>NC_088399.1:94436174-94478674 GCF_034236695.1 Oncorhynchus nerka | reverse complement strand
TGTGGATCTGTGTAATCTGGGGGAAATATGTCTCTCTAATATGGTCATACATTGGGCAGGAGGTTAGGAAGTGCAGCTCAGTTTCCACCTCATTTTGTGGGCAGTGAGCACATAGCCTGTCTTCTCTTGAGAGCCATGTCTGCCTACGGCGGCCTTTCTCAATAGCAAGGCTATGCTCACTGAGTCTGTACATAGTCAAAGCTTTCCTTAATTTTGGGTCAGTCACAGTGGTCAGGTATTCTGCCGCTGTGTACTCTCTGTGTAGGGCCAAATAGCATTCTAGTTTGCTCTGTTTTTTTGTTAATTCTTTCCAATGTGTTAAGTAATTCTCTTTTTGTTTTCTCATGATTTGGTTGGGTCTAATTGTGCTGTTGTCCTGGGGCTCTGTAGGGTGTGTTTGTGTTTGTGAACAGAGCCCCAGGACCAGCTTGCTTAGGGGACTCTTCTCTCTCTCTCTCTCTCTCTCTCTCTCTCTCTCTCTCTCTCTCTCTCAGGAGGACAACCTTTCCACCTGATGCCAATGCCGCATTCAGGACCACTTTAGAAAGTGCACTCTTCTCTCCCTCCCTCCATCTCCCTCTCCCTCCCTCCATCTCACTCAATCTCCCTCTCTCTCCCTCTCTCCATCTCCCTCCCTCTCCCTCCATTAACCTCTCCCTCCATCTCCCTCCATCTCATCCCATCTCCCTCTCTCTCCCTCCATCTCCCTCTCTCTCCTCTCTCTCCCTCCCTCTCCCTCCATCTCCCTCCCTCTCCCTCCATCTCCCTCCATCTCATCCCATCTCCCTCCATCTCCCTCTCTCTCCCTCCATCTCCCTCTCTCTCCCTCCCTCTCCATGTCCCTCCATCTCCCTCCCTCTCCCTCCCTCTCCCTCCATCTCCCTCCATCTCCCTCCCTCTCCCTCTCCCTCCCTCTCCCTCCATCTCCCTCCCTCTCCCTCCCTCTCCCTCCATCTCCCTCCCTCTCCCTCCCTCTCCCTCCATCTCCCTCCATCTCATCCCATCTCCCTCCATCTCCCTCTCTCTCCCTCCATCTCCCTCTCTCTCCCTCCCTCTCCCTCCATCTCCCTCCCTCTCCCTCCATCTCCCTCCCTCTCCCTCCATCTCCCTCCATCTCCCTCCATCTCCCTCCCTCTCCCTCCCTCTCCCTCCATCTCCCTCCATGTCCCTCCATCTCCCTCCATCTCCCTCCCTCCCCCTCCATCTCCCTCCCTCTCCCTCCCTCTCCCTCCATCTCCCTCCATCTCCCTCTCCTCCTGCAGAGCCCCAGCCAGATGGATACAGGTTGGATGAGGAGGATGTGAGTCACCGGCTGCATCTCAATAGTCTACAGTTGGCTCTTTTCCTCAATATGCAACCCTCAATACTTTTAGCAAAAAGTAAGATTGTGAACAGTATTTCCTGTCACATGACAGTACCAGTACCTGTCACATGACAGTACCTGTCACCTGTGTTTTCATATCATTTCAGACGGAAGAGAGGAAAGAGGGAGATAGATGGATGTGTGTGTATGTGTGTGTGCAAGACTATAGTGTGTGTGTGCATGTGTGTGTACAAGACTCTAGTGTGTGTGTGTGTGTGTACAAGACTGTGTGTGCGTGTGTGTTGCGTGCGTGCGTGCGTGCATGTGTGTTGCGTGTGTGTGTGTGTGTGTGTGATTTCCTGCGTGTGTGTGAATTCATGCGTGTGTGCGTTGCGTGCATGTGTGAATTCCTGCATCTGTGTGTGTGTGTGTGTGTGTGTGTGTGTGTGTGTGTGTGTGTGTGTGTGTGTGTGTGTGTGTGTGTGTGTGTGTGTGTGTGTGTGTGTGTGTGTGTGTTTGACATTGCAGGGGATAGTATAAATGCCTTAACCTGAATGGAGTGGGTGTACACCTACAGTATAGTGAACTAGTTTCTCCCTCTCTCTCTCTCTCTCTCTGTCTGTCTGTCTGTCTGTCTGTCTGTCTGTCTGTCTGTCTGTCTGTCTGTCTGTCTGTCTGTCTGTCTGTCTGTCTGTCTGTCTGTCTGTCTGTCTGTCTGTCTGTCTGTCTGTCTGTCTGTCTGTCTGTCTGTCTGTCTTTCTCTGTCTGTCTGTCTGTCTGTCTGTCTGTCTGTCTGTCTGTCTGTCTGTCTGTCTGTCTGTCTCTCTCTCTCTCTCTCCACCTTGCAGACAGTCAGTCACTTTCTTCTCCTCTCTTCCTTCTTTTCATTGTTCTTATTTCTCTCAGATTATTTGTAGGTCAGAGCCCCCTGCTATTCCAATCTGACTCTTACCTCATATCTGTTACCTCTACCTCTACCTCTCTCTGTTACCTCTACCTCTACCTCTCCTCCTATCTCTCCCCCACCTCTCTCTGTTACCTCTACCTCTACCTCTCTACCTCTCTCTGTTACCTCTACCTCTCTACATATTTTACCTCTCTCTACCTGTCTCTCTCTCTCTCTGTTACCTCTCTCTCTGTACCTCTCTCTCTGTACCTCTCTCTCTACCCCTCTTCCTGTCTCTCTCTGTACCTCTCTCTCTCACTCTCTCTCTGTACCTCTCTCTCTGTACCTCTCTCTCTACCCCTCTTCCTGTCTCTCTCTGTACCTCTCTCTCTCACTCTCTCTGTACCTCTCTCTCTCTCTCTACCTCCACTCTCTCGCTACCTCTCTCTCTCTCTCTCTCTCTCTCTCTCTCTCTCTCTCTCTCTCTCTCTCTCTCTCTCTCCCTCTGTACCTCTCTCTCTCTCTCTACCCCCACTCTCTCGCTACCTCTCTCTCTCTCTCTCTCTCTCTCTCTCTCTCTCTCTCTCCATCTGTACCTCTCTCTCTCTCTCTCTACCTCTCTCTCTCTCACTACCTCTCTCTCTCCTCTCTCTCTCTCTCTCTCTCTCTCTACCCCTCTCTCTCTCTCTCTCTCTCTCACTACCTCTCTCTCTCTCTCTCTCTCTCCATCTGTACCTCTCTCTCTCTCTCTCTCTCTACCCCTCTCTCTCTCTCTCTCTCACTACCTCTCTCTCTCCTCTCTCCCTCTTGATCTACTCTCTCTCTCAATTCAATTAAAGTTAAGGGCTTTATTGGCATGGGAAACCTATATGTTAACATTGCCAAAGCAAGTGATGTCGATAATAAACAAAAGTGAAATAAACAATTAAACTGTACAGTAAACATTACACTCACAAAAGTTCCAAAATAAAAAAAAACATTTCAAATGTCATATTATGTCTATATACAGTGTTGTAATGATGTGCAAATGGTTAAAGTACAAAAGGGAAAATAAATAAACACAAATATGGGTTGTCTTTACAATGGTGTTTGTTCTTCACTGGTTGCCAGGTCACAAATCGTTCTGTTGTGATGTCACACTGTAGATATGGGAGTTTATCAACATTTGATTTGTTTGCGAATTCTTAGATGGATCTGTGTAATCTGAGGGAAATATGTGTCTCTAATATGGTCATACATTTAGCAGGAGGTTATTTTGTGGGCAGTGAGCACATAGCCTGTCTTCTCTTGAGAGCCAGGTGTGTCTGCGGCGGCCGTTCTCAATAGCAAGGCTATGCTCATTGAGTCTGTACATAGTCAAAGCTTTCTTTCATTTTGGGTCAAATAAAATCAAATCCAATTTTATTTGTCACATACACATGGTTAACAGATGTTAATGTGAGTGTAGCGAAATGCTTGTGCTTCTAGTTCCGACAATGCAGTAATAACCAATGAGTAATCTAACCTAACAAATCCACAACTACCTTATACACACAAGTGTAAAGGGATAAAGAATATGTACATAAAGATATATGAATGAGTGATGGTACAGAGCGGCATAGGCAAGATACAATAGATGGTATCAAGTGCAGTATATACATATGAGATGAGTAATGTAGGCTATGTAAACATTATATGAAGTGGCATTGTTTAAAGTGGCTAGTGATACATTTTACATAAAGACCACTGTCAGTCACAGTTTTCTGCCACTATGTGCTCTCTGTTTAGGGCCAAATAGCATTCTAGTTTCCTCTGTGTTTTTGTTCATTCTTTCTAATGTGTTAAGTAATTATCTTTTTGTTTTCTCATGATTTGCTTGGGTCTAATTGTGTTGGTGTCTTGGGGCTCTGTGGGGTGTGTCTGTGTTTGTGAACAGAGCCCCAGGACCAGCTTGCTTAGGGGACTCTTCTCCAGGTTCATCTCTCTGTAGGTAATGGCTTTGTTATGGAAGATTTGGGAATTGCTTCCTTTTAGGTGGTTATATAATTTAACGGCTCTTTTCTGGATTTTGATCATTAGCGTGTCTCGGCCTAATTCAGCTCTGCATGCATTATTTGGTGTTTTACATTGTACACAGAGGATATTTTTACAAAATACTGTATGCAGATTCTCAATTTGGTGTTTGTCCCATTTTGTGACTTCTTGGTTGGTGAACGGACCCCAGACCTCACAACCATAAAGGACAATGGGTATAATGATTCAATAAATGATTCAAGTATTTTTAGCCAGATCCTAATTGGGATGTCGAATTGCATGTTCCTTTTGATGGCATAGAAGGCCCTTCTTGCCTTGTCTCTCAGATCGTTCCCAGCTTTGTGGAAGTTACCTGTGGCGCTGATGTTTAGGCCGAGGTATGTATGGTTTTTTGTGTGCTCTAGGGCAACAGTGTCTAGATGGAATTTGTATTTGTTGTCTTGGCAACTGGACCTTTTTATGGAACACCATTATTTTGGTCTTGAGATTTACTGTCAGGGCCCAGGACTGTCAGGGCCCAGGTCTGTCAGGGCCCAGGACTGTCAGGGCCCAGGTCTGTCAGGGCCCAGGACTGTCAGGGCCCAGGTCTGTCAGGGCCCAGGTCTGTCAGGGCCCAGGTCTGGCAGAATCTGTGCAGAAGATCTAGGTGCTGCTGTAGGCCCTCATTGGTTGGTGACAGAAGCACCAGATCATCAGCAAACAGTAGACATTTGACTTCAGATTCTAGTAGGGTGAGGCCATGTGGAAAGAAACATTGACATTAACCCAACGTTTAAAATTATGCCTGAGGGTAGCAGCATTGAAAAGCTGCAAGCTCTTGGGGTATCCAAGCCAATACAGTGAGGGAGATTGACAGAACGGTTAGTGCCAGAATGGCAGAGACATGGATCTTAGCTGACCTTTAACTGAGACTCAGCGATATGACGGTGCCACAAGCAGCAACCACAAATGTTACAGAAGAGCACGATGCAAGACGATGCACTCGCAGACTATCGCACAGTTTCTGCAGCACGTGCACAGGGCGCGCTTCACGCTGCTGAAACACGAGAGCTATGCGAAATCTTAACAGCAGAAAAGTGTTGCCTCGCCATTCGTACTCTTAGTTGTTTCGGAAGTCGGGCGGATTTTTGCAGTTTACTTTCATGCACTGATGACTCTACCTTTAAATAAGAACCTACTGTTGAAGAATCCCATTGGGCACTGGTCTAAAGTAATGCACTATATAGGATACAGTTTGGGATATAAAATAGTTAGGTGAATCAGCCTCAGCCCTAGTTAATCAAAAATGTAGTATGGCTAGCCCAAAATAATGAATGTTGGAGGAGATTGCAAAAGGTGTCTCAGCAACTCCCTGTGGTATCCTGCAGAGAGAGAGAGAGGACTGTCTCAGCAACACACTCCCCGTGGTATCCTGCAGAGAGAGAGTGTGTGTTGCGGAGACAGTCCCTGTGGTATCCTGCAGAGAGAGAGAGGACTGTCTCAGCAATACACTCCCCGTGGTATCCTGCAGAGAGAGAGTGTGTGTTGCGGAGACAGTCCCTGTGGTATCCTGCAGAGAGAGAGAGGACTGTCTCAGCAACACACTCCCCGTGGTATCCTGCAGAGAGAGAGAGAGAGGTCTGTCTCAGCAACACACTCCCCGTGGTATCCTGCAGAGAGAGAGAGGACTGTCTCAGCAACACACTCCCCGTGGTATCCTGCAGAGAGAGAGAGAGAGAGGACTGTCTCAGCAACACACTCCCCGTGGTATCCTGCAGAGAGAGAGAGGGAGAGAGGACTGTCTCAGCAACACACTCCCCATGGTATCCTGCAGAGAGAGAGAGAGAGAGAGAGGACTGTCTCAGCAACACACTCCCCGTGGTATCCTGCAGAGAGAGAGAGAGAGAGGACTGTCTCAGCAATACACTCCCCGTGGTATCCTGCAGAGAGAGAGTGTGTGTTGCGGACAGACCCTGTGGTATCCTGCAGAGAGAGAGAGGACTGTCTCAGCAACACACTGCCCGTGGTATCCTGCAGAGAGAGAGAGGACTGTCTCAGCAACACACTCCCCATGGTATCCTGCAGAGAGAGAGAGGACTGTCTCAGCAACACACTCCCTGTGGTATCCTGCAGAGAGAGAGAGGACTGTCTCAGCAACACACTGCCCGTGGTATCCTGCAGAGAGAGAGAGAGGTCTGTCTCAGCAACACACTGCCCATGGTATCCTGCAGAGAGAGAGAGAGAGGACTGTCTCAGCAACACACTCCCCGTGGTATCCTGCAGAGAGAGAGAGAGAGAGAGAGAGGACTGTCTCAGCAATACACTGCCCGTGGTGTCCTGCAGAGAGAGAGAGAGAGAGGACTGTCTCAGCAACACACTGCCCGTGGTGTCCTGCAGAGAGAGAGAGAGAGAGGACTGTCTCAGCAACACACTCCCCGTGGTATCCTGCAGAGAGAGAGAGAGAGAGAGAGAGAGGACTGTCTCAGCAATACACTCCCCGTGGTATCCTGCAGAGAGGGAGAGAGAGAGAGAGAGAGAGGAGAGAGAGGACTGTCTCAGCAATACACTCCCCGTGGTATCCTGCAGAGAGAGAGAGAGAGAGAGAGAGGACTGTCTCAGCAACACACTCCCCATGGTATCCTGCAGAGAGAGAGAGAGAGAGGACTGTCTCAGCAACACACTACCCATGGTATCCTGCAGAGAGAGAGAGAGAGAGGACTGTCTCAGCAACACACTACCCGTGGTATCCTGCAGAGAGAGAGAGAGAGAGGACTGTCTCAGCAACACACTAACCGTGGTATCCTGCAGAGAGAGAGAGGACAGTCTCAGCAACACACTACCCGTGGTATCCTGCAGAGAGAGAGAGAGGGAGGACTGTCTCAGCAACACACTACCCGTGGTATCCTGCAGAGAGAGAGAGAGAGAGAGGACTGTCTCAGCAACACACTACCCGCGGTATCCTGCAGAGAGAGAGAGAGAGAGGACTCTCTCAGCAACTCACTACCCGTGGTATCCTGCAGAGAGAGAGAGAGGACTGTCTCAGCAACACACTACCCATGGTATCCTGCAGAGAGAGAGAGAGGACTGCCTCAGCAACACACTCCCCGTGGTATCCTGCAGAGAGAGAGAGAGAGAGAGGACTGTCTCAGCAACACACTGCACATGGTATCCTGCAGAGAGAGAGAGAGGACTGTCTCAGCAACACACTACCCGTGGTATCCTGCAGAGAGAGAGAGAGGACTGTCTCAGCAACACACTGCCCGTGGTGTCTTGCAGAGAGAGAGAGAGAGAGGACTGTCTCAGCAACACACTCCCCGTGGTATCCTGCAGAGAGAGAGAGAGAGAGAGGACTGTCTCAGCAATACACTCCCCGTGGTATCCTGCAGAGAGAGAGAGGGAGAGAGAGAGAGAGGACTGTCTCAGCAATACACTCCCCGTGGTATCCTGCAGAGAGAGAGAGAGAGAGAGGACTGTCTCAGCAACACACTCCCCGTGGTATCATGCAGAGAGAGAGAGAGAGGACTGTCTCAGCAACACACTACCCGTGGTATCCTGCAGAGAGAGAGAGAGGACTGTCTCAGCAACACACTACCCGTGGTATCCTGCAGAGAGAGAGAGAGAGAGAGAGGACTGTCTCAGCAACACACTACCCGTGGTATCCTGCAGAGAGAGAGAGAGAGAGGACTGTCTCAGCAACACACTACCCGTGGTATCCTGCAGAGAGAGAGAGAGAGAGAGGACTGTCTCAGCAACACACTACCCGTGGTATCCTGCAGAGAGAGAGAGAGAGGACTGTCTCAGCAACTTTCTACCCGTGGTATCCTGCAGAGAGAGAGAGAGAGGACTGTCTCAGCAACACACTACCCATGGTATCCTGCAGAGAGAGAGAGAGGACTGCCTCAGCAACACACTCCCCGTGGTATCCTGCAGAGAGAGAGAGAGGACTGTCTCAGCAACACACTACCCGTGGTATCCTGCAGAGAGAGAGAGAGAGGACAGTCTCAGCAATACACTCCCCGTGGTATCCTGCAGAGAGAGAGAGAGGACTGTCTCAGCAACACACTACACCCGTGGTATCCTGCAGAGAGAGAGAGAGAGAGGACTGTCTCAGCAACACACTACCCGTGGTATCCTGCAGAGAGTCTCAGAGAGAGAGAGAGAGAGGACTGTCTCAGCAACACACTGCCTGTGGTATCCTGCAGAGAGAGAGAGAGAGGACTGTCTCAGCAACACATCCTGGTATCCTGCAGAGAGAGAGAGAGAGAGAGAGAGAGAGGACTGTCTCAGCAACAGATCCTGAGAGAGAGGACTGTCTCAGCAACACACTACCCGTGGTATCCTGCAGAGAGAGAGAGAGGACTGTCTCAGCAACACACTACCCGTGGTATCCTCCTGCAGTATCCTGAGAGAGAGAGAGGACTGTCTCAGCAACACACTACCCGTGGTATCCTGCAGAGAGAGAGAGAGGACTGTCTCAGCAACACACTGCAACACACCATATGGTATCCTGCAGAGAGAGAGAGAGAGGAGGACTGTCTCAGCAACACACTCCCGTGGTATCCTGCAGAGAGAGAGAGAGAGAGAGGACTGTCTCAGCAACACACTCCCGTGGTATCCTGCAGAGAGAGAGAGGACTGTCTCAGCAAACACACTACCCATGGTATCCTGCACACCCCCGTGGTATCCTGCAGAGAGAGAGAGGACTGTCTCAGCAACACATGGTATCCTGCAGAGAGAGAGAGGACTGTCTCAGCAATACACTCCCCGTGGTATCCTGCAGAGAGAGAGAGGAGTCTCAGCAACACACACCCCCGTGGTATCCTGAGAGAGAGAGGACTGTCTCAGCAACACACTCCCTGTGGTATCCTGCAGAGAGAGAGAGAGAGAGAGAGGACTGTCTCAGCAACACACTCCCTGTGGTATCCTGCAGAGAGAGAGGACTGTCTCAGCAACACACTCCCCGTGGTATCCTGCAGAGAGAGAGAGGACTGTCAACAGCAACACACCCCGTGGATCCTGCAGAGAGAGAGAGAGAGAGGACTGTCTCAGCAATACACTCCCCGTGGTATCCTGCAGAGAGAGAGAGAGAGAGAGGACTGTCTCAGCAACACACTCCCTGTGGTATCCTGCAGAGAGAGAGAGAGAGAGAGAGAGGACTGTCTCAGCAACACACTCCCTGTGGTATCCTGCAGAGAGAGAGAGGACTGTCTCAGCAACACACTCCCCGTGGTATCCTGCAGAGAGAGAGAGAGATCCTGCTGTCTCAGACTCCCCGTGGTATCCTGAGAGAGAGGACTGTCTCAGCAACACACTCCCGTGGTATCCTGCAGAGAGAGAGGTCAGCAACACACTCCCCGTGGTATCCTGCAGAGAGAGAGAGGACTGTCTCAGCAACACACTACCCGTGGTATCCTGCAGAGAGAGAGAGAGGACTGTCTCAGCAACACACTCCCTGTGGTATCCTGCAGAGAGAGAGGACTGGTATCCTGCAGAGAGAGAGAGGACTGTCTCAGCAACACACTCCCTGGTATCCTGGTATCCTGTGGTAGAGAGAGAGAGAGGACTGTCTCAGCAACACACTATCCTGCAGAGAGAGAGAGAGAGAGGACTGGCAATACACTCCCGTGGTATCCTGCAGAGAGAGAGGACTCCCCTGTGGTATCCTGCAGAGAGAGAGGACTGTCTCAGGTATCCTGCAGAGAGAGAGAGGACTGTCTCAGCAACACACTACCCGTGGTATCCTGCAGAGAGAGAGAGAGGACTGTCTCAGCAACACACTGCCCGTGGTATCCTGCAGAGAGAACAGTCTCAGATCCTGCAGAGAGAGAGGACTGTCTCAGCAACACATCCTGCAGAGAGAGAGAGGACTGTATCCTGCAGAGAGAGAGAGGACTGTCTCAGCAACACACTCCCCGTGGTATCCTGCAGAGAGAGAGAGAGGACTGTCTCAGCAACACACTCCCCGTGGTATCCTGCAGAGAGAGAGAGGACTGTTTCAGCAACACACTGCCCATGGTATCCTGCAGAGAGAGAGAGAGAGAGAGAGGACTGTCTCAGCAACACACTCCCTGTGGTATCCTGCAGAGAGAGAGAGAGGACTGTCTCAGCAACACACTCCCCGTGGTATCCTGCAGAGAGAGAGAGAGGACTGTCTCAGTATCCCCTGTGGTATCCTGCAGAGAGAGAGGACTGTTTCAGCAACACACTGCCCATGGTATCCTGCAGAGAGAGAGAGAGAGAGAGAGGACTGTCTCAGCAACACACTCCCCGTGGTATCCTGCAGAGAGAGAGAGAGAGAGAGAGAGGACTGTTTCAGCAACACACTGCCCATGGTATCCTGCAGAGAGAGAGAGAGGACTGTCTCAGCAACACACTCCCCGTGGTATCCTGCATAGAGAGAGAGAGGACTGTCTCAGCAACACACTACCCGTGGTATCCTGCAGAGAGAGAGAGAGAGAGGACTGTCTCAGCAACACACTGCCCGTGGTATCCTGCAGAGAGACAGAGAGGACTGTCTCAGCAACACACTGCCCGTGGTATCCTGCAGAGATAGAGAGAGGACTGTCTCCGCAGCAATATTACCTCCATCCTCTCTCTTTCCTTCCCTCCACTGTCGGTCTTTGATAGAGACAGTGTTTTCCACGGAGAATACTAATTACTTATTGATTTGACTGTGTAATCTACAGCTATTTCTTCTTGGATATCTCTTTATCTCTGCATTAACAACAGAGTTAGTGATTTTACACACTATACGCAGGGGGACCTGTGTGTGTGTATGTGTGTGTGTGTATGTGTGTGTGTGTGTGTGTGTGTGTGTGCAGTGTGTGTGTGTGTGTGCAGTGTGTGTGTGTGCAGTGTGTGTGTGTGTGTGTGTGTGTGTGTGTGTGTGTGTGCAACAATACTGTTCGCTAATGAACACTCCAAGAACACACACACACACACTGCACACACACACACTGCACACACACACACTGCACACACACACACACACACTGCACACACACACACTGCACACACACACACACACTGCACACACACACACTGCACACACACACACTGCACACACACACACACACACTGCACACACACACACTGCACACACACACACACACACACACACACACACGTCCCCACTGCAGCCTGGTGTCTTCTGGTCCAATAGTGTCTACTGAGACACCGAGAGTTTGGGACTACCGGTATTTTTGTCAAAATGTATTTATTGATATTAGCCTTGTTCTGTTCAATGTTCTCTACCTACTGTATGTAAAATACCCATATTCATGTTGCTGACACCATTCAAACCAATGAGGGTTCAGGACTTTAAATGTTAATGACTATTTGAGGGTACTTTTAAGTTCTCAAATTAAATTTAGGACATTTAACTTCTACAAGACATCCAATCAATATCAAATGGAATTGGACTTCATTGATCCCAATGGGGAAATGCATTCATCACAGACGTAGTCTATTCCAACCGTGTAGCACTATAGACAACAACAAAAAGCGTTGGGTTGTTTTCTTAAGCCATTCATTTTGTATTGAGTAGCTGTAGCACAAAGGCAAACGTTAATGGGAGTGGAAGAGACTAACTAAACCATATGCTGCCAAACCATTCTCATCCATAATGTAGGTTTAAGAATACACGTTTTTACAATACAATGTATAAAAACAGACACACACACACACACACACACACACACACACACACACACACACACACACACACACACACACACACACACACACACACACACACACACACAAAACCAGTAGGTTTGATCTTATAAAATCATCTCTGGACGATGATTAGAAAGTGTCGCATTCAGTGACATTGTGCTCATTAATTTCGGGTTCTGCCACAACCGTGCACGGTGGTAGGAAGGGCGGGAAGCTCTCCACGTCGCAGAGAGGCAATTTGGGAAATGTGGTTCCCTCCTGCGACTTCCCTCTCTGTAGAGAGAGAGAGAGAGAGAGAGAGAGAGAGAGAGAGAGAGAGAGAGAGAGAGAGAGAGAGAGAGAGAGAGAGAGAGAGAGAGAGAGAGAGAGAGAGAGAGAGAGAGGATTTTTGCCATCTGACAGTGCCGGTACATTTCATTCTGCAGCACTCGAGCTCTCAGGGAGCGCGCCTCTGTAACGAAGCACGGCACAAGGGAAAAAAAAATAACCTAAACGAGTCTGTTTATAGCCTAACCTTCGATAAACCGGTTAGCAAACAGTGGTGACGAATTTTATGACTATGGAAGTGTTCCATTACTGAGGTAATCGTTTCAAATAAGACAGTATTTTGATCTGTGTGTTCATTTGACAAGTGACTGTACCGACCGTGCGTCCCGGTGTCGGCTCTGTCCCAGGTGCTGAAAGCGCTGGTGGTGCGTTTCCGTAGCAACCAACGACCAAGTTTAGGCTACACCGCCAACACCGATTTCTTATGAGAACAGGAAACGCCGAGTGGTGGAGGAAAGGAGCCCAGTGCGGTGAATGTTAAGCAACTCTCCGCCACAGACCGAGGTGTGGATCCCGTTAACGCGAATAAATGGGATATTCGGTTGCCCGGGCAGGATGTAAAACATCTTTTGAAGGATGGGGAAACAAAGCTTCTCTGCGGCGACACTACCACTGCTCGTTCTGGGTTGGCTCACGGTATCCGTTACCGCTGGTGGTAAGTGTACATTGACGTGCGTTGATGGTCATATGATTAATAGTAGCATAGAGAATAGGCCCTATCAATCGATAATAAACCAAATCAATGACTTGACAGTTCAATGACCGTACACGCACATTTTTATTGAACATTCATATACCAGTAAATCAGTTGGTTATATTTGACAGTAGGTAGAATCGTGTGTGAACAGGCTATTTATTTAATAGGCTGTGATGACAGGATGAGATAGCCTAATATAATGAACGGTAGGTAGGCTATCTGTTCCATTACACGACCACGATGCACGAGCAACAGTCCCGATTTCTATTTCTGTACATCTGAATACAGCCTACAACTTTCACATTATCAAGCTGGGGATGCTTTTTGGTCGGCGTTTTATAGGTCAATTCAATATCATTAGGAGCACAGAGGTGTATGGTGGATTGTCCGTGACTGACATTTATGTACCATGAATCCAATTACAATCCATGAATGACATTTATGGAACCAATCAGTCTGATAAATACGATTTAGACAGTTTGGACATTGAGTTTTCGAAGTATATGACTCTGTAAACAGTCATTGTAAAAATGTGTGTGTGTGTGTGTGTGTGTGTGTGTGTGTGTGTGTGTGTGTGTGTTCTTGGAGTGTTCCTTAGCGAACAGTATTGTTGACAGTACAGTATTGATGAGTATTGTTGACAGTATTGTTGACTGTACAGTATTGTTGACTGTACAGTATTGTTGACTGTACAGTATTGATGACCGTACAGTATTGTTGACTGTACAGTATTGATGACCGTACAGTATTGATGACCGTACAGTATTGTTGACTGTACAGTATTGATGACCGTACAGTATTGTTGACTGTACAGTATTGTTGACAGTACAGTATTGATGACCGTACAGTATTGATGACCGTACAGTATTGTTGACCGTACAGTATTGTTGACAGTATAGTATTGTTGACTGTACAGTATTGTTGACAGTACAGTATTGTTGACCGTACAGTATTGTTGACAGTACAGTATTGATGACCGTACAGTATTGATGACTGTACAGTATTGATGACAGTACAGTATTGTTGACAGTACAGTATTGTTGACCGTACAGTATTGTTGACAGTATAGTATTGTTGACTGTACAGTATTGATGACAGTACAGTATTGATGACAGTACAGTATTGATGACCGTACAGTATTGTTGACCGTACAGTATTGTTGACAGTATAGTATTGTTGACTGTTCAGTATTGATGACAGTACAGTATTGTTGACAGTACAGTATTGTTGACCGTACAGTATTGTTGACAGTATAGTATTGTTGACTGTTCAGTATTGATGACAGTACAGTATTGTTGACAGTACAGTATTGTTGACCGTACAGTATTGTTGACAGTACAGTATTGATGACCGTACAGTATTGTTGACCGTACAGTATTGTTGACAGTACAGTATTGATGACCGTACAGTATTGTTGACTGTACAGTATTGTTGACAGTACAGTATTGTTGACCGTACAGTATTGTTGACAGTACAGTATTGTTGACAGTACAGTATTGTTGACAGTATAGTATTGTTGACCGTACAGTATTGTTGACTGTACAGTATTGATGACCGTACAGTATTGTTGACTGTACAGTATTGTTGACCGTACAGTATTGTTGACCGTAAAGTAATCCTGTGTTTATTCTAACCTCTTAGTTCTGCTCTTTCAGCAAGAGACTGATAAATGAGCTGGTTTGGGAAACCCAGGCAGACACACTGGTTGAATCAATGTTGTTTCCATGTCATTTTAATAAAATGACGTTGCACCAACTTGGAATAGACGTTGAATTGACGTCTGTGCCCAGTGGGATAGTCATTCACACAGGACACTAATGCCCGAAAATTGCAACAATGGTGGGTGGATCTCACTGTCCCAAAGTGGCTTCCTTTCCTCCTTTCCTCCTTTCCCAGTCCCTTGTCTCCTTTCTTTCATTTGCACTGGCAAGAGGTATGACTCTTTAGAGTATTGAGAGACACCCACAGGGTCAATAGTCAATTGCCAAGGCTACATCCAAGTACTCTTAAAATGCTCCCTTTCCTCATCAGCACTTACATAAGTGAAACAACAGGATTGATCTGTATTGCTGACAGTCATGCAGATCGGTGGGAATAAAGAAAAGGAAGAGGAGACAAGGAAAGGAAGAGTGGACTAGGAAAGGAAGAGGAGACTAGGAAAGGAAGAGGAGACTAGGAAAGGAAGAGGAGACAAGGAAAGGAAGAGGAGACTAGGAAAGGAAGAGGAGACAAGGAAAGGAAGAGGAGACTAGGAAAGGAAGAGGAGACTAGGAAAGGAAGAGGAGACTAGGAAAGGAAGAGGAGACAAGGAAAGGAAGAGGAGACTAGGAAAGGAAGAGGAGACAAGGAAAGGAAGAGGAGACAAGGAAAGGAAGAGGAGACTAGGAAAGGAAGAGGAGACTAGGAAAGGAAGAGGAGACAAGGAAAGGAAGAGGAGACAAGGAAAGAAAGAGGAGACAAGGAAAGGAAGAGGAGACTAGGAAAGGAAGAGGAGACTAGGAAAGGAAGAGGAGACAAGGAAAGGAAGAGGAGACAAGGAAAGGAAAAGGAGACAAGGAAAGGAAGAGGAGACAAGGAAAGGAAGAGGAGACAAGGAAAGAGACGGTTCCATACAGTGTGTGTGTGTGTGTGTGTGTGTGTGTGTGTGTGTGTGTGTGTGTGTGTGTGTGTGTGTGTGTGCGTGTGCGTGTGCGTGTGTGACTGTGTGTGTGTGACTGTGTGTGTGTGAGCACTGCGTGTGACTGTGTGCGTGCCTCCTACATCAAGCTAAGACAAACCAACGGCAGAAAGTGCCCAGACAGCAGATATAAAAGCTGCAGACCAGCGATGCTTTAACTTGGTGCTTGTTGTTCTCTAGCCATGGTTGCCATCTCTGATCAGCTATTACACGCCTGTCATTTGCCAAAGAGGCTGGTCTTTCTTCAAATATGAACATTAAATGAACTCGATAACATTCGATAACCCTTGCAGCTACAGTTTCAACCAATCACAATGTTTATGCAAATTAGACCGATAGGAAAACATTCTAGTTTAATTCAGACATTTCCTTTGAAATGTTCTAACATTGGGCATTCTGACGTAAACATAAACATTGGGCAAAGGGAGAACTATATTGCTACTTCTGGGACACGCATTGGGCTAGGCTACTGGTTCGCAGGTTAGCGCTTTTCATTGTGAATCTTGTTCGGGAGGCAGCTCTGCAGAGTCGTCACGAGCTGGCACAGACCCAAAGTCATCAAATCTGATTTATTTTAAACCTTAACCACACTGCTAACCTTAAACCAGTTTTCATGAATATATAGCCAATTTTGACTTTGCAGCAGGCCTATCCAAGGGGGAAGTGCTCAGTTCTGCCTCAAGGACAATAAATGTCAACCTGCTACTGGTTCAAGAGCTATTAGGGCAATACAGAGATGATGGAAAGACAGAGAGAGAGAGAGGAGATGCCAGCGGAGATGCATGATTTGCTTAAGGAGAGAGAGAAGTCAAGATAGAGATGTGTAAGTTAGATGTTAATTCATAGACTGGGCTATTCATATTAATATGCTAGCCTTTAATTAAGGCTATTGACGTAGGCAAAGCAGGTAATCCCAAAATGGCAAGTTCACGTTCTCATCCATAAATGCATATCAATAGCTCTTACACAAAGTGTGCCATAATAATATCTTCTGAATCGGGAGGATGGACAATTATCCATGTTTTTATTTTCTTATTATTAATTGTTTAAACTTACAATCTTCAATAGCTCTTAGACAAAGCGTGCCATGACCACGAAAACAATACTTTCTGTATCAGGGGAGGATAGACAAAAATCCACAGCTTTAAAAAAAAAAAAAAAAGTAAACTTTGTTTAAACTTACAATCTTCAATAGCTCTTTCTTTTAAAGTGTAGGTTGGCCTCCCGAGGTCAGTGTTTGATCCCAGGCTGTGTTGCAGCCAGCCGCGACCGGGAGACCCATGAGGCGGCGCACAATTGGCCCAGCATCGTCCGGGTAACGGGAGGGTTTGGCCGGCAGGGTTTCCTTGTCCCATTGTGCTTCCTGTGGCGGTCACGCCGCTAACCGTGTTTCCTCCAACACATTGGTGTGGCTGGCTTCCGGGTTAAGCGAGCAGTATGGCTTGGACCCATTCATTTGACCTTTATTTAACCAGGCAAGTCAGTTAAGAACAAATTCTTATTTTCAATGATGGGTCCAATGAACAGTGGGTTAACTGCCTGTTCAGGGGCAGAACGACAGATTTGTACCTTGTCAGCTCGGGGGTTTGAACTTGCAACCTTGCGGTTACTAGTCCAATGCTCTAACCACTAGACTACCCTGCCGCCCCTCATTCTGGCATTAATGCAGAAGATATTGGCATACTTTGCCAAATGCCGGCACTAGCCGAACTAGGCTAGGCAAGCCGAACGAGTGTGCTTGCATATTCCCTTTAAAGACCTTCACTTGAAAAATGATAATAAAGTGGCAATAGTACTGTTTGTCCATCTTGAGACGCCGTACCCAGTATACAGTCGTGGCCAAACGTTTTGAGAATGACACAAATATTAATTTTCACAAAGTCTGCTGCCTCAGTTTCTATGATGGCGATTTGCATATACTCCAGAATGTTAAGAAGAGAGATCAGATGAA
Organism: Oncorhynchus nerka; assembly: GCF_034236695.1. Taxonomy (NCBI): domain Eukaryota; kingdom Metazoa; phylum Chordata; class Actinopteri; order Salmoniformes; family Salmonidae; genus Oncorhynchus; species Oncorhynchus nerka. Next base: position 94,461,164 of record NC_088399.1, on the reverse strand, counting down.
TTACAAATAATTGCAAAGTCCCTCTTTGCCATGCAAATGAACTGAATCCCCCAAAAACATTTCCACTGCATTTCAGCCCTGCCACAAAAGGACCAGCTGACATCATGTCAGTTATTCTCTCTTTAACACAGGTGTGAGTGTTGACGAGTACCAGGCTGGAGATCACTCTGTCATGCTGATTGAGTTCGAATAACAGACTGGAAGGAGGGTGGTGCGTGGAATAATTTTTCTTCCTCTGTCAAACATGGTTACCTGCAAGGAAACATGTGCCCTCATCATTTCTTTGCACAAATAGGGCTTCACAGGCAAGGATATTGCAAGGATATTGCTGCCGGTAAGATTGCACCTAAATCAACCATTTATTGGATCATCAAGAACTTCAAGGAGAGCGGGTCAATTGTTGTGAAGAAGGCTTCAGGGCGCCCAAGAAAGTCCAGCAAGCGCCAGGACTGTCTCCTAAAGTTGATTCAGCTCCGGGATCGGGGCACCACCAGTACAGAGCTTGCTCAAGAATGGCAGCAGGCAGGTGTGAGTGCATCTGCATGCACAATGAGGCAAAGACTTTTGGAGGATGGCCTGGTGTCAACAAGGGCAGCAAAGAAGCCACTTCTCCCTGGAGAAACATCAGGGACAGACTGATATTCTGCAAAAGGGATTGGACCGCTGAGGACTGGGGTAAAGTCATTTTCTCTGATGATTCCACTTTCCGATTGTTTGGGGCATCTGGAAAAAAGCTTGTCCGGGGAAGACAAGGTGAGCGCTACCATCAGTCCTGTGTCATGCCAACAGTAAAGCATCCTGAGACCATTCATGTGTGGGGTTGCTTCTCAGCCAAGGGAGTGGGCTCACTCACAATTTTGCCTAATGACACAGCCATGAATAAAGAATGGTACCAACACATCCTCTGAGAGCAACTTCTCCCAACCATCCAGGAACAGTTTGGTGATGAACAATGCCTTTTCCAGCATGATGGAGCACCTTGCCATAACTAAGTGGCTCGGGGAACAAAACATTGTTATTTTGGGTCCATGGCCAGGAAACTCCCCAGACCTTAATCCCATTGAGAACTTGTGGTCAATCCTCAAGAGGCGGGTGGACAAACAAAAACCCACAAATTCCGACAAACTCCAAGCATTGATTATGCAAGAATGGGCTGCCATCATTCAGGATGTGGCCCAGAAGTTAATTGACAGCATGCCAGGGAGGATTGCAGAGGTCTTGAAAAAGAAGGGTCAACACTGCAAATATTGACTCTGCATCAACTTCATGAAATTGTCAATAAAAGCCTTTGACACTTATGAAATGCTTATAATTATACTTCAGTATTCCATAGTAACATCTGACAAAAATATCTAAAGACACTGAAGCAGAAAACTTTGTGAAAATTATTATTTATTATTTCTGACGTTTTTGTAGAGGAGATCTTATTCGCGCAATTTTACATCTACCGTTTATGAACGGATACACAAAATGATGCCGGATTCAAAACTTAAAATGTTTCAATTTAAATTATTATAAAAATTCTTGCAACCAATAGAATGTTATATATGGGGGTACAACCTTCCCAGCTCTCCAGATTTTGATATGAAGAGACAGAATCATTAGACCATTTGTTTTGGTATTGTCCATATGTAGCTTGTTTTTGGTCGCAGGTTTAGGAAGAATTCATTAATTATCCCTGCTGGGTGATTTGGCCAATCGATCAATAATATAATAATACTTATAGAAAAAAGGTTTAATCTTAAATTTACATTTTACAGATATTATTTCTGATGTTTCGCAAAAGTTCTGAATAATATTCACCGTATTTTCTGTAGAACCTACGGTGAATATTATTCAGAACTTTTGCGAAACATCAGAAATAATATAGAAATAGAAAACAGAAATATATATTTTTAATAATTTTTATATTATTATTATTAATATTTCAGCAGAAATAATATATGGCAAATAGCAATCAAACCTGGGATGGTGTTCAAAGATAGATAGGAGGGGTTAAGGGTAGCTGAAGACGGGGACTAAAAACAAACAAAAGATAACTAATGTAAAATACACGTAAAATATTCAGTGCGTTCGGAAAACATTCAGACCCGTTGACTTTTTCCACATTTGTTACGTTACAGCCTTATTCTAAAATTGATTAAATCATTCCCCCCTCATCAATCTACCACATAATGACAAAGCAAAAACAGTTTTTCTTTTACATTTTTGCAGATTAGTGTAAAAAAAAAAAAAAAAAACTTTATTTACATAAGTATTCACACCCTTTGCTATGAGACTTGAAATTGAGCTCAGGTGCATCCTGTTTCCATTGATCATCCTTCAGATGTTTCTACATCTTGATTAGAGTCCACCTGTGGTAAATTCAATTGATTGGACATGATTTCGAAAGGCACACACCTGTCTATATAAGATCCCATAGTTGACAGTACAAGTCAGAGCAAAAACCAAGTCATGAGGTCGAAGGAATTGTCCATTGAGCTCCAGAACAGGGTTGTGTCGAGGCACAGATCTGGGGAAAGGTACCAACAAAAATTCTACAGTATTGTAGGTCCCCAAGAACACAGTGGCCTCCATCATTCTTAAATGGAAGACGTTTGGAACACCCAATACTCGTCCTAGAGCTGGCCAAACTCAATCAATCCGGACTATGCAGAGAAAAATGGAAGAAACTCCCCAAATACAGGTGTGCCAAGTTTGTAGCGTCATACCCAAGAAGACTCAAGGTTGTAATCGCTGCCAAAGGTGCTTCAACAAAGAACTGAGTAAAGGGTCTGAATACTAATGTAAATTAGGTCAAAGAAATCTACTCTAAGCAAGTCTCTTCTTCTTATTGGTGTCATTTGGTAGTGGTTTGTTTGCAGCAATTAGACCATGAAGGCCTGATTCACACAGTCTCCTCTGAACAGTTGATGTTGAGATGTATCTGTTGCTTGAACTCTGTGAAGCATTTATTTGGGCTGCAATTTCTGAGGCTGGTAACTCTTAATGAACTTATCCTCTGCAGCAGAGGTAACTCTGGGTCTTCCTTTCCTGTGACAGGTCCTCATGAGAGCCAGTTTCATCGTGGCTCTTGATGGTTTTTGTGACTCCACTTGAAGAATCTTTCAATGTTCTTGAAATGTTCCCGATTGACTGACCTTCATGTCTTAAAGTAATGATGGACTGTCGTTTCTCTTTGCTTATTTAAGCTGTTCTTGCCATAATATTGACTTGGTCTTTTACCAAATAGGGCTATCTTCTGTATTCCACCCCTACCTTGTCACAACACAAGTGATTGGCTCAAATGCATTAAGAAAGGAAATCAATTCTACAAATGTACTTTTAAAAAGGCACACCGGTTAATTGAAATGCATTCCAGGTGACTACTTCATGAAGCTGGTTGAGAGAATGTCAAGAGTGTTCAAAACTGTCATCAAGGCAAAAGGTGGCTACATTGAAGAATCTCAGATATAAAATATATTTTGATTTGTTTAACACTTTTTTGGTTACTACATGATTCCATATGTGTTATTTTATCATTTTGATGTCTTCACTATTATTCTACAATGTAGAAAATAATGAAAAACCCTTGAAACAGTAGGTGTGTCCAAACGTTTGACTGGTACTGTATATATTGCCAAAATTTACTTTGGAAATTAAGTTATTCATTTACAATATTAACATAATAAAAATCCGTAACAACAATAACCAAGTGTCAAATTAACCATACATTGAACAATAACAATAAGCAGTAGAGGACATGTACAGGTTGATTGGTCTGTCAGACACTGTCCCTCAGTTTATGTCAGGCAGCAATGTAGTGCTCTGCCAACCCACAGCTCTCTGTGTGTTCCCTGAACCTCATCAAAAGAGGTCTTTGAAACCTTGAATAAGGGTTTCAAATTTGGTGAAATGACACTCTCCATTTGTTTTATATTTTTGTCTGGAAATGCAGCTCTGGTCTCGGGTTCTGCTGCGGTGCAGTTGTTGAAAATCCTTTCCTCTAAGGCAGTTCCTCTCAGGCAGATCCTCTAAGGCAGATCCTCTAAGGCAGTTGCTCTAAGGCAGATCCTCTAAGGCAGATCCTCTAAGGCAGATCCTCTAAGGCAGTTCCTCTAAGGCAGTTCCTCTAAGGCAGTTCCTCTAAGGCAGATCCTCTAAGGCAGATCCTCTAAGGCAGTTCCTCTCAGGCAGATCCTCTAAGGCAGATCCTCTAAGGCAGATCCTCTAAGGCAGTTCCTCTAAGGCAGTTCCTCTAAGGCAGATCCTCTAAGGCAGATCCTCTAAGGCAGATCCTCTAAGGCAGATCCTCTAAGGCAGTTCCTCTAAGGCAGATCCTCTAAGGCAGTTCCTCTAAGGCAGTTCCTCTAAGGCAGTTCCTCTAAGGCAGTTCCTCTAAGGCAGTTCCTCTCAGGCAGATCCTCTAATGCAGTTCCTCTAAGGCAGTTCCTCTAAGGCAGTTCCTCTAAGGCAGATGGAAATGCAGCTCTGGTCTCGGGTTCTGCTGCGGTGCAGTTGTTGAAAATCCTTTCCTCTAAGGCAGTTCCTCTCAGGCAGATCCTCTAAGGCAGATCCTCTAAGGCAGTTCCTCTAAGGCAGATCCTCTCAGGCAGTTCCTCTAAGGCAGTTCCTCTAAGGCAGATCCTCTAAGGCAGTTCCTCTAAGGCAGATCCTCTAAGGCAGTTCCTCTAAGGCAGTTCCTCTAAGGCAGTTCCTCTAAGGCAGATCCTCTAAGGCAGATCCTCTAAGGCAGTTCCTCTCAGGCAGATCCTCTAAGGCAGATCCTCTAAGGCAGATCCTCTAAGGCAGTTCCTCTAAGGCAGTTCCTCTAAGGCAGTTCCTCTAAGGCAGATCCTCTAAGGCAGATCCTCTAAGGCAGATCCTCTAAGGCAGATCCTCTAAGGCAGTTCCTCTAAGGCAGATCCTCTAAGGCAGTTCCTCTAAGGCAGTTCCTCTAAGGCAGTTCCTCTAAGGCAGTTCCTCTAAGGCAGTTCCTCTAAGGCAGTTCCTCTCAGGCAGATCCTCTAATGCAGTTCCTCTAAGGCAGTTCCTCTAAGGCAGTTCCTCTAAGGCAGATGGAAATGCAGCTCTGGTCTCGGGTTCTGCTGCGGTGCAGTTGTTGAAAATCCTTTCCTCTAAGGCAGTTCCTCTCAGGCAGATCCTCTAAGGCAGATCCTCTAAGGCAGTTCCTCTAAGGCAGATCCTCTCAGGCAGTTCCTCTAAGGCAGTTCCTCTAAGGCAGATCCTCTAAGGCAGTTCCTCTAAGGCAGATCCTCTAAGGCAGTTCCTCTAAGGCAGTTCCTCTAAGGCAGATCCTCTAAGGCAGATCCTCTAAGGCAGATCCTCTAAGGCACATTTTCAGCAGGGACACCATTTTTTTTTTCACCAGAGTTTCTGGGGACACCATTTTTCTCCGATAACTTATTGCGACCCCAAACCCAAATCTAATGACACACAGAGGTTCAACATCGGTACATATATATTTAATAAAAAAATTTACTTCAAAAGTGCACTGTTGGTTAGGACCTGTAAGTAATCATTTCACTGTAAGGTGAAATAAGGGTGAAACCTGTTGTATTGGGGGGCACATGACAAATAAACTTTGATTTAATTTCATTTTCTTCTCTAAATCAAAATGAAAAGAAACCAATAAATACATTTACTCATTAAAATTGTATCTTTCAAATAATTTATCTAAAAAAATGTTTGTTTAATATAGTCCCATATATTTCAACTGTTTACATTTTGACGACCCCACTGCAGCTCCCACTTCGCAAACCCAACTTTGAATACCACTACAACATCTACAGGGAGGCAGGTTTTCCTGTCTACTCTTTTCAATGGCAAGGCTGTGCTCACTGAGCCTCTCTCACTCTCGGTCTCTCCCTCTCTCTCTCTCAGCATTGAGAGGAAAGCAGAGCTTTTTAAGGCCATCTCAACAGAACTAACAGGCTGAGAGGAAAGCAGAGCTTTTTAAGGCCATCTCAACAGAACTAACAGGCTGAGAGGAAAGCAGAGCTTTTTAAGGCCATCTCAACATAACAAACAGGCTGAGAGGAAAGCAGAGCTTTTTAAGGCCATCTCAACATAACAAACAGGCTGAGAGGAAAGCAGAGCTTTTTAAGGCCATCTCAACATAACAAACAGGCTGAGAGGAAAGCAGAGCTTTTTAAGGCCATCTCAACATAACAAACAGGCTGAGAGGAAAGCAGAGCTTTTTAAGGCCATCTCAACATAACAAACAGGCTGAGAGGAAAGCAGAGCTTTTTAAGGCCATCTCAACATAACAAACAGGCTGAGAGGAAAGCAGAGCTTTTTAAGGCCATCTCAACAGAACTAACAGGCTGAGAGGAAAGCAGAGCTTTTTAAGGCCATCTCAACATAACAAACAGGCTGAGAGGAAAGCAGAGCTTTTTAAGGCCATCTCAACATAACAAACAGGCTGAGAGGAAAGCAGAGCTTTTTAAGGCCATCTCAACATAACAAACAGGCTGAGAGGAAAGCAGAGCTTTAATCAGAGGATCAATGAATCAGAGGATCAATGAATCAGAGAATCAGAGGATCAAAGAATCAGAGGATCAATGAATCAGAGGATCAATGAATCAGAGAATCAGAGGATCAAAGAATCAGAGGATCAATGAATCAGAGGATCAATGAATCAGAGGATCAGAGGATCAATGAATCAGAGAATCAGAGGATCAAAGAATCAGAGGATCAGAGGATCAATGAATCAGAGAATCAGAGGATCAATGAATCAGAGAATCAATGAATCAGAGAATCAGAGGATCAAAGAATCAGAGGATCAATGAATCAGAGGATCAATGAATCAGAGAATCAGAGGATCAATGAATCAGAGGATCAGAGGATCAATGAATCAGAGAATCAGAGGATCAATGAATCAGAGAATCAATGAATCAGAGAATCAGAGGATCAAAGAATCAGAGGATCAATGAATCAGAGGATCAGAGGATCAAATAATCAGAGAATCAGAGAATCAGAGAATCAGAGAATCAAAGAATCAGAGAATCAGAGGATCAGAGAATCAGAGAATCAGAGGATCAGAGAATCAGAGAATCAGAGAATCAGAGCATCAGAGAATCCAAGATAATCGGTGCATGTGAATGAGTGTTTGTGTGTGAAAGAGAGAGAGGAGAGAGAGTTAGAGGAAAGAGAGGAGAGAGAGAGAAAGAGAGAAGAGAGAGGAGAGAGATAGGAGAGAGGAGAAAGAGGAGAGAGAAAGAAGAGAGAGATAGCAGAGAGGAGAGAGAGAGGGAGAGAGAAGAGACAGGAGAGAGGAGAAAGAGGAGAGAGATAGGAGAGGAGAAAGAGGAGAGAGAAAGAAGAGAGAGATAGCAGAGGAGAGAGAGAGGGAGAGAGAAGAGAGAGGAGAGAGGAGAAAGAGGTGAGAGAAGAGAGATGGAGAGAGGAGAGAGAAAGAAGAGAGAGATAGCAGAGAGGAGAGAGAGGGAGAGAGAAGAGAGGAGAAAGAGGAGAGAGAAGAGAGACGGAGAGAGAAAGAAGAGAGATAGCAGAGAGGAGAGAGGGAGCGAGAGGGAAAGAGAGGAGAGAGAAAGGAGAGAGATAGGAGAGTAAAATACATCATTCAGTTATCCTTCTATCCTCAGACAACAGTAAACGAGGACGTGAGTCAAGACAGTTGAACAATATCCCTCTTTATTTAACTAGGCAAGTCATTTAACAACAAATTCTTATTTACCCATCTCCCCAACAGTTAAAATAGAACAGAAAACAGACACATACAAATGAGATATATAAATACAGTAACGTTACCTGGCTCCTCTTCTCCCACTGACAGGTTACTATGACATGTTGCTATGACAGGTTGCTATGACCTTTAACGTTTCCTCTTCTCCCACTGACAGGTTGCTATGACAGGTTGCTATGACAGGTTGCTATGACAGGTTGCTATGACCTTTAACGTTATCTCTTCTCCAACTGACAGATTGCTATGACAGGTTGCTATGACCTTTAACATTACCTCTTCTCCCACTGAAAGGTTGCTATGACAGGTTGCTATGACAGGTTGCTATGACCTTTAACGTTACCTCTTCTCCCACTGAGAAAGAGCAGGTGACAGGTTGCTATGACAGGTTGCTATGAGCAGAAAGGTGTGTGATGTCAAACCAGGAGTAAAGACACATTAGGACCCTTCTCACCTTCTGTCCTGTTGGTTCTGTCCGTGTGTCACACACTTTCACACCTCTCCTGTGGTGTCCGTCTGTCTGTCTGTTTTTCTACCTAGACACTTTCTCACCTCTCCTGTGATGTGTGTGCGCATGTATTTGCATGTGTGTCTCTGTGCGCCCGCGTGTGTGTGTGTGTGTGTGTCTGTGTGTGTATAGACTCAACTCTGTCGGCTCCTGTCAATGTGACGATCAGGGAGCTGGAGGCGAACACAGCCATAGTCACATGGGAGATACTGGAGGGAGATCCCGTCATCGGATTCGCCGTCACACAACAGGTAGGGGAGTGTGTGTGTTTGTGTGTCTCTGTCTAACATGAGTGCACGTCTGTGAGTTTGTGTTTGTGTGTTGGATTAAGTCGGGAGTTGGTGAGTTGAACTACAATTGTGTGATGAGTGACCTTGTCTGATTCTGAGAGACAGAAAACTCATGTTTGCTACCAGAGCTGATGCCTCAGCTTTGTCTCAGTGGGCCAATACAGTGGGCCAGGACAGTGGGCCAATACAGTGGGCCAGGACATTGGGCAAGGACAGTGGGCTAAGACAGTGGACCAATACAGTGGGCCAGGACAGTGGGCTAAGACAGTGGACCAATACAGTGGGCCAGGACAGTGGGCCAATACAGTGGGCTAGGACAGTGGGCTAGGACAGTGGGCCAGGACAGTGGGCCAATACAGTGGGCTAGGACAGTGGGCAAGGACAGTGGGTCAATACAGTGGGCTAGGACAGTGGGCCAGGACAGTGGGCAAGGACAGTGGGTCAATACAGTGGGCTAGGGCAGTGGGTCAATACAGTGGGCCAGGACAGTGGGCCAATACAGTGGGCTAGGACAGTGGGCCAGGACTGTGTGCCAATACAGTGGGCTAGGACAGTGGGTCAATACAGTGGGCAAGGGCAGTGGGCCAGGACAGTGGGCCAGGACAGTGGGCCAATACAGTGGGCTAGGACAGTGGGCTAGGACTGTGGGCCAGGACAGTGGGCCAATACAGTGGGCTAGGACAGTGGGCCAGGACAGTGGGCCAATACAGTGGGCCAGGACAGTGGGCCAGGACAGTGGGCCAATACAGTGGGCCAATACAGTGGGCTAGGACAGTGGGCTAGGACTGTGGGCCAGAACAGTGGGCCAGGACAGTGGGCAAGGACAGTGGGCCAATACAGTGGGCTAGGACAGTTGGCCAATACAGTGGACTAATAGAGTGGGCTAGGACAGTGGGCCAAAACAGTGGGCCAGGACAGTGGGCCAATACAGTGGGCTAGGACAGTGGGCCAGGACTGTGTGCCAATACAGTGGGCTAGGACAGTGGGTCAATACAGTGGGCAAGGGCAGTGGGCCAGGACAGTGGGCCAGGACAGTGGGCCAATACAGTGGGCTAGGACAGTGGGCTAGGACTGTGGGCCAGGACAGTGGGCCAATACAGTGGGCTAGGACAGTGGGCCAGGACAGTGGGCCAATACAGTGGGCCAGGACAGTGGGCCAGGACAGTGGGCCAATACAGTGGGCCAATACAGTGGGCTAGGACAGTGGGCTAGGACTGTGGGCCAGAACAGTGGGCCAGGACAGTGGGCAAGGACAGTTGGCCAATACAGTGGGCTAATAGAGTGGGCTAGGACAGTGGGCCAAAACAGTGGGCCAGGACAGTGTGCTAGGACAGTGGGCCAGGACAGTGGGCCAATACAGTGGGCTAGGACAGTGGGCCAATACAGTGGGCTAGGACAGTGGGCTAGGGCAGTGGGCCAATACAGTGGGCTAGGACAGTGGGCCAGGAATGTGTGCCAATACAGTGGGCCAGGACAGTCAGCCAATACAGTGGGCTAGGACAGTGGGTCAATACAGTGGGCAAGGGCAGTGGGCCAGGACAGTTGGCCAATACAGTGGGCTAGGACAGTGGGCTAGGACTGTGGGCCAGAACAGTGGGCCAGGACAGTGGGCAAGGACAGTGGGCCAATACAGTGGGCTAGGACAGTTGGCCAATACAGTGGGCTAATAGAGTGGGCTAGGACAGTGGGCCAAAACAGTGGGCCAGGACAGTGTGCTAGGACAGTGGGCCAGGACAGTGGGCCAATACAGTGGGCTAGGACAGTGGGCCAATACAGTGGGCTAGGACAGTGGGCTAGGGCAGTGGTCCAATACAGTGGGCCAATACAGTGAGTGGGCTAGGGAAGTGGGCCAATACAGTGGTCCAGTACAGTGAGTGGGCTAGGGCAGTGGGCCAATACAGTGGGCCAGTACAGTGAGTGGGCTAGGGAAGTGGGCCAATACAGTGGGCCAGTACAGTGAGTGGGCTAGGGCAGTGGTCCAATACAGTGGGCCAATACAGTGAGGCTAGAGCAGTAGGCTTTGTCTAAGTGGGATAGGGCAGTGGGATAGGGCAGTGGGATAGGTCAGTGGGATAGGGCAGTGGGATAGGGCAGTGGGATAGGGCAGTGGGATAGGGCAGTGGGATAGGGCAGTGGGATAGGGCAGTGGGATAGGGCAGTGGGATAGGGCAGTGGGATAGGGCAGTGGATAGGGCAGTGGGATAGGACAGTGGGATAGGTCAGTGGATAGGGCAGCGGGATAGGTCAGTGGGATAGGGCAGTTGGATAGGACAGTGGGATAGGGCAGGTTAGATATCTGATATCTTGGTCTGTATCCTTGTTTTTACGGCCCTAAATGTAACCCAAACACCTCCTGCTGTCATTGGTTACAGAAGAAGGATGTGCGCATGCTGCGGTACATCCAGGAAGTAAACACGACCACGCGCTCCTGTGCATTATGGGACTTGGAGGAGGACACGGAGTACATTGTTCATGTCCAGAGCATCAGCATGGGAGGCAGTAGTCCTCCCAGTGACCCGGTCAGCTTCAGAACTCCCAGAGAGTCTGAGAAACTGGCCTCCACAGGCCCAGGTAGGTAACATACACACACACTCGTTTTGTCTTTCAAAGACACATGCACACACACACACACACACAATCACAAAAATGTTTTTTTTATTTTTAATACGGACTGAATATGTCAAAACCAACAGGCACGTTTTCTCACAACGGGGTTCCAGCTTCATACAACACCTCATACATTGTCCTGTTAAAATGTCCTGGCTATTGTACCGTTTTAATACAGAGTAGAAACGCCTGGCTGTTCCAAAATGTAATTCCCATTTGTAATGCTAAAGCTGTTAACTAGAGCAACTCCGTAGCACTTCCAGTTTGACCACCTCCTCTCTCAGCGACCCAGATACACACAGAGAAGAGAAAGACAGCAGCCCTTACATCACACCGCGGATAAACAGATTACACTGGGGATGAAAACATTAGGGATTGTAAAATACTAGGTGCCACGGTTACATTTAGATAACCTTATTTTTATCATCTTGTTTCAACGTTTAAAGGACGTTTATTCGTACTATTGAGAAATGTTCTGAAGAAATCATAATGAAATACAAACAATTGAGAATCAGTCGTGAAGGAGCAGATTATCACAGAACCATACGTTATAAAACCCTCCTAATCCACCAGATTACTACAGTACCATACGTTATAAAACCCTCCTAATCCACCAGATTACCACAGTACCATACATTATAAAACCCTCCTAATCCACCAGATTACCACAGTACCATACGTTATAAAACCCTCCTAATCCACCAGATTACCACAGTACCATACATTATAAAACCCTCCTAATCCACCAGATTACCACAGTACCATAGATTACCACAGTACCATACATTATAAAACCCTCCTAATCCACCAGATTACCACAGTACCATACGTTATAAAACCCTCCTAATCCACCAGATTACCACAGTACCATACGTTATAAAACCCTCCTAATCCACCAGATTACCACAGTACCATACATTATAAAACCCTCCTAATCCACCAGATTACCACAGTACCATACATTATAAAACCCTCCTAATCCACCAGATTACCACAGTACCATACATTATAAAACCCTCCTAATCCACCAGATTACCACAGTACCATACATTATAAAACCCTCCTAATCCACCAGATTACCACAGTACCATACATTATAACATCCTCCTAATCCACCAGATTACCACAGTACCATACATTATAACATCCTCCTAATCCACCAGATTACCACAGTACCATACATTATAAAACCCTCCTAATCCACCAGATTACCACAGTACCATACATTATAACATCCTCCTAATCCACCAGATTACCACAGTACCATACAGAACGTTATAAAACCCTCCTAATCCACCAGATTACCACAGAACCATACATTATAAAACCCTCCTAATCCACCAGATTACCACAGTACCATACGTTATAAAACCCTCCTAATCCACCAGATTACTACAGTACCATACGTTATAACATCCTCCTAATCCACCAGATTACCACAGTACCATACATTATAACATCCTCCTAATCCACCAGATTACCACAGTACCATACGTTATAAAAACCTCCTAATCCACCAGATTACCACAGTACCATACGTTATAAAACCCTCCTAATCCACCAGATTACCACAGTACCATACGTTATAAAACCCTCCTAATCCACCAGATTATCACAGTACCATACATTATAAAACCCTCCTAAACCACCAGATTACCACAGTACCATACATTATAAAACCCTCCTAATCCACCAGATTACCACAGTACCATACATTATAACATCCTCCTAAACCACCAGATTACCACAGTACCATACATTATAACATCCTCCTAAACCACCAGATTACCACAGTACCATACATTATAACATCCTCCTAATCCACCAGATTATCACAGTACCATACGTTATAAAACCCTCCTAATCCACCAGATTACCACAGTACCATACATTATAACATCCTCCTAATCCACCAGATTACCACAGTACCATACGTTATAAAACCCTCCTAATCCACCAGATTACCACAGTACCATACATTATAAAACCCTCCTAATCCACCAGATTATCACAGTACCATACGTTATAAAACCCTCCTAATCCACCAGATTACCACAGTACCATACATTATAAAACCCTCCTAATCCACCAGATTATCACAGTACCATACGTTATAAAACCCTCCTAATCCACCAGATTACCACAGTACCATACAGAACGTTATAAAACCCTCCTAATCCACCAGATTACCACAGTACCATACGTTATAAAACCCTCCTAATCCACCAGATTACCACAGTACCATACAGAACGTTATAAAACCCTCCTAATCCACCAGATTATCACAGTACCATACATTATAAAACCCTCCTAATCCACCAGATTACCACAGTACCATACGTTATAAAACCCTCCTAATCCACCAGATTACCACAGTACCATACATTATAAAACCCTCCTAATCCACCAGATTACCACAGTACCATACGTTATAAAACCCTCCTAATCCACCAGATTACCACAGTACCATACGTTATAAAACCCTCCTAATCCACCAGATTACCACAGTACCATACATTATAAAACCCTCCTAATCCACCAGATTACCACAGTACCATACATTATAAAACCCTCCTAATCCACCAGATTACCACAGTACCATACATTATAAAACCCTCCTAATCCACCAGATTACCACAGTACCATACATTATAAAACCCTCCTAATCCACCAGATTACCACAGTACCATACATTATAACATCCTCCTAATCCACCAGATTACCACAGTACCATACATTATAACATCCTCCTAATCCACCAGATTACCACAGTACCATACGTTATAAAACCCTCCTAATCCACCAGATTACCACAGTACCATACAGAACGTTATAAAACCCTCCTAAACCACCAGATTACCACAGTACCATACATTATGACATCCTCCTAAACCACCAGATTATCACAGTACCATACAGAACGTTATAAAACCCTCCTAATCCACCAGATTACCACAGTACCATACAGAACGTTATAAAACCCTCCTAATCCACCAGATTACCACAGTACCATACAGAACGTTATAAAACCCTCCTAATCCACCAGATTACCACAGTACCATACGTTATAACATCCTCCTAATCCACCAGATTACCACAGTACCATACATTATAACATCCTCCTAAACCACCAGATTACCACAGTACCATACATTATAACATCCTCCTAATCCACCAGATTACCACAGTACCATACATTATAACATCCTCCTAATCCACCAGATTACCACAGTACCATACATTATAACATCCTCCTAATCCACCAGATTACCACAGTACCATACATTATGACATCCTCCTAATCCACCAGATTACCACAGTACCATACATTATGACATCATCCTAATCCACCAGATTACCACAGTACCATACATTATAACATCCTCCTAATCCACCAGATTACCACAGTACCATACATTATAACATCCTCCTAATCCACCAGATTACCACAGTACCATACATTATAACATCCTCCTAAACCACCAGATTACCACAGTACCATACATTATGACATCCTCCTAAACCACCAGATTACCACAGTACCATACATTATAACATCCTCCTAATCCACCAGATTACCACAGTACCATACAGAACGTTATAAAACCCTCCTAATCCACCAGATTACCACAGTACCATACATTATAACATCCTCCTAAACCACCAGATTACCACAGTACCATACATTATGACATCCTCCTAATCCACCAGATTACCACAGTACCATACATTATAACATCCTCCTAAACCACCAGATTACCACAGTACCATACATTATAACATCCTCCTAATCCACCAGATTACCACAGTACCATACATTATAACATCCTCCTAAACCACCAGATTACCACAGTACCATACGTTATAACATCCTCCTAAACCACCAGATTACCACAGTACCATACATTATAACATCCTCCTAATCCACCAGATTACCACAGTAACATACATTATGACATCCTCCTAAAACACCAGATTACCACAGTACCATACATTATAACATCCTCCTAAACCACCAGATTACCACAGTACCATACATTATAACATCCTCCTAATCCACCAGATTACCACAGTACCATACATTATAAAACCCTCCTAAACCACCAGATTACCACAGTACCATACATTATAAAACCCTCCTAATCCACCAGATTACCACAGTACCATACATTATGACATCCTCCTAATCCACCAGATTACCACAGTACCATACATTATAACATCCTCCTAAACCACCAGATTACCACAGTACCATACATTATAACATCCTCCTAAACCACCAGATTACCACAGTACCATACATTATGACATCCTCCTAATCCACCAGATTACCACAGTACCATACATTATGACATCCTCCTAATCCACCAGATTACCACAGTACCATACATTATAAAACACTCCTAATCCACCAGATTACCACAGAACCATACATTATGACATCCTCCTAAACCACCAGATTACCACAGTAACGTAGATGACAAAACCCTCCTAATCCACCAGATTACCACAGAACCATACATTATAAAACCCTCCTAATCCACCAGATTACCACAAAACCATACATTATGACATCCTCCTAATCCACCAGATTACCACAGTACCATACATTATAACATCCTCCTAATCCACTAGATTACCACAGTAACGTAGATTATAAAACCCTCCTAATCCACCAGATTACCACAGTAACGTAGATTACAAACCCTCCTAATCCACCAGATTACCACAGAACCATACATTATGACATCCTCCTAATCCACCAGATTACCACAGTACCATACATTATGACATCCTCCTAATCCACCAGATTACCACAGTACCATACATTATAAAACCCTCCTAATCCACCAGATTACCACAGTACCATACATTATAAAACCCTCCTAATCCACCAGATTACCACAGTACCATACATTATAAAACCCTCCTAATCCACCAGATTACCACAGTACCATACATTATAACATCCTCCTAATCCACCAGATTACCACAGTACCATACATTATAACATCCTCCTAATCCACCAGATTACCACAGTACCATACGTTATAAAACCCTCCTAATCCACCAGATTACCACAGTACCATACATTATAAAACACTCCTAATCCACCAGATTACCACAGAACCATACATTATGACATCCTCCTAAACCACCAGATTACCACAGTAACGTAGATGACAAAACCCTCCTAATCCACCAGATTACCACAGAACCATACATTATAAAACCCTCCTAATCCACCAGATTACCACAAAACCATACATTATGACATCCTCCTAATCCACCAGATTACCACAGTACCATACATTATAACATCCTCCTAATCCACTAGATTACCACAGTAACGTAGATTATAAAACCCTCCTAATCCACCAGATTACCACAGTAACGTAGATTACAAACCCTCCTAATCCACCAGATTACCACAGAACCATACATTATGACATCCTCCTAATCCACCAGATTACCACAGTACCATACATTATGACATCCTCCTAATCCACCAGATTACCACAGTACCATACATTATAAAACCCTCCTAATCCACCAGATTACCACAGTACCATACATTATAACATCCTCCTAATCCACCAGATTACCACAGTACCATACATTATAACATCCTCCTAATCCACCAGATTACCACAGTACCATACGTTATAAAACCCTCCTAATCCACCAGATTACCACAGTACCATACAGAACGTTATAAAACCCTCCTAAACCACCAGATTACCACAGTACCATACATTATGACATCCTCCTAAACCACCAGATTATCACAGTACCATACAGAACGTTATAAAACCCTCCTAATCCACCAGATTACCACAGTACCATACAGAACGTTATAAAACCCTCCTAATCCACCAGATTACCACAGTACCATACAGAACGTTATAAAACCCTCCTAATCCACCAGATTACCACAGTACCATACGTTATAACATCCTCCTAATCCACCAGATTACCACAGTACCATACATTATAACATCCTCCTAAACCACCAGATTACCACAGTACCATACATTATAACATCCTCCTAATCCACCAGATTACCACAGTACCATACATTATAACATCCTCCTAATCCACCAGATTACCACAGTACCATACATTATAACATCCTCCTAATCCACCAGATTACCACAGTACCATACATTATGACATCCTCCTAATCCACCAGATTACCACAGTACCATACATTATGACATCCTCCTAATCCACCAGATTACCACAGTACCATACATTATGACATCCTCCTAATCCACCAGATTACCACAGTACCATACATTATAACATCCTCCTAATCCACCAGATTACCACAGTACCATACATTATGACATCCTCCTAAACCACCAGATTACCACAGTACCATACATTATAACATCCTCCTAATCCACCAGATTACCACAGTACCATACAGAACGTTATAAAACCCTCCTAATCCACCAGATTACCACAGTACCATACATTATAACATCCTCCTAAACCACCAGATTACCACAGTACCATACATTATGACATCCTCCTAATCCACCAGATTACCACAGTACCATACATTATAACATCCTCCTAATCCACCAGATTACCACAGTACCATACATTATAACATCCTCCTAAACCACCAGATTACCACAGTACCATACATTATGACATCCTCCTAAACCACCAGATTACCACAGTACCATACATTATAACATCCTCCTAATCCACCAGATTACCACAGTACCATACAGAACGTTATAAAACCCTCCTAATCCACCAGATTACCACAGTACCATACATTATAACATCCTCCTAAACCACCAGATTACCACAGTACCATACATTATGACATCCTCCTAATCCACCAGATTACCACAGTACCATACATTATAACATCCTCCTAAACCACCAGATTACCACAGTACCATACATTATAACATCCTCCTAAACCACCAGATTACCACAGTACCATACATTATAACATCCTCCTAATCCACCAGATTACCACAGTACCATACATTATAACATCCTCCTAAACCACCAGATTACCACAGTACCATACGTTATAACATCCTCCTAAACCACCAGATTACCACAGTACCATACATTATAACATCCTCCTAATCCACCAGATTACCACAGTAACATACATTATGACATCCTCCTAAAACACCAGATTACCACAGTACCATACATTATAACATCCTCCTAAACCACCAGATTACCACAGTACCATACATTATAACATCCTCCTAATCCACCAGATTACCACAGTACCATACATTATAAAACCCTCCTAAACCACCAGATTACCACAGTACCATACATTATAAAACCCTCCTAATCCACCAGATTACCACAGTACCATACATTATGACATCCTCCTAATCCACCAGATTACCACAGTACCATACATTATAACATCCTCCTAAACCACCAGATTACCACAGTACCATACATTATAACATCCTCCTAAACCACCAGATTACCACAGTACCATACATTATGACATCCTCCTAATCCACCAGATTACCACAGTACCATACATTATAAAACAATCCTAATCCACCAGATTACCACAGAACCATACATTATGACATCCTCCTAATCCACCAGATTACCACAGTACCATACAGAACGTTATAAAACCCTCCTAATCCACCAGATTACCACAGTACCATACATTATAACATCCTCCTAAACCACCAGATTACCACAGTACCATACATTATGACATCCTCCTAATCCACCAGATTACCACAGTACCATACATTATAACATCCTCCTAATCCACCAGATTACCACAGTACCATACATTATAACATCCTCCTAAACCACCAGATTACCACAGTACCATACATTATGACATCCTCCTAAACCACCAGATTACCACAGTACCATACATTATAACATCCTCCTAATCCACCAGATTACCACAGTACCATACAGAACGTTATAAAACCCTCCTAATCCACCAGATTACCACAGTACCATACATTATAACATCCTCCTAAACCACCAGATTACCACAGTACCATACATTATGACATCCTCCTAATCCACCAGATTACCACAGTACCATACATTATAACATCCTCCTAAACCACCAGATTACCACAGTACCATACATTATAACATCCTCCTAAACCACCAGATTACCACAGTACCATACATTATAACATCCTCCTAATCCACCAGATTACCACAGTACCATACATTATAACATCCTCCTAAACCACCAGATTACCACAGTACCATACGTTATAACATCCTCCTAAACCACCAGATTACCACAGTACCATACATTATAACATCCTCCTAATCCACCAGATTACCACAGTAACATACATTATGACATCCTCCTAAAACACCAGATTACCACAGTACCATACATTATAACATCCTCCTAAACCACCAGATTACCACAGTACCATACATTATAACATCCTCCTAATCCACCAGATTACCACAGTACCATACATTATAAAACCCTCCTAAACCACCAGATTACCACAGTACCATACATTATAAAACCCTCCTAATCCACCAGATTACCACAGTACCATACATTATGACATCCTCCTAATCCACCAGATTACCACAGTACCATACATTATAACATCCTCCTAAACCACCAGATTACCACAGTACCATACATTATAACATCCTCCTAAACCACCAGATTACCACAGTACCATACATTATGACATCCTCCTAATCCACCAGATTACCACAGTACCATACATTATAAAACAATCCTAATCCACCAGATTACCACAGAACCATACATTATGACATCCTCCTAAACCACCAGATTACCACAGTAACGTAGATGACAAAACCCTCCTAATCCACCAGATTACCACAGAACCATACATTATAAAACCCTCCTAATCCACCAGATTACCACAGAACCATACATTATGACATCCTCCTAATCCACCAGATTACCACAGTACCATACATTATAACATCCTCCTAATCCACTAGATTACCACAGTAACGTAGATTATAAAACCCTCCTAATCCACCAGATTACCACAGTAACGTAGATTACAAACCCTCCTAATCCACCAGATTACCACAGAACCATACATTATGACATCCTCCTAATCCACCAGATTACCACAGTACCATACATTATGACATCCTCCTAATCCACCAGATTATCACAGTACCATACGTTATAAAACCCTCCTAATCCACCAGATTACCACAGTACCATACAGAACGTTATAAAACCCTCCTAATCCACCAGATTACCACAGTACCATACGTTATAAAACCCTCCTAATCCACCAGATTACTACAGTACCATACATTATAAAACCCTCCTAATCCACCAGATTACCACAGTACCATACGTTATAAAACCCTCCTAATCCACCAGATTACTACAGTACCATACATTATAAAACCCTCCTAATCCACCAGATTACCACAGTACCATACGTTATAAAACCCTCCTAATCCACCAGATTACCACAGTACCATACAGAACGTTATAAAACCCTCCTAAACCACCAGATTACCACAGTACCATACATTATAAAACCCTCCTAATCCACCAGATTACCACAGTACCATACATTATAACATCCTCCTAATCCACCAGATTACCACAGTACCATACAGAACGTTATAAAACCCTCCTAAACCACCAGATTACCACAGTACCATACAGAACGTTATAAAACCCTCCTAATCCACCAGATTACCACAGTACCATACATTATAACATCCTCCTAAACCACCAGATTACCACAGTACCATACATTATAACATCCTCCTAATCCACCAGATTATCACAGTACCATACATTATAACATCCTCCTAATCCACCAGATTACCACAGTACCATACATTATGACATCCTCCTAATGCACCAGATTACCACAGTACCATACATTATGACATCCTCCTAATCCACCAGATTACCACAGTACCATACATTATGACATCCTCCTAAACCACCAGATTATCACAGTACCATACATTATAACATCCTCCTAATCCACCAGATTATCACAGTACCATACATTATGACATCCTCCTAATCCACCAGATTATCACAGTACCATACATTATGACATCCTCCTAATCCACCAGATTACCACAGTACCATACATTATGACATCCTCCTAAACCACCAGATTATCACAGTACCATACATTATAACATCCTCCTAATCCACCAGATTATCACAGTACCATACATTATGACATCCTCCTAATCCACCAGATTATCACAGTACCATACATTATGACATCCTCCTATTCCACCAGATTACCACAGTACCATACATTATGACATCCTCCTATTCCACCAGATTACCACAGTACCATACATTATAACATCCTCCTAATGCACCAGATTATCACATTACCATACATTATAACATCCTCCTAATCCACCAGATTATCACAGTACCATACATTATGACATCCTCCTAATCCACCAGATTATCACAGTACCATACATTATGACATCCTCCTAATCCACCAGATTATCACAGTACCATACATTATGACATCCTCCTAAACCACCAGATTACCACAGTACCATACATTATAACATCCTCCTAAACCACCAGATTACCACAGTACCATACATTATAAAACCCTCCTAATCCACCAGATTACCACAGTACCATACATTATAACATCCTCCTAATCCACCAGATTACCACAGTACCATACGTTATAAAACCCTCCTAATCCACCAGATTACCACAGTACCATACAGAACGTTATAACATCCTCCTAATCCACCAGATTACCACAGTACCATACGTTATAAAACCCTCCTAATCCACCAGATTACCACAGTACCATACAGAACGTTATAACATCCTCCTAATCCACCAGATTACCACAGTACCATACGTTATAAAACCCTCCTAATCCACCAGATTACCACAGTACCATACGTTATAAAACCCTCCTAATCCACCAGATTACCACAGTACCATACAGAACGTTATAAAACCCTCCTAATCCACCAGATTACCACAGTACCATACAGAACGTTATAAAACCCTCCTAATCCACCAGATTACCACAGAACCATACAGAACGTTATAACATCCTCCTAAACCACCAGATTACCACAGTACCATACGTTATAAAACCCTCCTAAACCACCAGATTACCACAGTACCATACAGAACGTTATAAAACCCTCCTAATCCACCAGATTACCACAGTACCATACAGAACGTTATAAAACCCTCCTAATCCACCAGATTACCACAGTACCATACGTTATAAAACCCTCCTAATCCACCAGATTACCACAGTACCATACAGAACGTTATAAAACCCTCCTAATCCACCAGATTACCACAGTACCATACGTTATAAAACCCTCCTAATCCACCAGATTACCACAGTACCATACAGAACGTTATAAAACCCTCCTAATCCACCAGATTACCACAGTACCATACATTATAACATCCTCCTAATCCACCAGATTACCACAGTACCATACATTATAACATCCTCCTAATCCACCAGATTACCACAGTACCATACGTTATAAAACCCTCCTAATCCACCAGATTACCACAGTACCATACATTATAACATCCTCCTAATCCACCAGATTACCACAGTACCATACGTTATAAAACCCTCCTAATCCACCAGATTAGCACAGTACCATACAGAACGTTATAAAACCCTCCTAAACCACCAGATTACCACAGTACCATACATTATGACATCCTCCTAAACCACCAGATTATCACAGTACCATACAGAACGTTATAAAACCCTCCTAATCCACCAGATTACCACAGTACCATACAGAACGTTATAAAACCCTCCTAATCCACCAGATTACCACAGTACCATACAGAACGTTATAAAACCCTCCTAATCCACCAGATTACCACAGTACCATACGTTATAACATCCTCCTAATCCACCAGATTACCACAGTACCATACATTATAACATCCTCCTAAACCACCAGATTACCACAGTACCATACATTATAACATCCTCCTAATCCACCAGATTACCACAGTACCATACATTATAACATCCTCCTAATCCACCAGATTACCACAGTACCATACATTATAACATCCTCCTAATCCACCAGATTACCACAGTACCATACATTATGACATCCTCCTAATCCACCAGATTACCACAGTACCATACATTATGACATCCTCCTAATCCACCAGATTACCACAGTACCATACATTATAACATCCTCCTAATCCACCAGATTACCACAGTACCATACATTATAACATCCTCCTAAACCACCAGATTACCACAGTACCATACATTATGACATCCTCCTAAACCACCAGATTACCACAGTACCATACATTATAACATCCTCCTAATCCACCAGATTACCACAGTACCATACAGAATGTTATAAAACCCTCCTAATCCACCAGATTACCACAGTACCATACATTATAACATCCTCCTAAACCACCAGATTACCACAGTACCATACATTATGACATCCTCCTAATCCACCAGATTACCACAGTACCATACATTATAACATCCTCCTAAACCACCAGATTACCACAGTACCATACATTATAACATCCTCCTAATCCACCAGATTACCACAGTACCATACATTATAACATCCTCCTAAACCACCAGATTACCACAGTACCATACGTTATAACATCCTCCTAAACCACCAGATTACCACAGTACCATACATTATAACATCCTCCTAATCCACCAGATTACCACAGTAACATACATTATGACATCCTCCTAAAACACCAGATTACCACAGTACCATACATTATAACATCCTCCTAAACCACCAGATTACCACAGTACCATACATTATAACATCCTCCTAATCCACCAGATTACCACAGTACCATACATTATAAAACCCTCCTAAACCACCAGATTACCACAGTACCATACATTATAAAACCCTCCTAATCCACCAGATTACCACAGTACCATACATTATGACATCCTCCTAATCCACCAGATTACCACAGTACCATACATTATAACATCCTCCTAAACCACCAGATTACCACAGTACCATACATTATAACATCCTCCTAAACCACCAGATTACCACAGTACCATACATTATGACATCCTCCTAATCCACCAGATTACCACAGTACCATACATTATGACATCCTCCTAATCCACCAGATTACCACAGTACCATACATTATAAAACACTCCTAATCCACCAGATTACCACAGAACCATACATTATGACATCCTCCTAAACCACCAGATTACCACAGTAACGTAGATGACAAAACCCTCCTAATAGACCAGATTACCACAGAACCATACATTATAAAACCCTCCTAATCCACCAGATTACCACAGAACCATACATTATGACATCCTCCTAATCCACCAGATTACCACAGTACCATACATTATAACATCTTCCTAATCCACTAGATTACCACAGTAACGTAGATTATAAAACCCTCCTAATCCACCAGATTACCACAGTAACGTAGATTACAAACCCTCCTAATCCACCAGATTACCACAGAACCATACATTATGACATCCTCCTAATCCACCAGATTACCACAGTACCATACATTATAACATCCTCCTAAACCACCAGATTACCACAGTACCATACAGAACGTTATAAAACCCTCCTAATCCACCAGATTACCACAGTACCATACAGAACGTTATAAAACCCTCCTAATCCACCAGATTACCACAGAACCATACAGAACGTTATAACATCCTCCTAAACCACCAGATTACCACAGTAGCATACGTTATAAAACCCTCCTAAACCACCAGATTACCACAGTACCATACAGAACGTTATAAAACCCTCCTAATCCACCAGATTACCACAGTACCATACAGAACGTTATAAAACCC
>NC_088399.1:94428674-94431174 GCF_034236695.1 Oncorhynchus nerka | reverse complement strand
TATAGCCTCTCTACTGTTATAGCCTCTCTATTGTATATAGCCTCTCTACTGTTATAGCCTCTCTACTGTATATATGTATATAGCCTCTCTACTGTATATAGCCTCTCTACTGTATATAGTCTCTCTACTGTATATAGCCTATCTACTGTATAAAGCCTCTCTACTGTATTAAGCCTCTCTACTGTTATAGCCTCTCTACTGTATATAGCCTCTCTACTGTATATAACCTCTCTACTGTATATAGCCTCTCTACTGTATATAGCCTCTCTACTGTATATAGCCTCTCTACTGTATATAACCTCTCTACTGTATATAGCCTCTCTACTGTATATAGCCCCTCTACTGTATATAGCCTCTCTACTGTATATAACCTCTCTACTGTATATAGCCTCTCTACTGTATATAGCCTCTCTACTGTATATAGTCTCTCTACTGTATATAGCCTCTCTACTGTATAAAGCCTCTCTACTGTATTAAGCCTCTCTACTGTATATAGCCTCTCTACTGTATAAAGCCTCTCTACTGTATATAGCCTCTCTACTGTATATAACCTCTCTACTGTATATAGCCTCTCTACTGTATATAGCCCCTCTACTGTATATAGCCTCTCTACTGTATATAGCCTCTGTACTGTATATAGCCTCTCTACTGTATATAGCCTCTCTACTGTATATAGCCTCTCTACTGTATATAGCCTCTCTACTGTATAAAGCTCTCTACTGTATATAGCCTCTCTACTGTATATAGCCTCTCTACTGTATATAACCTCTCTACTGTATAAAGCCTCTCTACTGTATATAGCCTCTCTACTGTATATAGCCTCTCTACTGTATATAACCTCACTACTGTATATAGTCTCTCTACTGTATATAGCCTCTCTACTGTATATAGCCTCTCTACTGTATATAGCCTCTCTACTGTATAAAGCCTCTCTACTGTATATAGCCTCTCTACTGTATATAGCCTCTCTACTGTATATAACCTCTCTACTGTATAAAGCCTCTCTACTGTATATAGCCTCTCTACTGTATATAGCCTCTCTACTGTATATAACCTCACTACTGTATATAGTCTCTCTACTGTATATAGTCTCTCTACTGTATATACCCTCTCTAATGTATATAGCCTCTCTACTGTATAAAGCCTCTCTACTGTATAGAGCCTCTCTACTGTATATAGCCTCTCTACTGTATAAAGCCTCTCTACTGTATAGAGCCTCTCTACTGTATATAGCCTCTCTACTGTATAAAGCCTCGCTACTGTTATTTTTCACTGTCTTTTTACTGTTGTTTTTATTTCTTTACGTATCCAATTGTTCACCTAATACATTTGCACTGTTGGTTAGAGCCTGTAAGTAAGCAGTTCACTGTAAGGTCTACTACACCTGTTGTATTCAGCAGTTCACTGTAAGGTCTACTACACCTGTTGTATTCAGCAGTTCACTGTAAGGTCTACTACACCTGTTGTATTCAGCATTTCACTGTAAGGTCTACTACACCTGTTGTAGTCAGCATTTCACTGTAAGGTCTACTACACCTGTTGTATTCAGCATTTCACTGTAAAGTCTACTACACCTGTTGTATTCAGCATTTCACTGTAAGGTCTACTACACCTGTTGTATTCAGAATTTCACTGTCAGGTCTACTACACCTGTTGTATTCAGCATTTCACTGTAAGGTCTACTACACCTGTTGTATTCAGCATTTCACTATAAGGTCTACTACACCTGTTGTATTCAGCATTTCACTGTAAGGTCTACTACACCTGTTGTATTCGGCGCACGTGACAAATAAACGTTGATTTAATTTGATATGCCCACCAGTACAAGACAACCCTAATATCCCTATTACCATCTGGTTTATATAACCACCATTACAACACATCCCTAATACTGTCTACAGTGCCTTGCAAAATGATTTACCCACCCTTGGCATTTTTCCTATTTTGTATTATTACAAACTATAATTTAAATTGATTTATATTTGAGTTCCAAGTAATAGCGTCACGATTTCCGCCGAAGTTGGTCCCTCTCCTTGTTCGGGCGGCGTTTCGGCGGTCAACGTCACCGACCTTTGAGCCATCGCTGATCCACTTTTCATTTTCCATTGTTTTTGTCTTGTCTTCCATCACACCTGGTTCCAATTCCATCAATTCCATGTTGTGTATTTAACCCTCTGGTCCCCCCCCATGTCCTTGTGGGTAATTGTTTCTTGTAGTGCTTATGCTGGTATTGACCGGGTTTTGTTTGACCCGTTTATTGTATTGTTCTGTTGACGGTGGTTTATGGATATTAAATGACACCGTTGTAAACCAGTTTCCACTCTCCTGCGCCTGACTTATCTGCCGCCAGAACGCACCTCACTACAAATAGATCCAGATTGGTGAAGTGAAATGAAAAAAATGACAATGTTTCACAAAATTCTAAACGGAAAAGTGCTGCGTGCTGTATGTATTCACCCCCTTTGGTATGAAGCCACTAAATAAGATCTGGTGCAACCAA
>NC_088399.1:94423674-94426174 GCF_034236695.1 Oncorhynchus nerka | reverse complement strand
GTGTGTGTGTGTGTGTGTGTGTGTGTGTGTGTGTGTGTGTGTGGTTTCTACAGTTACCTACAGTATAACTGTGTCTCCTCTCTCCAGACGAGGTGAACAGGGAGGAGATGGAACAGGCAGTGCAGCTCAGAGTTGGAGAGCTCATCATCATCGTAGTGGTGCTCGTCATGTGGGCAGGTATGTCAACCGTAACACAACCGCAACACAACCACAACCACAATTCAACCATTAGGCCTACACAACCATTAAACAACCACATCATAACACAACCACAACCACATTCATGCATCATGTGGACTGGAAGAGAACCTTATTCAACCATGACTACAACTTCAAACATAAGTGTAACAGAACCATAACACAACGTTAACGCAACCATATCACAACGTTAACAACCGCAACACAACGTTAACACAGCCGTTAACACAACCGTTAACACAGCCATTAACACAACTTTAACACAACCAAAACACAATGTTAACACAATGTTAACACAGCCGTTAACACAACCGTTAACACAACCGTTAACACAACCGTTAACACAGCCGTTAACACAACCGTTAACACAGCCGTTAACACAACTTTAACACAACCAAAACACAACGTTAACACAACCAAAACACAACGTTAACACAATGTTAACACAACCGTTAACACAGCCGTTAACACAACTTTAACACAACCAAAACACAACGTTAACACAATGTTAACACAGCCGTTAACACAGCCATTAACACAGCCATTAACACAACTTTAACACAACCAAAACACAACGTTAACACAATGTTAACACAGCCGTTAACACAACCGTTAACACAGCCGTTAACACAACCGTTAACACAGCCATTAACACAACTTTAACACAACCAAAACACAACGTTAACACAATGTTAACACAGCCGTTAACACAACCGTTAACACAACCGTTAACACAGCCGTTAACACAACTTTAACACAACCAAAACACAACGTTAACACAGCCGTTAACACAACCGTTAACACAGCCATTAACACAACTTTAACATGCAAAACACAAACGTTAACACAATAGAAACCCGTTAACACAACCGTTAACACAACCGTTAACACAGCCGTTAACACAACTTTAACACAACCAAAACACAACGTTAACACAATGTTAACACAACCGTTAACACAACCGTTAACACAGCCATTAACACAACTTTAACACAACCAAAACACAACGTTAACACAATGTTAACATACATATGGCACTTTGTTGTTGATTTAATTGTATCCTAGACTAACATGCACTAGAGAGATAGAAACTAAAAATCACCGGAGATAGAAACTAAAAATCACCGGAGATAGAAACTAAAAATCACCGGAGATAGAAACTAAAAATCACCGGAGATAGAAACTAAAAATCACCGGAGATAGAAACTAAAAATCACCGGAGATAGAAACTAAAAAAGCAGGACCAATGACTTGGCTGGCTGACTTTGATAAGCAACCAGAAATAACTAGCGATTTTCTGGTTCATTAAAAAGCTTAAGTTAGATATCGTTTGTGTTTTCATGTGTTGAATCGATTCGACCCTTTTCCAGCTTATCGTTCTAGAAAATAAACAGTCAGCTAACTAGTCTAAATATTCTGATATAACTATCTCCTTGCTCCTGCTTTTGTAGTGTACCCCTCAGGTTTATCTACACACTCTGCTATGAATGCATGCAGCATTACTCAAACATGGAGTCCACAATTACCCAGCTAGATACAAATGAAAAAAAGATGGAAGATGAAGGAAGAAGATTGGTGGAAAGACAGAGAGAGCAGGAATGAAGAGAGAGTAGAGAGAGGTAAAGAAGGAGATGGAAGACAGAGAGAGTAGAGAGAGGTAAAGAAGGAGATGGAAGACAGAGAGAGTAGAGAGAGGTAAAGAAGGAGATGGAAGACAGAGAGCAGGAATGAAGAGAGAGTAGAGAGAGGTAAAGAAGGAGATGGAAGACAGAGAGAGTAGAGAGAGGTAAAGAAGGAGATGGAAGACAGAGAGAGTAGAGAGAGGTAAAGAAGGAGATGGAAGACAGAGAGAGCAGGAATGAAGAGAGAGTAGAGAGAGGTAAAGAAAGAGATGGAAGACAGAGAGAGTAGAGAGAGGTAAAGAAAGAGATGGAAGACAGAGAGAGTAGAGAGAGGTAAAGAAAGAGATGGAAGACAGAGAGAGTAGAGAGAGGTAAAGAAAGAGATGGAAGACAGAGAGAGCAGGAATGAAGAGAGAGTAGAGAGAGGTAAAGAAGGAGATGGAGGACAGAGAGAGTAGAGAGGTAAAGAAAGAGATGGAGGACAGAGAGAGTAGAGAGAGGTAAAGAAAGAGATGGAAGACAGAGAGAGTAGAGAGAGGTAAAGAAAGAGATGGAAGACAGAGAGAGTAGACAGAGGTAAAGAAAGAGATGGAGGACAGAGAGAGTAGAGAGAGGTAAAGAAAGAGATGGAGGACAGAGAGAGTAGAGAGAGGTAAAGAAAGAGATGGAAGACAGAGAGA
>NC_088399.1:94416174-94421174 GCF_034236695.1 Oncorhynchus nerka | reverse complement strand
GCTTGTCTTCTCTTGAGAGCCATGTCTGCCTACGGCGGCCTTTCTCAATAGCAAGGCAATGCTCACTGAGTCTGTACATAGTCAAAGCTTTCCTTAAGTTTCAGTCAGTCACAGTGGTCAGGTATTCTGCCACTGTGTGCTCTCTGTGTAGGGCCAAATAGCATTCTAGTTTGCTCTGTTTTTTTGTTAATTCTTTCCAATGTGTCAAGTAATTATCTTTTTGTTTTCTCATGATTTGGTTGGGTCTAATTGTGTTGCTGTCCTGGGGCTCTGTGGGGTGTGTTTGTGTTTGTGAACAGAGCCCCAGGACCAGCTTGCTTAGGGGACTCTTTTCCAGGTTCATCTCTCTGTAGGTGATGGCTTTTTTATGGAAGGTTTGGGAATCGCTTCCTTTTAGGTGGTTGTAGAATTTAACGGCTCTTTTCTGGATTTTGATCATTAGCGGGTATCGGCCTAATTCTGCTCTACATGCATTATTTGGTGTTTTACATTGTACACAGAGGATATTTTTGCAGAATTCTGCATGCAGTCTCAATTGAGAGTTTGTCCCATTTTGTGAATTCTTGGTAGGTGAGCGGACCCCAGACCTCACAACCATAAAGGGCAATGTGTTCTATAACTGATTTAAGTCTTTTTAGCCAGATCCTAATTGGGATGTTGAGTTGTATGTTATTTTTGATGGCATAGAAGGCCCTTCTTGCATAGTCTCTTAGATCTCTCTGTCTCTCTCTCTCCCCATCTGTCTTTGTCTCTCTCTGTCTCTCCCTCTGTCTTTGTCTCTTTCTCCCCCCCTCTCTTTGTCTTTGTCTCTCTCTCTCCCCCTCTCTCTCTGTCTCTCCCTCTGTCTTTGTCTCTTCCCCCCTCTCTTTGTCTCTCTCCCTTTCTCCCCCCTCTCTGTCTCTCTGTCTCTCTCCCTTTCTCCCCCTCTCTCTCTGTCTCCCCCTCTCTTTGTCTCTCTCCTTTCTCCCCCTCTCTGTCTCTCTCCCTTTCTCCCCCTCTCTCTCTGTCTCCCCCTCTCTTTGTCTCTCTCCTTTATCCCCCTCGCTGTCTCTCTCCCTTTCTCCCCCTCTCTCTCTGTCTCCCCCTCTCTTTGTCTCTCTCCCTTTCTCCCCCTCTCTGTCTCTCTCCCTTTCTCCCCCTATCTCTCTGTCTCCCCCTCTCTTTGTCTCTCTCCCTTTCTCCCCCCTCTCTGTCTCTCTCCCTTTCTCCCCCTATCTCTCTGTCTCCCCCTCTCTCTGTCAGTCATTTCACAGACAGTGAAATAAAGGAGCCTGTTTCATAACTCACTCATCTTTCTCTTTCCCCTCCCTCCCTCCCTCCCTCCCTCCCTCCCTCCCTCAGGTGTGATCCTCCTGTTCTGTCGTCAGTATGACATCATCAAAGACAACGAGCCCAACAACAACAAGGACAAAGCCAAGACCTCGTCAGAGTGCAGTACTCCAGAACACCCACAGGGGGGGCTACTGCGCAGCAACGTCTGAAAACAGCCCCCACTGGCCACTCACCTATATGGCAATAACCTCCAATCCTATTCCTCAGGACAGGTGAGGCTACACAGCCAACCAGAACCGTCATACCTGAGGCTGCATCCTGATTCTTCATACTTCTCCTGAAGTGTGCGTGTCCTTGTATCTACAACATGACGATCACCACTACGATGATGATGAGCTCTCCAGCTCCGAGCTGAGACCCCTGACACCATCTCCTCCACAAATCAGCACCTCAGACTACAGCACAGCACCGCACCAGGAACCCAGACCAGCCAATCCCAGCAGCACAGCACCGCACCAGGAACCCAGCCCAGCCAATCCCAGCAGCACAGCCCCATACCAGGAACCCAGCCCAGCCAATCCCAGCAGCACAGCACCGCACCAGGAACCCAGCCCAGCCAATCCCATCAGTATAGCCCCGCACAGGAACCCAGCCCAGCCAATCCCAGCAGCCCAGCAGCACAGCCCACAATGGACCACAACCACCTACCACCCAGAGTGGGGAGACTGAAGAGGTGTAGGGTGAAGCTGCCCCGAGACGCTGATCTTGGGTCAGCGTCTAGGGTTGTGCCTTTCAGATTATAATACACAAGGTTAAATGGACACGGGAGGCCTGATCATAGATCACCACTCCCACGCTGAGACGCTTTAGTCGAAAGTTCCAGTACTCCCACGCTGAGTCGAAAGTTCCAGCACTCCCACGCTGAGTCGAAAGTTCCAGCTAGACTATCAGAGGGCAAGGTAAAGTTATTATCATATTGCTTAAACCTATCAAATCATTTCAGATCGCAACAGATGCCTAGAGGGAAGGGGCTAGTGATCGTTTCTGGACAAGGAGCCTCTGTCTCCCCCTCCCTCTCTCCAGATCACTGTCTCTACACTCTCTATCTCCCTCTCTCCAGATCACTGTCTCTACACTCTCTGTCTCCCTCTCTCCAGATCACTGTCTCTACACTCTCTGTCTCCCTCTCTCCAGATCACTGTCTCTACACTCTCTATCTCCCTCCCTCTCTCCAGATCACTGTCTCTACACTCTCTATCTCCCTCTCTCCAGATCACTGTCTCTACACTCTCTATCTCCCTCCCTCGCCAGATCACTGTCTCTACACTCTCTATCTCCCTCTCTCCAGATCACTGTCTCTACACTCTCTATCTCCCTCTCTCTCCAGATCACTGTCTCTACACTCTCTATCTCCCTCTCTCCTCAGATCACTGTCTCTACACTCTCTATCTCCCTCTCTCCAGATCACTGTCTCTACACTCTCTATCTCCCCCATCATTAAAGTCCTATTTTGGACAGGAATATGACGTTGTTTTAGAGCCCCTCCTAAACCCTAGCCTCATAAGGAAGGTGACTTCCCCTCCTAAACCCTAGCCTCATAAGGAAGGTGACTTCCTCTCCTAAACCCTAGCCTCATAAGGAAGGTGACTTCCTCTCCTAAACCCTAGCCTCTGACTCATAAGGAAAATGACTTCCCCTCCTAAACCCTAGCCTCTGACTCATAAGGAAAATGACTTCCCCCTCCTAAACCCTAGCCTCATAAGGAAAATGACTTCCCCTCCTAAACCCTAGCCTCATAAGGAAGGTGACTTCCTCTCCTAAACCCTAGCCTCATAAGGAAGGTGACTTCCTCTCCTAAACCCTAGCCTCACAAGGAAGGTGACTTCCCCTCCTAAACCCTAGCCTCATAAGGAAGGTGACTTCCTCTCCTAAACCCTAGCCTCATAAGGAAGGTGACTTCCTCTCCTAAACCCTAGCCTCATAAGGAAGGTGACTTCCTTTCCTAAACCCTAGGCTCATAAGGAAAATGACTTCCCCTCCTAAACCCTAGTCTCTGACTCGTAAGGAAAATGACTCCCCTCCGTCTGTCTCTCTTCCTGGGCTGAAACCTTGTTGCCCTTGTTAGTTGTCCTCCTACAGTATCCAATCTGAAGGATCAAATCTGACACAGTTTTTATGACAGCATATAGCAGGGTCAGAGAGAAGACTGGCTGGAGAAGATGGCCCCCTATCCCCTACACCCCTATCCCCTACCCTCTACACCCTATTCCCTACCCCCTACACCCTACCCTCTACCCCCTACACCCCTATCCGCTACCCTCTACACCCTATTCCCTACCCCCTATCCCTTACACCCCAATCCTCTACACCCTATCCTCTACACCCTATTCCCTACACCCCTATCCTCTACACCCTATCCCCTACCCTCTACACACTATTCCCTACACCCCTATCCCTTACACCCCAATCCTCTACACCCTATCCTCTACAACCCTATCCTCTACACCCCTATCCTCTACACCCTATACCCTATTCCCTATCCCCTATGTAAAACATTACTTTTGACCAGGGCCCAATGCCAGTCTGGCCCTGTCTTTTTCATTCATCGATTTCTCTACCCAACAGATGAGGAATTTATGGACTCAGAGTTATGAAAAGATCTGACAGATAGTATTGTTGGAAGTGAAATATTTTACCTGAGATAGTATTGTTGGAGTGAAGAATTTGACCTCTTTAAGGGTAGGGTTTTACAGGGATCCAGTCTGATTGGCTCCTGGATCATTACAGGAATCCAGTCTGATTGGCTTCCGGACCATTACAGGGATCCAGTCTGATTGACTCCCGGACCATTACAGGGATCCAGTCTGATTGGCTCCTGGATCATTACAGGAATCCAGTCTGATTGGCTCCCGGACCATTACAGGGATCCAGTCTGATTGGCTCCTGGATCATTACAGGGATCCAGTCTGATTGGCTCCCGGACCATTACAGGGATCCAGTCTGATTGGCTCCTGGATCATTACAGGAATCCAGTCTGATTGGCTCCCGGACCATTACAGGGATCCAGTCTGATTGGCTCCTGGACCATTACAGGGATCCAGTCTGATTGGCTCCTGGATCAATAGGAGCATTAAATCAGAGCAGAGGGAGAGGGAAACACACAGAGAGAGAGAGAGAGAGAGAGAGAGAGAGAGAGAGAGAGAAGAGAACAGCAGAGTGACACACACTCATTTCAATTCAAGGGGCTTTTTTGGCATGGGAAACATTTGGTAACATTGCCAAAGCAAGTCTCTGTCTCTCTGTCTCTCTCTGAGCAGTGTGTGGGAGTAGGAGACATCTCAGAAATCCGTTAAAGACTCAGTGTGTCAGGGAGATGGCCATAACTTTCCCATCTCCATCATCCATTTGGCTAACGTGCTGAACCCTCGACCCAACACCCATCCCTCTCTCTCTTTCCATCTCTCTCTCCCTCTATTTTCACATTCTATTCCCTCGTTCAGCTTGTCTCAGCTTTCCATCCATCCATCTTTCTGTCTTTTCCATGTCTGCACTTTCCTTCTCCCTCTCTCTCTCTCTCTCTCTCTGTCTCTCTCTCTCTCTCTCCCTCCCTCCCTCTCTCTCTCTCTCTCTCTCTCTCTCTGTCTCTCTCTCTCTCCCTCCCTCTCTCTCTCTCTCTCTCTCTCTCTCTCTCTTTCTCTCTCTCTCTCTCTCTCTCTCTCTCTCTCTCT
>NC_088399.1:94388674-94411174 GCF_034236695.1 Oncorhynchus nerka | reverse complement strand
GGGGTTTATTATGGATCCCCATTAGTTCCTGTCAAGGCAGCAGCTACTCTTCCTGGGGTTTATTATGGATCTCCATTAGTTCCTGCCGAGGCAGCAGCTACTCTTCCTGGGGTTTATTATGGATCCCCATTAGTTCCTGCCAAGGCAGCAGCTACTCTTCCTGGGGTTTATTATGGATCCCCATTAGTTCCTGCCAAGGCAGCAGCTACTCTTCCTGGGGTTTATTATGGATCTCCATTAGTTCCTGCCAAGGCAGCAGCTATTCTTCCTGGGGTTTATTATGGATCCCCATTAGTTCCTGCCAAGGCAGCAGCTACTCTTCCTAGGGTTTATCATGGATCTCCATTAGTTCCTGCCAAGGCAGCAGCTACTCTTCCTGGGGTTTATTATGGATCCCCATTAGTTCCTGCCAGGGCATCAGCTACTCTTCCTGGGGTTTATTATGGATCCCCATTAGTTCCTGACAAGGCAGCAGCTACTCTTCCTGGGGTTTATTATGGATCCCCATTAGTTCCTGCCAGGGCATCAGCTACTCTTCCTGGGGTTTATTATGGATCCCCATTAGTTCCTGCCAGGGCATCAGCTACTCTTCCTGGGGTTTATTATGGATCCCCATTAGTTCCTGCCAGGGCAGCAGCTACTCTTCCTGGGGTTTATTATGGATCCCCATTAGTTCCTGCCAAGGCAGCAGCTACTCTTCCTGTGGTTTATTATGGATCCCCATTAGTTCCTGCCAAGGCAGCAGCTACTCTTCCTGGGGTTTATTATGGATCCCCATTAGTTCCTGCCAAGGCAGCAGCTACTCTTCCTGGGGTTTATTATGGATCCCCATTAGTTCCTGCCAGGGCAGCAGCTACTCTTCCTGGGGTTTATTATGGATCCCCATTAGTTCCTGCCAAGGCAGCAGCTACTCTTCCTGGGGTTTATTATGGATCCCCATTAGTTCCTGCCAAGGCAGCAGCTACTCTTCCTTGGGTTTATTATGGATCCCCATTAGTTCCTGCCAAGGCAGCAGCTACTCTTCCTGGGGTTTATTATGGATCTCCATTAGTTCCTGTCAAGGCATCAGCTACTCTTCCTGGGGTTTATTATGGATCCCCATTAGTTCCTGCCAGGGCATCAGCTACTCTTCCTTGGGTTTATTATGGATCCCCATTAGTTCCTGCCACGGCAGCAGCTACTGTTCCTGGGGTTTATTATGGATCTCCATTAGTTCCTGTCAAGGCATCAGCTACTCTTCCTGGGGTTTATCATGGATCTCCATTAGTTCCTGCCAAGGCAGCAGCTACTCTTCCTGGGGTTTATTATGGATCTCCATTAGTTCCTGTCAAGGCATCAGCTACTGTTCCTGGGGTTTATTATGGATCTCCATTAGTTCCTGTCAAGGCATCAGCTACTCTTCCTGGGGTTTATTATGGATCTCCTTTAGTTCCTGTCAAGGCATCAGCTACTCTTCCTGGGGTTTATTATGGATCTCCATTAGTTCCTGTCAAGGCATCAGCTACTCTTCCTGAGGTTTATTATGGATCTCCATTAGTTCCTGTCAAGGCATCAGCTACTCTTCCTGGGGTTTATTATGGATCTCCATTAGTTCCTGTCAAGGCATCAGCTACTCTTCCTGGGGTTTATTATGGATCTCCATTAGTTCCTGTCAAGGCAGCAGCTACTCTTCCTGGGGTTTATTATGGATCTCCATTAGTTCCTGTCAAGGCATCAGCTACTCTTCCTGGGGTTTATTATGGATCTCCATTAGTTCCTGTCAAGGCAGCAGCTACTCTTCCTGGGGTTTATTATGGATCCCCATTAGTTCCTGTCAAGGCATCAGCTACTCTTCCTGGTGTGTATTATGGATCCCCATTAGTTCCTGCCAGGGCAGCAGCTACTCTTCCTGGGGTTTATTATGGATCCCCATTAGTTCCTGCCAAGGCAGCAGCTACTCTTCCTGGGGTTTATTATGGATCCCCATTAGTTCCTGCCAAGGCAGCAGCTACTCTTCCTGGGGTTTATTATGGATCCCCATTAGTTCCTGCCAAGGCAGCAGCTACTCTTCCTGGGGTTTATTATGGATCTCCATTAGTTCCTGTCAAGGCATCAGCTACTCTTCCTGGGGTTTATTATGGATCCCCATTAGTTCCTGCCAGGGCATCAGCTACTCTTCCTTGGGTTTATTATGGATCCCCATTAGTTCCTGCCACGGCAGCAGCTACTCTTCCTGGGGTTTATTATGGATCTCCATTAGTTCCTGTCAAGGCATCAGCTACTCTTCCTGGGGTTTATCATGGATCTCCATTAGTTCCTGCCAAGGCAGCAGCTACTCTTCCTGGGGTTTATTATGGATCTCCATTAGTTCCTGTCAAGGCATCAGCTACTGTTCCTGGGGTTTATTATGGATCTCCATTAGTTCCTGTCAAGGCATCAGCTACTCTTCCTGGGGTTTATTATGGATCTCCTTTAGTTCCTGTCAAGGCATCAGCTACTCTTCCTGGGGTTTATTATGGATCTCCATTAGTTCCTGTCAAGGCATCAGCTACTCTTCCTGAGGTTTATTATGGATCTCCATTAGTTCCTGTCAAGGCATCAGCTACTCTTCCTGGGGTTTATTATGGATCTCCATTAGTTCCTGTCAAGGCATCAGCTACTCTTCCTGGGGTTTATTATGGATCTCCATTAGTTCCTGTCAAGGCAGCAGCTACTCTTCCTGGGGTTTATTATGGATCTCCATTAGTTCCTGTCAAGGCATCAGCTACTCTTCCTGGGGTTTATTATGGATCTCCATTAGTTCCTGTCAAGGCAGCAGCTACTCTTCCTGGGGTTTATTATGGATCCCCATTAGCTCCTGTCAAGGCATCAGCTACTCTTCCTGGTGTTTATTATGGATCCCCATTACTTCCTGCCACGGCAGCAGCTACTCTTCCTGGTGTTTATTATGGATCCCCATTACTTCCTGCCACGGCAGCAGCTACTCTTCCTGGTGTTTATTATGGATCCCCATTACTTCCTGCCACGGCAGCAGCTACTCTTCCTGGGGTTTATTATGGATCTCCATTAGTTCCTGCCACGGCAGCAGCTACTCTTCCTGGGGTTTATTATGGATCTCCATTAGTTCCTGTCAAGGCAGCAGCTACTCTTCCTGGTGTTTATTATGGATCTCCATTAGTTCCTGCCAAGGCAGCAGCTACTCTTCCTGGGGTTTATTATGGATCTCCATTAGTTCCTGCCAGGGCAGCAACTACTCTTCCTGGGGTTTATTATGGATCCCCATTAGTTCCTGTCAAGGCATCAGCTACTCTTCCTGGGGTTTATTATGGATCTCCATTAGTTCCTGCCAGGGCAGCAGCTACTCTTCCTGGTGTCCGGTAAAATTAAAGCATTTATACCATTTGAAAAACATTACAATATATTCATAACAGATTTCACAACACACTAAGTATGTGTCCTCAGGCCCATACTCCACTACCACGTATCCACAACACAAAATCCATGCGTACGTGTGTGTATAGTCTGTATGTTATCATGTGTGTGTATCTATGTGTCTGTGTTTGTGTTTCTCCACAGTCCCCACTGTTCCATAAGGTGTATTTCCATCTGTTGTTTAAATCTGATTCTACTGCTGCATCAGTTACCTGATGTGGAATAGAGTTCCATGTAGTCATGGCTCTATGTAGTACTGTGGAATAGAGTTCCATGTAGTCATGGCTCTATGTAGTACTGTGGAATAGAGTTCCATGTAGTCATGGCTCTATGTAGTACTGTGGAATAGAGTTCCTTGTAGTCATGGCTCTATGTAGTACTGTGGAATAGAGTTCCATGTAGTCATGGCTCTATTTAGCACTGTGGAATAGAGTTCCATGTGGTCATGGCTCTATGTAGTACTGTGGAATAGAGTTCCATGTAGTCATGACTCTATGTAGTACTGTGGAATAGAGTTCCATGTAGTCATGGCTCTATGTAGTACTGTGGAATAGAGTTCCATGTAGTCATGGCTCTATGTAGTACTGTGGAATAGAGTTCCATGTAGTCATGGCTCTATGTAGTACTGTGGAATAGAGTTCCATGTAGTCATGGCTCTATGTAGTACTGTGGAATAGAGTTCCATGTAGTCATGGCTCTATGTAGTACTGTGGAATAGAGTTCCATGTGGTCATGGCTCTATGTAGTACTGTGGAATAGAGTTCCATGTAGTCATGGCTCTATGTAGTACTGTGGAATAGAGTTCCATGTAGTCATGACTCTATGTAGTACTTTGGAATAGAGTTCCATGTAGTCATGGCTCTATGTAGTACTGTGGAATAGAGTTCCATGTAGTCATGGCTCTATGTAGTACTGTGGAATAGCGTTCCATGTAGTCATGGCTCTATGCAGTACTGTGGAATAGAGTTCCATGTAGTCATGGCTCTATGTAGTACTGTGGAATAGAGTTCCATGTAGTCATGGCTCTGTGTAGTACTGTGGAATAGAGTTCCATGTAGTCATGGCTCTATGTAGTATTGTGGAATAGAGTTCCATGTAGTCATGGCTCTATGTAGTACTGTGGAATAGAGTTCCATGTAGTCATGGCTCTATGTAGTACTGTGGAATAGAGTTCCATGTAGTCATGGCTCTATGTAGTACTGTGGAATAGAGTTCCATGTAGTCATGGCTCTATGTAGTACTGTGCACTTCCCATAGTCTGTTCTGGACATGGGGACTGTGAATAGACGTCTGGTGGCATGTCTTGTGGGGTATGCATGGGTGTCTGAGCTGTGCGCCAGTAGTTTAGACAGACAGCTTGGTGCTCTCGACATGTCAATACCTCTCACAAATACAATCAGTGATGGAGTCAATCTCTCCTCCACTTTGAGCCAGGAGAGACTGACATGCATATTACTAATGTTAGCTCTCTGTGTACATCCAAGGGCCAGTGGTGCTGCCCTGTTCTGAGCCAATTGCAAAGTCCCTATTTTGTGGCACCTGACCACACGACTGAACAGTAGTCCAGGAGCGACAACTGGAGCCTGTAGAACCTGCCTTGTTGATAGTGTTAAGAAGGTAGAAACTAGGGCCTGTAGAACCTGCCTTGTTGATAGTGTTAAGAAGGTAGAAACTAGGGCCTGTAGGACCTGCCTTGTTGATAGTGTTAAGAAGGTATAAACTAGGGCCTGTAGGACCTGCCTTGTTGATAGTGTTAACGAGGTAGAAACTAGAGCCTGTAGAACCTGCCTTGTTGATAGTGTTAAGAAGGTATAAACTAGGGCCTGTAGGACCTGCCTTGTTGATAGTGTTAACGAGGTAGAAACTAGAGCCTGTAGAACCTGCCTTGTTGATAGTGTTAAGAAGGTATAAACTAGGGCCTGTAGGACCTGCCTTGTTGATAGTGTTAAGAAGGCAGTGCAGCGCTTTATTATGGACAGACTTCACATCTTAGCTACTGTTGTAACATATCAATATGTTTTGACCATCCAGGGTTACTCCAAGCAATTTAGTCACCTCAACTTGCTCAATTTCCACATTATTTATTACAGTATTTAGTTGAGGTTTAGGTTTTAGTGATTGATTTGTCCCAA
The DNA here is from genome assembly GCF_034236695.1 of Oncorhynchus nerka. Taxonomy (NCBI): domain Eukaryota; kingdom Metazoa; phylum Chordata; class Actinopteri; order Salmoniformes; family Salmonidae; genus Oncorhynchus; species Oncorhynchus nerka. The sequence goes on along the minus strand of NC_088399.1, from coordinate 94,405,631 downwards.
ATACAATGCTTTTAATTTCTGAAATATTTACGAACAATGTATTCCTTGCCACCCATTCTGAAACTAATTGCAGCTCTTTGTTGAGTGTTTCCGTCATTTCAGTTGCTGTAGTAGCTGACGTGTATAGTGTTGAGTCAATCGCATACATAGACACACTGGCTTTACTCAAAAAAGTAAGGGGCCTAGACAGCTGCCCTGGGGAATTCCTTATTCTACCTGGATTATGTTGGACTGGCTTCCATTAAAGAACACCCTCTGTGTTCTGTTAGACAGGTAACTCTTTATCCACAATATAGCAGGGGGTGTAAAGCCATAACACCCTCTGTGTTCTGTTAGACAGGTAACTCTTTATCCACAATATAGCAGGGGGTGTAAAGCCATAACACCCTCTGTGTTCTATTAGACAGGTAACTCTTTATCCACAATATAGCAGGGGGTGTAAAGCCAGAACACCCTCTGTGTTCTGTTAGACAGGTAACTCTTTATCCACAATATAGCAGGGGGTGTAAAGCCATAACACCCTCTGTGTTCTGTTAGACAGGTAACTCTTTATCCACAATATAGCAGGGGTGTAAAGCCATAACACCCTCTGTGTTCTATTAGACAGGTAACTCTTTATCCACAATATAGCAGGGGGTGTAAAGCCAGAACACCCTCTGTGTTCTGTTAGACAGGTAACTCTTTATCCACAATATAGCAGGGGGTGTAAAGCCAGAACACCCTCTGTGTTCTGTTAGACAGGTCACTCTTTATCCACAATATAGCAGGGGGTGTAAAGCCATAACACCCTCTGTGTTCTGTTAGACAGGTAACTCTTTATCCACAATATAGCAGGGGTGTAAAGCCATAACACCCCCTGTGTTCTGTTAGACAGGTAACTCTTTATCCACAATATAGCAGGGGGTGTAAAGCCATAACACCCTCTGTGTTCTGTTAGACAGGTAACTCTTTATCCACAATATAGCAGGGGGTGTAAAGCCATAACACCCTCTGTGTTCTGTTAGACAGGTAACTCTTTATCCACAATATAGCAGGGGGTGTAAAGCCAGAACACCCTCTGTGTTCTGTTAGACAGGTCACTCTTTATCCACAATATAGCAGGGAGTGTAAAGCCATAACACCCTCTGTGTTCTGTTAGACAGGTAACTCTTTATCCACAATATAGCAGGGGGTGTAAAGCCATAACACCCTCTGTGTTCTGTTAGACAGGTAACTCTTTATCCACAATATAGCAGGGGGTGTAAAGCCATAACACCCTCTGTGTTCTGTTAGACAGGAAACTCTTTATCCACAATATAGCAGGGGGTGTAAAGCCATAACACCCTCTGTGTTCTGTTAGACAGGTCACTCTTTATCCACAATATAGCAGGGGGTGTAACGCCAGAACACCCTCTGTGTTCTGTTAGACAGGTAACTCTTTATCCACATTATAGCAGGGGGTGTAAAGCCAGAACACCCTCTGTGTTCTGTTAGACAGGTAACTCTTTATCCACATTATAGCAGGGGGTGTAAAGCCAGAACACCCTCTGTGTTCTGTTAGACAGGTAACTCTTTATCCACAATATAGCAGGGGGTGTAAAGCCATAACACCCTCTGTGTTCTGTTAGACAGGTAACTCTTTATCCACAATATAGCAGGGGGTGTAAAGCCATAACACCCTCTGTGTTCTGTTAGACAGGTAACTCTTTATCCACAATATAGCAGAGGGTGTAAAGCCATAACACCCTCTGTGTTCTGTTAGACAGGTAACTCTTTATCCACAATATAGCAGGGGGTGTAAAGCCATAACACGTACGGTTTTCCAGCGGCAGTCTATGATCGATAATGTCGAAAGCCGCACTGAAGTCTTACAAAGCTCCCACAATCTTTTTGTCATCAATTTCTCTCAGCCAATCATCAGTCATTTGTGTAAGTGCTGTGCTTGTTGAATGTCCTTGCCTCTGAACTTTACTAAGGGTTGGTAACAGGCTGATTGGATGGCTATTTGAGACAGTGAAGGGTGCTTTACTATTCTTGGTTAGCAGAATGACCTTTGCTTCCCTCCAAGCCTGGGGGCATACACTTTCTAGTAGGCTTAAATTGAAGATATGCAAAAAAGGAGTGGCAATATCGTCCACTGTTATCCTCGGTAATTTTGATAGACGACAATAATTTTTTCACCTCTTCCACACTCACTTTACGGAATTCAAAATTACAATTGTTGTCTTTCATAATTTGGTCAGATATACTTGGATGTGTAGTGTCAGTGTTTGTTGCTGACATGTCATGCCTAAATTTGCTAATCTTGCCAATTAAAAATTAATAAATAAAGTAGTTGGTTAATATCAGTGGGTTTTTAATGAATGAGCCATCTGATTCAATGAATGGTGGAGCTAATTTAGCCTTTTTTCCCAACATTTCATTGAAGGAGCTCCAAAGCTTTTTACTATCATTCTTTATGTCATTTATCTTTGTTTCATCGTGTATTTTCTTCTTCTTTTTATTCAGTTTAGTCACATGATTTCTCAATTTGCAGGACGTTTGCCAATCGGTTATGCAACCAGACTTATTTGCCATTCCTTTTGCCTCTCTACAATACCATTTTTCAATTCCTCATCAATCCAAGAGGCTTTAACAGTTTTTAGAGTCATTTTCTTAAATGGGTGCATGCTTTTTAGTAACTGGAATAAGCAATTTCATATATTTGTCATTAATGTGTCAAGTGCAACTGTCACGGCTCCCCCCCGAAGGTCATTAATGTGTCAAGGTGGCTCCTCTTCCTGTTCGGGCGGCGCTCGGCGGTCGACGTCACCGGTCTACTAGCTGCCACCGATCCCTTTTCCCTTTTCTGTCGGTTTTGTCTCATTGGTTACACCTGTTTCGTGTTTAGGTTTTAGTTGGGCTATTTAAGCCGGTGATGCTCTTGTGCTTATTTTTCCTCTGTTCATGTTTGTGTTTGTGTGATTGAATTAGTTTTTCTCCGGACTGGTTGGGTCCTGGTTTTGAGCCCGTCTTATTATTGCGCCTGGTGTTTGGCGTGACCATTTTCCCTGTGCCGGAATAAAAGACTTTACCCTCTGCTTCCTGAGCCTGACTCCGCACCCACTACGCATAGTGTGCGTTACAGCAACGTCTGTTTGCTCCTCATTACACACCACGGACCAACAAATATTATTTACATCAACAACATGGGAATCACTACAAAACGTCTTGTTTAACCTTTTATACACTACATTATACACTACAGGATTCGAGAGATAAGAGAGCATATCTTAATAATGACACCATATTTAACAACATCAATGCTGTAAGCCTGTCGACCATACAACGCATCCTCCCAAGGCACCGAGTGACGATGAAACAACTTTACAAGGTGCCATTTGAGAGAAACTCTGACAGAGTCAAGAATATGCGACATGAGTTTGTAGAGGTATATATGCAACACTACTTCCAGTACTTCAGACATACCATGTTTACTCATCATCTGTATATCCTGTTGTCTGTTACAGAGACTATTGGAGCTGGATGCCCATGTAGTTTGCCATTCATTTATTTATGTGGATGAGGTTGGCTTCAACCTCACCAAAACCAGGCGCCGCGGAAGAAATGTAATAGGACAGAGGGCAATTACCAATGTCCCTGGACAGCGTGGGGGTAATATAACTATGTGTGCTGCCATCACTCAAAACGGGGTCCTCCATCACAATGCCACACTGGGTTCCGTACAACACCGGCCATATGCTCATTTTTCTGGATGCAATTTACACAATGCTTGTCCCTGATCCAGATCAGGAGCCTGCTAGATTTAAGATTTGCTAGATTTGGGGTTTTATGGGACAATGTTAGTTTTTACCGGGCTGTTCTGGTCCAAAACTTGTTTGCCACCCATCCACAATGTGTAATTTTGTACCTACCCCCATATTCACCTTTTCTAAATCCCATAGAGGAATTCTTCTCAGCCAAGCGCTGGAAAGTGTATGATCGCCAACCCTATAACCGCATGCCGCTTCTCCAGGCAATGGAGGACGCATGTGGGGATATAGAGGTTGCCTCTGTCCAGGGTTGGATACGCCATGCTAGGAGATACTTCCCTCCATGTGGGGACATAGAGGTTGCCTCTGTCCAAGGTTGGATACGCCATGCTAGGAGATACTTCCCTCCATGTGGGGACATAGAGGTTGCCTCTGTCCAGGGTTGGATATGCCATGCTAGGAGATACTTCCCTCCATGTGGGGACATAGAGGTTGCCTCTGTCCAAGGTTGGATACGCCATGCTAGGAGATACTTCCCTCCATGTGGGGACATAGAGGTTGCCTCTGTCCAAGGTTGGATACGCCATGCTAGGAGATACTTCCCTCCATGTTTGGCATGAGAAAACGTATCTTGTGATGTGGACGAAGTATTGTGGCCAGACCCAGGCCGGAGAAGAGATGAAGCACTGGTGACTGCCCCCCCCTACCTGTACTGCCCCACCCCCGGGACACCACACACACAATTGTGTTCTTTACTGTATTCTAAAGAATATACTTTTGGTTTACATATGTTTATGGTTTTGTTGTATGCTGCTGTATATATCAGTAATGTTTGACCTAATAAATATTTTCTGTTTATACATTGCATTGGTGTTTACAGTGTACTTGTTACCCCTCTCAGCAGATTACTTTCACTGTAGAACATTGTATTGAAATGTAGATATAAGCCCATGAAAGACCAAAGAGCTTTAGATTTAGAACAACAGTGTTTACATGGTATATCCAAAAATGTCCTTTTATGAAAGCAGTGTTTGCCATTTGATGCAAATGCTTCATTCTGACATGTGTCTATGGCATTTTGAATGCAGTGTTACATTCTGAAGGCGATGTGAGGCATTTTGCATTTTGTGTGTGCAGTTTTGGGAATTGTGTGTAGAGTTTTGAAAAAAGGAGACAGTTTTGAAAACGTGTGTAAGCAGTTGGAAAAAAAAACTGTAAACGGTTAAAGGTTTGAAGTCGCGTTTTTGAAATGTTTTTTTTCCCTCAAATTTATGCGTTGACCACAAATGCATGTACAGATGCCGGATCTTAATTTGAGCCAGTTTGCTACAGCATGAAAATAATCCTGCAACAACAGGAAATGTGAATTATAATTAATGAACATTTTTGTTGGGCTTGATACATTTTTCACAACGGAAAATCGAATTTCAATTGGAAATTAAAAACTTGAAAATCCTTTTTTAAACTTGAAATACACAAGTTAAATATGTCCTGCATATTGCAAGTTCTCCTGCAACAGGGTGATCAAATGAAGATCCTACATATGTATAGGACCAGTCAACAACATTATTTGGGTTAACAGATGAAGAGCTTTAAAAAGAAAAAGAGGTAGATGTTCACTGGACATCTAATGCATGTACAGATGCCGGATCTTAATTTGAGCCAGTTTGCTACAGCATGAAAATAATCCTGGACAGTTACTTTAAATGTCTAGAAAGAAAAGCTCAATATTCTTCGTCTGTCCCTCAAGTGGAGATCAGACATCAGTGAGCCTGAGTGCTTTCCTTCCTTCCTCTGTCTGCTTCTTCAAGTCTTTAAAAACCCTCTAATTTCTTCTTTCTCCTTTCATTTCACCATGCAGCCACAGCCCCACGTTGTCAGAATGTCTAGAGGAAAGAGCTATGTGAAATCAAATGTTTCATTCTACCATCTCACTCATCCAGTATGTTTCTACATAAACTATTTGCCGTGCATTTAGATATATGAAATGTATTGAACTGGAAACCAACTGGAAATTAATCTTCATTAAAAACATTCAGTTCTGGTTTTATATGTTTGTCCGACTCGAGGAACTGGTCTCCCATATATGCCACACCATATTTAAACCACAAAGTCCTCATTTAAAAATCGAGCCTACAGACTAGACTGGCCTTCTGTTTTTCTCCTGAAGAAAATCAATCAATCTGAATGTTGTGATTTTGTTCCTGGGTGGCTTGCAGCACAGAATGTGCAGGTTTTCCTTTTGTTGTTGTTGCTCTACCCCAGTACTAAACACATCTGATTCCACTATATCATAGGTTGAGACCAGAAGTTGATGAACCATATGTGTTAGAACATACACCTGCAGACACACCTGTAGACACACCTGTAGACACACCTGCAGACACACCTGTAGACACACCTGCAGACACACCTGTAGACACACCTGCAGACACACCTGTAGACACACCTGCAGACACACCTGTAGACACACCTGCAGACACACCTGCAGACACACCTGTAGACACACCTGCAGACACACCTGTAGACACACCTGTAGACACACCAGCAGACACACCTGTAGACACACCTGTAGACACACCTGCAGACACACCTGTAGACACACCTGCAGACACACACCTGCAGACACACCTGCAGACACACCTGCAGACACACCTGCATACACACCTGCAGACACACCTGCAGACACACCTGCAGACACACCTGTAGACACACCTGTAGACACACCTGCAGACACACCTGTAGACACACCTGCAGACACACCTGCAGACACACCTGTAGACACACCTGTAGACACACCTGTAGACACACCTGCAGACACACCTGTAGACACACCTGCAGAGACACCTGCAGACACACCTGCAGACACACCTGCAGACACACCTGTAGACACACCTGCAGACACACCTGCAGACCTTTGAGACCCAAGGTGGTCTGCTCCTGTAATCAACTCAAAGTGAAGACCATTCAGACTTCAGCTTTATGTTGTGTTGTAGTTTCTCCCATGGAGAATCAGATCTAGGACAGGGACAGAAACACACCAGCTGTAAAGCTCTGATACACATTATCAGGGGAATGTAGGGACAGAGAGATGTAGTCTGGTCCCCTGCTCCTGTCCAGCCACATGATTACTGAGCCTCACACACTCACACGTTGCCAGACATGTTCTGTAGTGTGAAGAGAGAGCTGAGAGACACGTGGGTCAGTACACACACACACACACACACACACACACACACACACACACACACACACACACACACACACACACACACACACACACAGATAAACGCATATTTGCACATGCACATACGTCCAAGCACGCAAACACACACACACACACACTCAGACCTGCACTCTCTCTCTCTCTCTCGCTCACACACACAGGCACACACACACTCACTCAGACCTGCACTCTCTCTCTCACACACACACACACACTAACTCAGACCTGCACTCTCTCTCTCTCTCTCTCTCTCTCTCACACACACACACAGGCACACGCACCCAGACAAAAAAATACACACAAACTATTTTTTTTTAATAGTCACATTCATACGCTGATTCGCAAACACGAAAATCTGTCCCTAGCTCAATCCGGGGATTTATTTTTTGGACACGTGGTTTATTAACGTTTAACTTTAACTTGCCTCAAAAGGACCCCCCCACACACACACACACTTTTACAGATTTCACATTCTCTTATCTTGCTCTTTCACACACAGGCGATTGTAGAAAATCCTTCATAAAGATGAATACCGTAGATGCTGACCACCCACACCCTGACCCTAACACACCGGTGAGTGGGTGGAATTTTGTGGATTTTGCTGGTGTCTGTAAGGTGTGCAACACACACCCACCCACAAAGTATGGAGTACACATTACTGGCATTTTCTCAGCTGCACTGTATAAGGTCAGCTGGCTTCCTCTACTTTGTATAAGGTCAGCTGGCTTCCTCTACTATGTATAAGGTCAGCTGGCTTCCTCTACTATGTATAAGGTCAGCTAGCTTCCTCTACTTTGTATAAGGTCAGCTGGCTTCCTCTACTATGTATAAGGTCAGCTGGCTTCCTCTACTTTGTATAAGGTCAGCTGGCTTCCTCTACTTTGCTTCATCTGCAGGATTTCGTTTTCAGTTATCTAATTCCCAGTGGGCATGCTTTAACATCACACTAGTGTTGTCAGTTCAGCGCTGAAGAGGAGGGAGGAGAGAGGAGGAGAGAGAGGAGAGGAGGGAGGAGAGAAGAGAGGAGGGAGGAGAGAAGAGAGGAGGAGAGAGGAGAGAATACAGGAGGAGACAGAGGAGAGGAGGGAGGAGAGAAGACAGGAGGAGACAGAGGAGAGGAGGGAGGAGAGAAGACAGGAGGAGAGAGAGGAGAGAAGACAGGAGGAGAGAGGAGAGGAGGGAGGAGAGAAGACAGGAGGAGAGAGAGGAGAGGAGGGAGGAGAGAAGACAGGAGGAGACAGAGGAGAGAAGAGAGGAGGAGAGAGAGAGGAGAGGAGGGAGGAAGCCACTAAGACTATTGAGATGTAACCAGTGGTGGAATGATGTGGTACACTGCTGCCACCTTCTGGTGAAAAATATTCAGCATTTTCAGTCCTTTATATAGTTGAAGTCAGAAGTTTACATACACCTTAGTCAAATACATTTAAACTCAGTTTTTCACAATTCCTGACATTTAATCCTAGTAAAAAAATTCCATCTTAGGTCAGTTAGGATCACCACTTTATTTTAAGAATGTGAAGTGTAGAGAGAATTTTTTATTTCAGCTTTTATTTCTTTCATCACATTCCCAGTGGGTCAGAAGTTTACATGAACTCAATTAGTAATTGGTAGCATTGCCTTTAAATTGTTTAACATGGGTCAAATGTTTCAGGTAGCCTTCCACAAGCTTCCCACAATAAGTTGGGTGAATTTTGGCCCATTCCTCCTGACAGAGCTGGTGTAACTGAGTCAGGTGTGTAGGCCTCCTTGCTCGCATACGCTTTTTCAGTTCTGCCCACAAATTTTATATAGGATTGAGGTCAGGGCTTTGTGATGGCCACTCCAATACCTTAACTTTCTTGTCCTTAAGCCATTTTGCCACAACTTTGGAAGTATGCTTGGGGTCATTGTCCATTTGGAAGACCCATTTGCGACCAGAATTTAACTTGCTGACTGATGCCTTGAGATGTTGCTTCAATATAACCACATAATTTTCCTACCTCATGATGCCATCTATTTTGTGAAGTGCACCAGTCCCTACTGCAGCAAAGCGACCCCACAACATGATGCTGCCACCCCCACGCTCCACGGTTGGGATGGTGTTCTTCGGCTTGCAAGCATCCCCCTTTTTCCTCCAAACATAACGATGGTCATTATGGCCAAACAGAGGACATTTCTCCAAAAGTGCAGTTGCAAACCGTAGTCTGGCTATTTTATGGCGGTTTTGGAGCATTGGCTTCTTCCTTGCTGAGCGCCTTTCAGGTTATGTCGATACAGGACTCGTTTTACTGTGGATATAGATACTTTCGTACCTGTTGCCTCCAGTATCTTCACAAGGTCCTTTGCTGTTGTTCTGGTATTGATTTGCACTTTTCTCACCAAAGTAAGTTCATCTCTAGGAGACAGAACACATCTCCTTCATGAGCGTTATGACAGCTGCGTGGTCCCATGGTGTTTATACTTGTGTACTACTGTTTGTACAGATGAACGTGGTACCTTCAGGCATTTGAACCAGACTTGTGGAGGTCTACAATTTTTTTCTGAGGTCTTGGCTGATTTCTTTTGATTTTCCCATGATGTCAAGCAAAGAGGCACTGAGTTTGAAGGTAGGCCTTGAAATACATCCACAGGTACACCTTCAATTGACTCAAATTATGTCAATTAGCCTATCAGAAACTTCTAAAGCCATGACAATTTTCTGGAATTTTCCAAGCTGTTTAAAAGGCACAGTCAACTTAGTGTATGTGAACTTCTGACTCACTGGAATTGTGACATAGTGATTTATAAGTGAAATAATCTGTCTGTTTACAATTGTTGGAAAAATTACTTGTGTCGTGCAGAAAGTAGATGTCCTAAACCGACTGGTCAAAACTATAGTTTGTTAACAAGACATTTGTGGAGTGGTTGAAAAAACTAGTTTTAAATGACTCCAACCGAAGTGTATGTAAACTTCTGACTTCAACTGTATGTGTAATGATATAGCATTAGCAGCGACTAGCTTTAAACTGTATGTGTAATGATATAGCATTAGCAGCGACTAGAGTTAAACTGTATGTGTAATGATATAGCATTAGCAGCGACTAGCTTTAAACTGTATGAGTAATGATATAGCATTAGCAGCGACTAGAGTTAAACTGTATGTGTAATGATATAGCATTAGCAGCGACTAGCTTTAAAGTGTATGTGTAATGATATAGCATTAGCAGCGACTAGAGTTAAACTGTATGTGTAATGATATAGCATTAGCAGCGACTAGCTTTAAACTGTATGTGTTATGATATAGCATTAGCAGCGACTAGCTTTAAAGTGTATGTGTAATGATATAGCATTAGCAGCGACTAGAGTTAAACTGTATGTGTAATGATATAGCATCGACTAGGTTTAAACTGTATGTGTAATGATATAGCATTAGCAGCGACTAGTGTTAAACTGTATGTGTAATGATATAGCATTAGCAGCGACTAGCTTTAAACTGTATGTGTAATGATATAGCATTAGCAGCGACTAGAGTTAAACTGTATGTGTAATGATATAGCATTAGCAGCGACTAGAGTTAAACTGTATGTGTAATGATATAGCATTAGCAGCGACTAGCTTTAAACTGTATGAGTAATGATATAGCATTAGCAGCGACTAGGTTTAAACTGTATGTGTAATGATATAGCATTAGCAGCGACTAGAGTTAAACTGTATGTGTAATGATATAGCATCGACTAGCTTTAAACTGTATGTGTAATGATATAGCATTAGCAGCGACTAGCTTTAAACTGTATGAGTAATGATATAGCATTAGCAGCGACTAGAGTTAAACTGTATGTGTAATGATATAGCATTAGCAGCGACTAGCTTTAAAGTGTATGTGTAATGATATAGCATTAGCAGCGACTAGAGTTAAACTGTATGTGTAATGATATAGCATTAGCAGCGACTAGCTTTAAACTGTATGTGTTATGATATAGCATTAGCAGCGACTAGCTTTAAAGTGTATGTGTAATGATATAGCATTAGCAGCGACTAGAGTTAAACTGTATGTGTAATGATATAGCATTAGCAGCGACTAGAGTTAAACTGTATGTGTAATGATATAGCATTAGCAGAGACTAGGTTTAAACTGTATGTGTAATGATATAGCATTAGCAGCGACTAGCTTTAAAGTGTATGTGTAATGATATAGCATTAGCAGCGACTAGAGTTAAACTGTATGTGTAATGATATAGCATCGACTAGCTTTAAACTGTATGTGTAATGATATAGCATTAGCAGCGACTAGAGTTAAACTGTATGTGTAATGATATAGCATCGACTAGAGTTAAACTGTATGTGTAATGATATAGCATCGACTAGCTTTAAACTGTATGAGTAATGATATAGCATTAGCAGCGACTAGCTTTAAACTGTATGTGTAATGATATAGCATTAGCAGCGACTAGAGTTAAACTGTATGTGTAATGATATATAGCATCGACTAGCTTTAAACTGTATGTGTAATGATATAGCATTAGCAGCGACTAGAGTTAAACTGTATGTGTAATGATATAGCATCGACTAGCTTTAAACTGTATGTGTAATGATATAGCATTAGCAGCGACTAGGTTTAAACTGTATGTGTAATGATATAGCATTAGCAGCGACTAGGTTTAAACTGTATGAGTAATGATATAGCATTAGCAGCGACTAGCTTTAAACTGTATGTGTAATGATATAGCATTAGTTAAAACAGTAATGACTAGACTAGCTTTAAACTGTATGAGTAATGATATAGCATTAGCAGCGACTAGGTTTAAACTGTATGTGTAATGATATAGCATTAGCAGCGACTAGGTTTAAACTGTATGAGTAATGATATAGCATTAGCAGCGACTAGCTTTAAACTGTATGTGTTATGATATAGCATTAGCAGCGACTAGGTTTAAACTGTATGAGTAATGATATAGCATTAGCAGCGACTAGGTTTAAACTGTATGAGTAATGATATAGCATTAGCAGCGACTAGGTTTAAACTGTATGTGTAATGATATAGCATTAGCAGCGACTAGGTTTACAACGTTCCGGTAACTATTCAAGTTTTTTCTTCCTCCCAGAAATCCCGATGTGGAGGATTCCCTGAACAAGCAGGATATTCCGGAATATTCCAAACGAGGATTTCTGAAAAAAAACCTGGGGAATTTACAACTCTGTCATTAACCCTCTCCTCTGTCAGTTTTGTGTTATGAAACAGAAAACATCCTTTTCCTACTAGAAGAAGACCAAACAACTGTTTAATTTCATATACATAACAAACAATTTTTTATTTATTTAAAGTTCAGCTGGTACACAGTATTACATGGGGCATTGGTCCATTGGACATAAGGGTAGAGAGAACAAGGTGAAACTGGTCAGAAAGGAATTTACTACAGTACATCACTTTCCTGGGTCACGTTAAGTAGGCAGGCACAAAACAGAAGAAATAGTTTCGAACAAGTTGGAAAGAAATTCAGGGAGTACCTCTTTTTTCAAACGTGCTTTCTCCTGTTTCATGACAACTGAACCAGACTCTAGTATGTAAAAGAATGCCCAATATAACCACAGAACGTAAGGAGTACCGAAATGTATTGTCTTGCTTGGTCTTTATGGTACCGAGAGTATTTATGTTCAATACTATATATATCTTATATATAATACATATTTACTGTGACAGATGAAGACTGGTTTAACTCCAAATCTCAAAACTGGGTGGCTCGAGCTCTGAATGCTGATTGGCTGACAGCCGTGGTATATCAGACTGTATACCACGGCTGTGTCCAGGCACTCCGCGTCACATCGTGCCTAAGAACAGCCCTTAGACGTGTTATATTGGGCATATACCACACCTCCTCTGGCTTTATGGCTTAAATATACATCTGACAATCACACATCTCATGATGCAGGATTATAACCAACACAAAATACACACACATAGAAAAAATAATACTGATTAGAGTCCAAATAGTACTACTATCTACTACTGCAGTAAATGAAAGAACAAAGTTAACCAAACAATGTAGGCTGACACACAGAGCGGTATATTTGAGCAATAAGGCCAGGGGGTATATGGCCAATATACCACAGCGAAGGGCTGTTCTTATGTACGCGACGGAATTTGGAGTGCCTGTATACAGCCCTTAGCCGTGGTATATTGGCCATATATCACAAAAGCCCTGAGGTGCCTTATTGCTATTATAAAACTGGTTACCAAGGTAATTAGAGCAGTAAAAATACATGTTTTCTTAAACCCGTGGTATACGGTTTGATATACCACGGCTTTCAGCCAATCAGCATTCAGGGCTTGAAGCACCCAGTTTATAAAAATATATAGGGTACCAAATCAAATCCTTAGCGTCTACCCAAAATCCCTAGCGTCTACCCATAATCCCTAGCGTCTACCCATAATCCCTAGCATCTACCCATAGACTCTTCCTGGCGACCCCATGTATATCTACAATATGATAGAATCTCAACCAAAGCTCTGACCCTATTCAGTCCTTTCAGATCTATAAGGGGGAGGGAGTCAACTAGGGAATAAGGACAGAGGCAAGGGATCGGTTTGGAATGGAACCAAAGTCAACTCTATTCAGTCCTTTCAGATCTATAAGGGAGAGGGAGTCAACTAGGGAACAAGGACAGAGGCAAGGGATCGGTTTGGAATGGAACCAAAGGCTACTCTTCTATGGCCCAATCCCAAATCGACCCCTAGACCCTGTGTCCTGGTGGAGATCTGAGAGGACTTGACAGGTGCACACAATATAGTATAGTTCCAGCATAGGGCCTAGCGGTTGATTTGGGATTGGGCCAAAGACTCAAAAGGCTGTGCCTCTTGGTCGCCCTCTCGTGGTCGATCAGAAGCCAAAGAAGTCGTTCCCATTGGTGGTATTATTGTTTGATGTGTTCTTATTGGTCCTGTTCTTGTTGGGTGTGTTCCCATTGGCCCAGTCCGGTTCTATCAGCCAATCCTGAGGGGTCACCCCAATGTCCAAGACCTGGGGGTTAGTACGGGATACCGCCAGTCTGGAGGGGGGAGAGATGGGAAGGGAGAAGGATTATCGATTGGAGCAAGGGATGTGGAGAGGGGGGGAGAGAGAGAGAGAGGGGAGAGAGAGAGAGAGAGAGAGAGAGAGAGAGAGAGAGAGAGAGAGAGAGAGAGAGAGAGAGAGAGAGGATGGAAAGAGAGAGGATGGAGAGAGAGAGAAGAAAGAGGGGTGGGGAGAGAGAGAGAGAAGAGCGAGGAAGAAGAGAGAAGAGAGTGGGGTGAGGAGAGATAGAGAACAGAAGAGAGAGGGGTGGGGAGAGGGGGAAATATGGAAGAGAGAGGAAGAAGAGAGAGAAGAGAAGAGAGAGGGGTGGGGAGAGGGGGAGATAGAGAGAGGAAGAGAAGAGAAGAGAAGAGAGAGGGGTGGGGAGAGGGGGAGATAGAGAAGAGAAGAGAAGAGAGAGGGGTGGGGAGAGGGGGAGATAGAGAAGAGAAGAGAAGAGAAGAGAAGAGAGAGGGGTGGGAGGAGAGGGGGAGATAGAGAAGAGAAGAGAAGAGAAGAGAAGAGAGAGGGGTGGGGAGAGGGGGAGATGGAGAAGAGAAGAGAAGAGAAGAGAAGAGAAGAGAGAAGAGAAGAGAAGAGAAGAGAAGAGAAGAGAAGAGAAGAGAGGAGAAGAGAGAAGAGAAGAGAAGAGAGAGGGTGGGGAGAGGGGGAGATGGAGAAGAGAAGAGAAGAGAAGAGAAGAGAAGAGAAGAGAAGAGAAGAGAAGAGAAGAGAGAGGGGAGACTGAAGGTGAAAGAATCTGAGGTGGGGTTAGAGAGGGAGAAAACATTTCTTTGAGAACTACAACATTAAGAGGCAATGTGTGAAGAAAACACACATTGAGGGATGGATTGCAGATGATTCAACGCCCCACGACTTTGATATCAATTGATTTGACATCATTAGCTTATGTTATTAGCATTTTGCCATTATTTTTGGTATCTTGTTGGTTATTCAGTGTTTTTTACAACAATGAAACATTATTTAGCGGGTATTTAGGTAGAAAGGACTGTGTGTATTCAGTCTGCCTTCGTGTCAGTCTTTTTTGTTGTTGTGTGTCAGTCAACGCAATCTAACGTTTTTTGGGGGCACTTCAGAAACAATAACACAAAGCTAAAACCTCCCTACTGAAAGAGAGAGGACACACCCTAGTCTGTTACTCTCCCCTGATCTAAGGGTTTATGTCCAGTAGTTTGTATCCTACTGAAAGGGAGAGTCTGTAGTCTGTTACTCTCCCCTGATATAAAGGTTTATGTCCAGTAGTTTGTATCCTACTGAAAGGGAGAGGACACACCCTAGTCTGTTACTCTCCCCTGAACTAAGGAGGACACACCCTAGTATGTTACTCTCCCCTGATATAAGGAGAGGACACACCCTAGTCTGTTACTCTCCTCTGAACTAAGGGTTTATGTCCAGTAGTTTATATCCTACTGAAAGGGAGAGGACACACCCTAGTCTGTTACTCTCCCCTGATCTAAGGGTTTATGTCCAGTAGTTTATATCCTACTGAAAGGGAGAGGACACACCCTAGTCTGTTACTCTCCCCTGATCTAAGGGTTTATGTCCAGTAGTTTATATCCTACTGAAAGGGAGAGGACACACCCTAGTCTGTTACTCTCCCCTGATCTAAGGGTTTATGTCCAGTAGTTTATATCCTACTGAAAGGGAGAGGACACACCCTAGTCTGTTACTCTCCCCTGAACTAAGGAGAGGACACACCCTAGTCTGTTACTCTCCCCTGATCTAAAGGTTTATGTCCAGTAGTTTGTATCCTAATGAAAGAGAGAGGACACACCCTAGCCTGTTACTCTCCCCTGATCTAAGGGTTTATGTCCAGTAGTTTGTGTCCTAACTGAGGAATGACAGTATGCATAAACCCACAGGACTGTGTGAATTAAAACACAATTACAACACTGATGCATTCTGGGTAATAAACTGAGTGATTCTAAACCCCATCTAACCCCTGCCGTGCTCCACCATAGCGGACCAGCAGAACTTGAATGATCCCAATCAGATGTGAACTGATGCTGTACGTACGAACAACAGTGGGTCCTACACATGTATATATACATGGAGCAATGGTATACTGGGTCTGATAGGAGTTGAGACACACAGGAAGTTACTGAACATCAACACAGTCACAAAACATGAATGGAAGGGGTCAGAACATACACAGAAGGCTGTTACTGGTAGCACAAGGAGTGTTTATGGTTGGGTCAGTAGACTGGATTATGATTGTGTTGGTTAGGTTAAGAGCACGGTTTACCTGGAGACGACTCATAGGTATTCAGCCTGGGGCTGGAGAGACAACAAACGGGGCAGGGTTAAGGAGGGGCGGTGGAGCTGCTCTCTCTGTCTGTCTCTCTCTCTCTCTCTCTCTCTCTCTCTCTCTGTCTCTATGTCTCTCTCTCTATCTGTCTCTCTCTCTCTCTCTCTCTCAAGCATTTCGCTACAGTCGCATTAACATCTGCTAACCATGTGTATGTGACAAATAAAATTTGATTTGATCTCTGTCTCTCTCTCTCTATCTGTCTCTATGTCTCTCTCTCTCTGTCTCTATGTCTCTCTCTCTCTCTATGTCTCTCTCTCTCTCTGTCTCTATCTGTCTCTATGTCTCTCTATCTGTCTCTCTATCTGTCTCTATGTCTCTGTCTCTCTATCTGTCTCTATCTGTCTCTATGTCTCTGTCTCTCTGTCTCTCTCTCTCTGTGTCTCTCTCTCTCTATCTGTCTCTATGTCTCTCTCTCTCTATCTCTCTCTCTGTCTCTATGTCTCTCTCTCTCTATCTGTCTCTCTCTCTCTGTCTCTATGTCTCTCTCTCTCTATCTGTCTCTCTCTGTCTCTATGTCTCTCTCTCTCTATCTGTCTCTCTCTGTCTCTCTCTCTCTCTATCTGTCTCTCTCTCTCTATCTGTCTCTCTCTCTCTCTGTCTCTATGTCTCTCTATCTGTCTCTATGTCTCTGTCTCTCTATCTGTCTCTATCTGTCTCTCTA
>NC_088399.1:94278674-94386174 GCF_034236695.1 Oncorhynchus nerka | reverse complement strand
TCATACACTCCATTTTCTGTCTGTTTTTGACTCTCAAGGTTGGATTCGATTCAGAATTTTGGAATCGACTCCTATTCAACTCATTAGTTTAAATTCCAAATCGGCCACATCCCACAGGATGTAGAATTTGAGTGACATGAAGTAGAATTGAATTCAGTGCACTTTACAGAACTTTCACTCGGTCATAGAACATGAGTTTCATTGAATCTAACCGGTCACACTTCCAGATACCAAAGAATATATCGCTTTTCTCTGGAAACAATGTTCATATATTATTTTAACATTAGTGCTTAGAATAGTTTCCACCAACCATTTCATTTGTTACGCTTCTTTATTGAACAACATGTAAATGATTAATTAAATAACTTAAGAATATTTGAATTTAACAATATTTTTCATTTATATTTGTATACACTACACTACTACACCCAAGATAGAATAGAAGAGGCATTTGAATTGAATTGAATTACATTTCCTTTAATTCAAATTGTAATTTCAATTATGTATCCTGTTTACTACTCAATTCAAATTCAAGAATTGGAATTTATGAGGTATTTCCAACCCTGTTCTCTCTACATCACTGACCATTTCTCTATTCTAACCTGTACGTCTGTGGCTCATTCCCTAGATGGAGCTACAGAGCCACATTCTCCAAAAGCTGCGATCAAGTTCAGAGAAATCTGATCTGAGCAAATCAAATGAGCTGATTTCTGTTGTCAAGCAGCAACAAGAAGATCCAGACTAGTGGGGGCTTATCGACAACAGATACATTTAGGACGAGTGTCTTACCTAGAAAAAGCCTCATCCAAGTCTTCCTCAATTTCCTGCAAGAAAGAGAGAAAGGAGGAGAGAGAGAGAGCGCGAGAGTGCAAAAGAGGAAAGAAAGAAAGATAAAGAAAGATTTGTTTTTGTAGCTAAAATATTTCCTCCCATTTCATTCTAAGTGTAGTTAAACGGTTGATGGATAATTTGAGACGTACCCAGACAATGTTGTTGTTATCATTGTCCTCGGGAGCAGTGTGGTTGTCCACCTGGAACTCCTCGTTGCCATTGGTTTCCAGAACCACGGCAACATGAGTCAGTTCCTCCAGGTCCAGTAGGTTACCAGTGGCAACATCTATGGAGATTTTCAATCAGCCAATCAATCAAGTCAGTAATGTGTTGAGTATTTCCAGTTTGATGCCAACTGCTTACAGAAACCCAGGCCTAAATGCCTGAGGATCCAATCAAGGCCACAGTAAGAAAACACAAAGGAACAAACACAATCCAAAGAGAAGACAGAGGAGGAAGGGAGATGATATCATAAAGACATTTATTCTGATAACATTATACTATAAACAAGGCATTGTGTGTCTGCATCAGATAAAGACAGTGTGTCTCTGTGGCTGGCAGCCCAATTCTGATATTTCTTCCACTAAATTAGTCTTTTGACCAATTTCATCAAACTTTTTCATATCAGATCTTTTTATTTTTTTTATTTTAAGAGCTGATCCGATTGGTCAAAATACCAAAATGGGGAGGAAAGATCTGTGTAAATGCAGCCTGACTCTTTCGCTGTGTGTGTGTCCGCGTGTCGCCTCACTTCCTCCTTTGAGACTGGGTAGGCTGTTTGATCTTTCTGACTGGGAACTGTTGGTTGCTTCTCCAGCCGAGCTGGACTTCATCTTCTCCTCTTCCTCTACAAGACACATAAAAAAAAAATATATATATAAAAATAATAATACCACCGTCTACACACCCAGAAATACAAAAAAAAATGTGACCTTGTGTAAATGTAAGTGTGCGTGTGTGTCTCCAGGGTTGTGTGTAATGTGGGATGGAATAGCACCTACCTTCCTTAGCAACCTGCCACAACTCAAAGGCCACTCTAAAGGCCTGAGCTACAGTCAGAGTCACTGCCTGGGCCTTAGGGGAGGAAAAAATACCATTCACAAAGTTGTTATAATGCTATAAGACCCAATGATACGACATTTTGTTAGCCCTATTCTAAAATGGATTCTACACACAATACTCCATAATGACAAAGCAAAAACAGGTTTTTAGAACATTTTCTAAATAATAATATGACATTTAACATAAGTATTCAGACCCTTTACTCAGTACTTTGTTGAAGCACCTTTGGTAGCAATTACATCCTCAAGTCTTCTTGGGTACGACGCTACAATCTTGGCACACGTGTATTTGGGGAGTTTCTCCCATTCTTCTCCGTAGATCCTCTCAAGCTCTGTCAGGTTGGATGGGGAGCGTTGCTGCACAGCTATTTTTCAGGTCTCTACAGAGATGCTCGTTCTAATTCAAGTCTGGGTTCTGGCTGGGCCACAAGAACATTCAGAGACTTGTCCGAACCCACAAACACATTGTCTTGGCTGTGTGCTTAGGGTTGTTGTCCTGTTGGAAGGTGAACCTTCACCCCAGTCTGAGGTCATGAGCGCTCTGGAGCAGGTTTTCATTATGGATCTCTGTACTCCGTTCATCTTTTAAAAATGTTAATAAATGTAAACCTCCCCCCATCTTTGCCTCGATCCTGACTAGTCTCCCCGTCCCTGAAAAACCTCCCCACAGCATTGTGCTGCCACCACCATGCTTCACCGTAGGAATGATGCCAGGTTTCCTCTAGACGTGACGCTTGGCATTCAGGCCAAATAGTTCAATCTTGGTTTCATCAGACTAGAGAATCTTGTTTCTCATGATCTGGGTCCTTTAGGTGCCTTCTGGCAAACTCCAAGCGGGCTGTCATGTGCCTTTTACAGAGGAGTGGCTTCCGTCTGGCCACTCAACCATAAAGGCCTGATTGGTGGAGTTCTGCAGAGATGGTTGTCCTTCTGGAAGGTTTAGAGTTCTCCACAGAGGAACTCTAAAGCTCTGTCAGAGTGACCATTGGGTTCTTGGTCACCTCCCTGACCAAGGACGTACTGCCCTGATTGTGGTTAGAGGAGGCAGGTAGCCTAGTGGTTAGAGGCGGCAGGTAGCCTTGTGGTTAGAGGCAGCAGGTAGCCTAGTGGTTAGAGGAGGCAGGTAGCCTAGTGGTTAGAGGCGGCAGGTAGCCTAGTGGCTAGAGGAGGCAGGTAGCCTAGTGGTTAGAGGAGGCAGGTAGCCTAGTGGTTAGAGGCGGCAGGTAGCTTAGTGGTTAGAGGCGGCAGGTAGCCTAGTGGCTAGAGGAGGCAGGTAGCCTAGTGGTTAGAGGGGAGCAGGTAGCCTAGTGGTTAGAGGAGGCAGGTAGCCTAGTGGTTAGAGGAGGCAGGTAGCCTATTGGTTAGAGGAGGCAGGTAGCCTGGTGGTTAGAGGGGAGCAGGTAGCCTAGTGGTTAGAGGCGGCAGGTAGCCTAGTGGTTAGAGGTGGCAGGTAGCTTAGTGGTTAGAGGCGGCAGGTAGCCTAGTGGCTAGAGGAGGCAGGTAGCCTAGTGGTTAGAGGGGAGCAGGTAGCCTAGTGGTTAGAGGAGGCAGGTAGCCTAGTGGTTAGAGGAGGCAGGTAGCCTATTGGTTAGAGGAGGCAGGTAGCCTGGTGGTTAGAGGGGAGCAGGTAGCCTAGTGGTTAGAGGAGGCAGGTAGCCTGGTGGTTAGAGGGGAGCAGGTAGCCTAGTGGTTAGAGGGGAGCAGGTAGCCTGGTGGTTAGAAGAGGAAGGTAGCCTGGTGGTTAGAGGGGAGCAGGTAGCCTGGTGGTTAGAGGGGAGCAGGTAGCCTGGTGGTTAGAGGAGGGAGGTAGCCTAATGGTTAGAGGAGGCAGGTAGCCTGGTGGTTAGAGGGGAGCAGGTAGCCTAGTGGTTAGAGAAGGCAGGTAGCCTGGTGGTTAGAGGGGAGCAGGTAGCCTGGTGGTTAGAGGGGAGCAGGTAGCCTAGTGGTTAGAGGAGGCAGGTAGCCTTGTGGTTAGAGGAGGCAGGTAGCCTAGTGGTTAGAGGCGGCAGGTAGCCTAGTGGTTAGAGGCGGCAGGTAGCCTAGTGGTTAGAGGCGGCAGGTAGCTTAGTGGTTAGAGGCGGCAGGTAGCCTAGTGGTTAGAGGAGGCAGGTAGCCTAGTGGTTAGAGGGGAGCAGGTAGCCTAGTGGTTAGAGGAGGCAGGTAGCCTAGTGGTTAGAGGAGGCAGGTAGCCTATTGGTTAGAGGAGGCAGGTAGCCTGGTGGTTAGAGGGGAGCAGGTAGCCTGGTGGTTAGAGGGGAGCAGGTAGCCTAGTGGTTAGAGGAGGCAGGTAGCCTAATGGTTAGAGGAGGCAGGTAGCCTGGTGGTTAGAGGGGAGCAAGTAGCCTAGTGGTTAGAGGGGAGCAGGTAGCCTGGTGGTTAGAGGGGAGCAGGTAGCCTAGTGGTTAGAGGGGAGCAGGTAGCCTGGGGGTTAGAGGGGAGCAGGTAGCCTGGTGGTTAGAGGGGAGCAGGTAGCCTAGTGGTTAGAGGGGAGCAGGTAGCCTAGTGGTTAGAGGAGGCAGGTAGCCTGGGGGTTAGAGGGGAGCAGGTAGCCTGGGGGTTAGAGGGGAGCAGGTATGCTGGTGGTTAGAGGGGAGCAGGTAGCCTGGTGGTTAGAGGGGAGCAGGTAGCCTGGTGGTTAGAGGGGAGCAGGTAGCCTGGTGGTTAGAGGGGAGCAGGTAGCCTGGTGGTTAGAGGAGGCAGGTAGCCTAGTGGTTAGAGGGGAGCAGATAGCCTAGTGGTTAGAGGAGGCAGGTAGCCTGGTGGTTAGAGGGGAGCAGGTAGCCTAGTGGTTAGAGGGGAGTAGGTAGCCTAGTGGTTAGAGGAGGCAGGTAGCCTGGTGGTGAGCCTAGTGGTTAGAGGAGGCAGGTAGCCTGGTGGTTAGAGGGGAGCAGGTAGCCTAGTGGTTAGAGGGGAGCAGGTAGCCTAGTGGTTAGAGGGGAGCAGGTAGCCTAGTGGTTAGAGGGGAGCAGGTAGCCTAGTGGTTAGAGGGGAGCAGGTAGCCTAGTGGTTAGAAGGGAGTAGGTAGCCTAGTGGTTAGAGGGGAGCAGGTAGCCTGGTGGTGAGCCTAGTGGTTAGAGGAGGCAGGTAGCCTAGTTGTTAGAGGGGAGCAGGTAGCCTAGTGGTTAGAGGAGGCAGGTAGCCTTGTGGTTAGAGGAGGCAGGTAGCCTAGTGGTTAGAGAAAGCAGGTAGCCTAGTGGTTAGAGGCGGCAGGTAGACTAGTGGTTAGAGGCGGCAGGTAGCTTAGTGGTTAGAGGCGGCAGGTAGCCTAGTGGTTAGAGGAGGCAGGTAGCCTAGTGGTTAGAGGGGAGCAGGTAATCTGGTGGTTAGAGGAGGCAGGTAGCCTAGTGGTTAGAGGGGAGCAGGTAGCCTAGTGGTTAGAGGAGGCAGGTAGCCTGGTGGTGAGCCTAGTGGTTAGAGGAGGCAGGTAGCCTGGTGGTTAGAGGGGAGCAGGTGGCCTAGTGGTTAGAGGGGAGTAGGTAGCCTAGTGGTTAGAGGAGGCAGGTAACCTGGTGGTGAGCCTAGTGGTTAGAGGAGGCAGGTAGCCTGGTGGTTAGAGGGGAGCAGGTAGCCTAGTGGTTAGAGGGGAGCAGGTAGCCTAGTGGTTAGAGGGGAGCAGGTAGCCTAGTGGTTAGAAGGGAGTAGGTAGCCTAGTGGTTAGAGGGGAGCAGGTAGCCTGGTGGTGAGCCTAGTGGTTAGAGGAGGCAGGTAGCCTAGTTGTTAGAGGGGAGCAGGTAGCCTAGTGGTTAGAGGAGGCAGGTAGCCTTGTGGTTAGAGGAGGCAGGTAGCCTAGTGGTTAGAGGCGGCAGGTAACCTAGTGGTTAGAGGCGGCAGGTAGCCTAGTGGTTAGAGGCGGCAGGTAGCTTAGTGGTTAGAGGCGGCAGGTAGCCTAGTGGTTAGAGGAGGCAGGTAGCCTAGTGGTTAGAGGGGAGCAGGTAGCCTAGTGGTTAGAGGAGGCAGGTAGCCTGGTGGTTAGAGGGGAGCAGGTAGCCTAGTGGTTAGAGGGGAGCAGGTAGCCTGGTGGTTAGAAGAGGAAGGTAGCCTGGTGGTTAGAGGGGAGCAGGTAGCCTGGTGGTTAGAGGGGAGCAGGTAGCCTGGTGGTTAGAGGGGAGCAGGTAGCCTAGTGGTTAGAGGAGGCAGGTAGCCTGGTGGTTAGAGGGGAGCAAGTAGCCTAGTGGTTAGAGGGGAGCAGGTAGCCTGGTGGTTAGAGGGGAGCAGGTAGCCTAGTGGTTAGAGGGGAGCAGGTAGCCTGGTGGTTAGAGGGGAGCAGGTAGCCTAGTGGTTAGAGAAGGCAGGTAGCCTGGTGGTTAGAGAGGAGCAGGTAGCCTGGTGGTTAGAGGGGAGCAGGTAGCCTAGTGGTTAGAGGAGGCAGGTAGCCTTGTGGTTAGAGGAGGCAGGTAGCCTAGTGGTTAGAGGCGGCAGGTAGCCTAGTGGTTAGAGGCGGCAGGTAGCCTAGTGGTTAGAGGCGGCAGGTAGCTTAGTGGTTAGGGGCGGCAGGTAGCCTAGTGGTTAGAGGAGGCAGGTAGCCTAGTGGTTAGAGGGGAGCAGGTAGCCTAGTGGTTAGAGGAGGCAGGTAGCCTAGTGGTTAGAGGAGGCAGGTAGCCTATTGGTTAGAGGAGGCAGGTAGCCTGGTGGTTAGAGGGGAGCAGGTAGCCTAGTGGTTAGAGGAGGCAGGTAGCCTGGTGGTTAGAGGGGAGCAGGTAGCCTAGTGGTTAGAGGGGAGCAGGTAGCCTGGTGGTTAGAAGAGGAAGGTAGCCTGGTGGTTAGAGGGGAGCAGGTAGCCTGGTGGTTAGAGGGGAGCAGGTAGCCTGGTGGTTAGAGGGGAGCAGGTAGCCTAGTGGTTAGAGGAGGCAGGTAGCCTAATGGTTAGAGGAGGCAGGTAGCCTGGTGGTTAGAGGGGAGCAAGTAGCCTAGTGGTTAGAGGGGAGTAGGTAGCCTGGTGGTTAGAGGGGAGCAGGTAGCCTAGTGGTTAGAGGGGAGCAGGTAGCCTGGTGGTTAGAGGGGAGTAGGTAGCCTAGTGGTTAGAGAAGGCAGGTAGCCTGGTGGTTAGAGGGGAGCAGGTAGCCTGGTGGTTAGAGGGGAGCAGGTAGCCTAGTGGTTAGAGGGGAGCAGGTAGCCAAGTGGTTAGAGGAGGCAGGTAGCCTGGTAGCCTGGTGGTTAGATGGGAGCAGGTAGGCTGGTGGTTAGAGGGGAGCAGGTAGCCTGGTGGTTAGAGGGGAGCAGGTAGCCTGGTGGTTAGAGGGGAGCAGGTGGCCTGGTGGTTAGAGGGGAGCAGGTAGCCTGGTGGTTAGAGGGGAGCAGGTAGCCTAGTGGTTAGAGGGGAGCAGGTAGCCTGATGGTTAGAGGGGAGCAGGTAGCCTGGTGGTTAGAGGGGAGCAGGTAGCCTAGTGGTTAGAGGGGAGCAGGTAGCCAAGTGGTTAGAGGAGGCAGGTAGCCTGGTAGCCTGGTGGTTAGAGGGGAGCAGGTAGGCTGGTGGTTAGAGGGGAGCAGGTAGCCTGGTGGTTAGAGGGGAGCAGGTAGCCTGGTGGTTAGAGGGGAGCAGGTAGCCTGGTGGTTAGAGGGGAGCAGGTAGCCTAGTGGTTAGAGGGGAGCAGGTAGCCTGATGGTTAGAGGGGAGCAGGTAGCCTGGTGGTTAGAGGGGAGCAGGTAGCCTGGTGGTTAGAGGGAGGCAGTTAGCCTAGTGGTTAGAGGGGGAGCAGGTAGCCTGGTGGTTAGAGGGGAGCAGGTAGCCTGGTGGTTAGAGCGGAGCAGGTAGCCTGGTGGTTAGAGGGGAGCAGGTAGCCTGGTGGTTAGAGGAGGCAGGTAGCCTAGTGGTTAGAGGGGAGCAGGTAGCCTGGTGGTTAGAGGGGAGCAGGTAGCCTGGTGGTTAGAGGGGAGCAGGTAGCCTAGTGGTTAGAGGAGGCAGGTAGCCTGGTGGTGAGCCTAGTGGTTAGAGGAGGCAGGTAGCCTGGTGGTTAGAGGGGAGCAGGTAGCCTAGTGGTTAGAGGGGAGTAGGTAGCCTAGTGGTTAAAGGAGGCAGGTAGCCTGGTGGTGAGCCTAGTGGTTAGAGGAGGCAGGTAGCCTGGTGGTTAGAGGGGAGCAGGTAGCCTAGTGGTTAGAGGGGAGCAGGTAGCCTAGTGGTTAGAGGGGAGCAGGTAGCCTAGTGGTTAGAAGGGAGTAGGTAGCCTAGTGGTTAGAGGGGAGCAGGTAGCCTGGTGGTGAGCCTAGTGGTTAGAGGAGGCAGGTAGCCTAGTGGTTAGAGGGGAGCAGGTAGCCTAGTGGTTAGAGGAGGCAGGTAGCCTGGTGGTTAGAGGGGAGCAGGTAGCCTAGTGGTTAGAGGGGAGCAGGTAGCCTTGTGGTTAGAGGGGAGCAGGTAGCCTGGTGGTTAGAGGAGGCAGGTAGCCTAGTGGTTAGAGGAGGCAGGTAGCCTAGTGGTAAGAGGAGGCAGGTAGCCTAGTGGTTAGAGGCGGCAGGTAGGCTAGTGGTAAGAGGCGTCAGGTAGCCTAGTGGTTAGAGGGGATCAGGTAGCCTAGTGGTTAGAAGGGAGTAGGTAGCCTAGTGGTTAGAGGGGAGCAGGTAGCCTGGTGGTGAGCCTAGTGGTTAGAGGAGGCAGGTAGCCTAGTGGTTAGAGGGGAGCAGGTAGCCTAGTGGTTAGAGGAGCCAGGTAGCCTGGTGGTTAGAGGGGAGCAGGTAGCCTTGTGGTTAGAGGGGAGCAGGTAGCCTAGTGGTTAGAGGGGAGCAGGTAGCCTTGTGGTTAGAGGGGAGCAGGTAGCCTGGTGGTTAGAGGAGGCAGGTAGCCTAGTGGTTAGAGGCGGCAGGTAGGCTAGTGGTTAGAGGCGGCAGGTAGGCTAGTGGTAAGAGGCGTCAGGTAGCCTAGCCTCTAAACCACAGAGGGAACACAGAGCACATAAACGACTCAAATACAAAGATCAACATGGCCAAAATAATTCAAACAAAGCAGAGCAATCCAAACTATACTCCTGAACAACACCAAAACCATCCCTTCAAATGCTCAGACAGACATGTGAAACATTTTGAGACTATATTGACAGTGGACCAGTGAAGAAAATACCGCTAGGTAGTTTGAGTGGATAATTCCTTGAACAGTCAAAGCCACTGTCATTAAAGTTAACCTTGGGGCCAAAGAGAGAACGTTTAAAAAAAAGACTACTTAAATCGAACCACACATTGACCTAGAGATGTAAAATATCACCGGCATCGTTTACCTTCAATGACCTTGTCAACCTTGATGGCCTGTAACAAAATATTTTCTCTCAGTCAGTAGCAAAGGGTATAAATACACCACTGCATTCACACAGTTGGGAGAGCTACAGTGTTGGCAGACTGCCAAAGGTTATTAGTATCCAATCTCTCTCCTGAAGAGAGAGGGGAGGGGGTTATACGAGAGACGGCAGGGTGAGTTGGGAGGGAAGACGAGGAGATTGACAGCAACACAGGAAGTTGAAGGGGGACGAGGAGTGAAACCTAATGTTTGTCCCGGGGGGAGACGGAACGAGACCTAATGTTTGTCCCCGGGGAGACGGAACGAGACCTAATGTTTGTCCCCGGGGGGGAGACTGGGGAACGAGACCTAATGTTTGTCCCGGGGGGCGGAACGAGACCTAATGTTTGTCCCTGGGGGGGCGGAACGAGACCTAATGTTTGTCCCCGGGGGGGAGACGGAACGAGACCTAATGTTTGTCCCCGGGGGGGACGGAACAAGAGAAGGCAACAGTCAGATGTAGGGATTGGGGGAACGGTTATCTTGGAAACAAACGGGTAACATGTTCTATCTAAGGCAGGCTTTTGTTCCAACCCTGCTCCAATACACCCGATTCGGGTGCTCAAAGTCCTGCTGAGCGGCAGGTTAGTACAGTCGGCTGTGCTAGAGCAGGGCTGGAACAAAAACCCTGCACACCTGTAGTTGGGACGCATTTCTGTGTCTAACCTCCACCCTTTCTGAAAGACAGCCGGATAGTTAAAAACTCCAGATAGACGTTCTCTAGACTAAGCAGATCCCCACCCTGTACCTTTCAGATTATAGGGGTTGTTGTGGTGTCAGTTCACACTCACCACTTTCCTCTTGGGGCAGAGGTAGGCGTGGCACTCCAGTGTTCCGTTGAGGGGGTTCTGGGAAATGTAGGCAAACACCTTGTCGTGCAGCTTGTCTGCCGTGCAGTAGGATATCCTGCGGGACACAAGGGCAAAGGTGAAAGGTCAGAGGGCATTATAAAGTCAGAGGTTACAGTTACGGGTCAAGTGGCAAGTATCCTCTGTGACAAACCAGGACGCCATAAAAGGTTAGGTCAACGTGTGGGAACAAAGGTTCCGGCAGAGTGTGTGTGTGTGTCTGTGTGTGTGTGGGGGGGACACCCAGCTCTGTACAGAACACTCCAGCTCTGTCAAAAACAGACCTTCAGGTCTCCTGTAGGGAGCTGTATTTTCAAAAACATTCCACCTTCCCACACTCCTCTCCTTTCCACCTCCTTCCCACACTCCTCTCCCCTCCTCTTCTCCTTCCCACCTCCCCTTCTCCTTCCCACACTCCTCTCCTTTCCACCTCCTTCCCACACTCCTCTCCCCTCCTCTTCTCCTTCCCACCTCCTCTTCTCCTTCCCACCTCCCCTTCTCCTTCCCACCTTGGGTTTCCCTCCAAAAGAAAAACAAGAAGTAGGTCAGCTGTGTTTGTATACATGGAGTCATTCTGTTTGTACTTTTGTCAAGGTAGAGGTCACACAACACAAATACAATTTGCAACCATTGTGGTAGGATACACAGCACAGCCCTACCTGTATATAGAGATGTTGTCTAGTAGCTGGTTGGTTAGACTGTCGTACAGCATTAAACCCTGAGGAGAAACCTTTAGAGACATCTTCTGAGGCTTCTGGCCTCCCGCTTTGGCCTGGAGGGGATAGAGTTGATGATGACAGAGAACGTAGATTCATTACAAATACATTATTCCTAATGGTTTGATCTGGATCGATAAAGAGATATCATAACAACAATAATGAGAGATGAAGATCATGTATGACAATTTTCTAATAATATCACAAAATATATCATGGTTATCATCATCAGAGCAATTGCTCACTAATAGATCTAAGATAAAATGAGACAACAAAATAGTGATACCAATAAGGGTGAGATAATTGACAGTTGTTTTCTAAAGAGAAGGCCACATTATTCAATCATCTTGAAGTATTTAAAAAAAAAAAAAAAAAAATGCTGTTTTTGAGAGCAGAAGCAATGAAGAGCCACTCCAAAAATGTGATCGCAATCTAAAACCAAGTGCTTAGGAACTTCCTGTGCTTTGAACTTCCAGTCTCTCCTATTTCCTGTACGACATCACAGCTCACCGTGGCAACAATCCTCTTGACGGCAGCTGCTGATAGGTCCTCTCCTTTGGGCTGATCCACCAGGGTCATGCCTAGGTGACGGAGGTTAAAGGTCATGCCATCTACAACAGTCTCTGTTATGTCTGTCCAGTTCTCAGGAAGTTCTGGAGGAGGGAGAGAGAGAGCGAGAAAGGTAGGGAGGGAGAAAGAGAGGTAGGGAGGGAGAAAGAGAGGTAGGGAGGGGAGAGGAGGGAGGGAGAAAGAGAGAGAGAGGGAGGGAGGGAGGGAGGGAGGGAGAAAGAGAGGTAGGGAGGGAGAAAGAGAGAGAGAGGGAGGGAGAAAGAGAGAGAGAGAGAGGGAGGGAGGGAGAAAGAGAGAGAGAGGGAGGGAGGGAGGGAGAAAGAGAGAGAGAGGGAGGGAGAAAGAGTTTGGGAGGGAATAAGAGAGAGAGGTAGGTAGGGAGGGAATAAGAGAGAGAGGTAGGGAGGGAGAAAGAGAGGTAGGGAGGGAGAAAAAGAGAGAGGAGGGAGGGAGGGAGGGAGGGAGGGAGGGAGGGAGGGAGAAAGAGAGGTAGGGAGGGAGAAAGAGAGAGAGAGGGAGGGGAAGAGAGAGAGAGAGAGAGGGAGGAAGAGAGAGAGAGGGAGGGAGAAAGAGTTTGGGAGGGAATAAGAGAGAGAGGTAGGTAGGGAGGGAATAAGAGAGAGAGGTAGGGAGGGAGAAAGAGAGAGGTAGGTAGGGAGGGAGTTCAGAGGTTATAAGAGAGTAAGGAATAAGGGGTCAAACAATGTTCAGAGATGATTTTCAATCATGTTTGAGAACAGGATCAATATTAATGTATGAGATCGATACAGGTGGCTGTATGTCTGCTTCTAAAATAGTGTTTTCTGTTGCGTCAGCTGACCAGGTGGCTGTATGTCTGCTTCTAAAATAGTGTTTTCTGTTGCGTCAGCTGACCAGGTGTGTTTTCTGTGACCATGTCTGCTTCTAAAATAGTGTTTTCTGTTGCGTCAGCTGACCAGGTGGCTGTATGTCTGCTTCTAAAATAGTGTTTTCTGTTGCGTCAGCTGACCAGGTGGCTGTATGTCTGCTTCTAAAAATAGCTGACCAGGTGGCTGTATGTCTGCTTCTAAAATAGTGTTTTCTGCGTCAGCTGACCAGGTGGCTGTATGTCTGCTTCTAAAATAGTGTTTTCTGTTGCGTCAGCTGACCAGGTGGCTGTATGTCTGCTTCTAAAATAGTGTTTTCTGTTGCGTCAGCTGACCAGGTGGCTGTATGTCTGCTTCTAAAATAGTGTTTTCTGTTGCGTCAGCTGACCAGGTGGCTGTATGTCTGCTTCTAAAATAGTTTTTTGACCTGCTGTATGTCTGCTTCTAAAATAGTGTTTTCTGTTACGTCAGCTGACCAGGTGGCTGTATGTCTGCTTCTTCTAAAATAGTGTTTTCTAAAATGTTTTCTTGCGTCAGCTGACCAGGTGGCTGTATGTCTGCTTCTAAAATAGTGTTTTCTGTTGCGTCAGCTGACCAGGTGGCTGTATGTCTGCTTCTAAAATAGTGTTTTCTGTTGCGTCAGCTGACCAGGTGGCTGGCCTCAGACGATCTCGCAGGTGAAGAAGCCAGATGTCCTGTGCTGGCGTGATTACACATGGTCTGCAGTTGTGAGGCCGGTTGGACATACAGCCAAATTCTCTAAAAACAACGTTGGATGTGGCTTATGGTAGAGAAATTAACATTAAATTCTCTAGCAACAGCTCTTGTGGAAATTCCTACAGTCAGCAAAACTGTGGCATTGTGTTTTGTGACAAAACTGCACCTTTTAGAGTGGCCTTTTATTGTTCCCAGCACAAGGTGCACCTGTGTAATGATCATTTTATTTATTTCAGCTCATGAAACAACAATATTGTATTTTTGTTCAGTATAAATATTTTCAGTCAGAACTAACCTATGGCTGACCTGTATTTAGTAAAAAATGATTTAACCTTTAATTAATTAATTAAGAACAAATTCTTATTTACAATGACGGCCTACTGGGGAACAGTGGGTTAACTGCCTTGTTCAGGGGCAGAATGACAGATTGTTTACCTTGTCCAGCTTGGGGATTAGATCTAGTAACATTTTGGTTCCTGGCCCAACTCTACCTGCTGCCCCAAAAAAGTATTTGTAAAAGAGGGAAAAACATTGAGGGGGAGAAAGCAGGGAAAAAAAACACACAAAAAAACATCTTGTACACTTGAACCTTGACATGCAATGATAAGAGACGTTTATCTTTCCAAAGTTCCAGTCATTTTATTTTGTTTATTCTTTTTTTTTAGCCTGGGGTAAGTTATCCATAGTCACAGATCTAGGACCAGCTACCCTCTATGAAACATTTGCCTGACGACTTCTAGCCTACTGCTCTATCGATCGCTAGCTACACCATTCATCATGGAGGAAAAAAAAAAAAAAAAAAACTTTAGTGAGCGTGGCAATTGGCCACACACAGTGATTGTGGATGGGTAGCCAGGCAAATGAAAACCTTGACTGTAAAAATGAAAACCTGATCTCGTGTTTAGGTAACTTCATCCTTCTCCCATGTTTTATTGAAGGAGAAAGACCTAAAGCCAAACAGGGGTACAGTGAGTAATATTAACTCTTGAAGGCCATCGTCTCATTCCTCATCTTTCCTGTGTGCCTGAAGAGGGGAGCATGTATGTGGCTACCCACAAGCCACTGCTGCCCCTCATGAGGAGTTCTGGTTTTCTGTGCCCCCCCCACCCCCATCATAATTACCCATCCCTGGTCTACATAAAGTCTATGTAATCTAAGGACGTTGGATTAGGGGCTGATTTCTGACTGGGCTAACCGTCTAATGAAAACAGTGCTTCTTAGAAAACCTGAGGGGGATTCAAGTTCACGTGAGGTTTCTGAGTTGGAACTATAGATCAGATCACAGTGACACACACGAAGATAAGCAGGGCCGTCGACCACTCTGTCCCAATGCAGACCAAAAGGTAAACAAACATTGCCACAGCAACAGGAAACCGCATCAGAGCCCTCCTATCAACACAAAAATAGCCTATCAGAATCCAGGGATTTCAAGGTGGATATGAATGACTGAACAAACAATAATAGTGAATTCTCAGAACTCGTTGTCGACTACTTCCTACAGGAAATAGAAAATACAGCGATAAACACAGGCTATATGAATGACAGTATTATTGAAATCACAGCACACGGACCAGATAGGCCGTTTTCGAATGTTGAATTGTACCTTACATGATGAAAAGTTAGTTATATTAGATCTAGATCCATACAGGAACTATTATCTTAGCAGGCGAAAAAATCAAATCAAACATTCCATAAGATGGACAGACGTAACAATTCAAAAAAAGGCAAATTCAAGAAAAAAATATTATTCCAAACTACAAAATACTTTATTTTTCCCTCTCAAAAGTAAGAACATCTATTCAAGAATTGACTACATTCTTTTTTTTCAAAAAAAAAAAAAAAAAAAAAAGGTGGTCTAAACAATTTACTGGGTTCAAAACGGGTTCAAAACGCCATGACAGTGATATCGGATCCTTTCCCGGCATCCTTCTTAATTACACCATCAGAAAATACACTTAGCGACAGAATATGGAGAATGAACAGAGTGCATCTTCAAGACGTGACATCTATTAAATATATAAATGGAGAGGGGGGGGGGGGGGGGAATCGAATCCTTTACAATTACAAATGTAGACAGAGAAAAGCCATCCCATAATATACATCGGGATGCTTTTAAAGGTGTGCATTAGGGGAAGGATTCTCCGCAATAGTTTTATCCGAGTTACAAATTCAAATGAAAGAAAATCACAATTTTAGAAAAAAATCTTTACAAAGTAAAGAAAATACTATTTCTGAAATTGAACAGGAATATGATATTCTACTTTTGAAGAGAGCAACTACAGGTTCAACTCAAATAAAGCACACTATTTATTAATGGCAAACAAACAATGGCAAATATCTCACGGCCCTCACAAAACAGATACACGCGATGCCAAACCAGTTATAATTTAAAAAAAGATACAAATGTGTTAATAAGAAAACGCGATTAAAATGACAATTTGAAACGCTATGAAAACCGATAGAAAGGTGAATTGAAAAGTTGGACTGATCCTACAGCCTTCTTAGACTCAACAAGAGAAGTAATTATTAGCAGACAAAAAAAATAAAAAAAATAACACAAAAAAAAGATGTAAATACAGTTTTGAAGCACCAGTAATGGACAGCTTTCCCAGAGAATTATATTATATTATATATATATATATATATTATATTTAACATTTTTGTTACAAAGTAGTGCCCTTGTTTACACAAATGACAACTCATACAAGAGTGTGCAAAGCTGTCATCAAGGCAAAGGTTGGCTACTTTGAAGAATCTAAAAATGTATTTAGATTTGTTTTCCACTTTTTTTGGTTACTACATGATTCCATATATCTAATTTCATAATTTTGATGTCTTCACTATTATTCTACAATGTAGAAAAATACATTTTTATATTTATTCTCAGTACTACCAAATTACCCCACCGATGACATTCATTTAAAAAAATTTTTTTAAGTACATCCGGTCATTCCAGACTTTATACGAGCAGATACAACTCATAGAATAAAGACATTTGACATCTTCCTACGTCTGAAGGTGGGTTTAACCTTTCAGGACTTGGAAATGTATCAACTCCTCACCTAAGGCTTTTTTTAACAATGTTTACCTGCGGCATATAGTTAGTGAAATGCACAAAAGAGGAACTCAGGGTTCATATTGAAGATGAACATGGTGATCCCCAGGATCTGTCTACGTGTCTATTGTCTACGGATAAAACTAAGAACATGAACAGCTTTATAGTTAAGAACACGATAACCACATTGAAGAAGATGTTTACGTATTCTACAAGAACTAGTATCACTTCCCAAGAAACACAACTTGGAACAATCCTTGGGATAACTTTTTAGAATTCACTGATAAATTGGTCCACGTGGAAAACTAAAAAAGGCATAGAAACGGTAAATGACTTGGTAATAGGTAATACATTTATTTCCATTGAAATTATTCAAAGCAATTTTTTTTAGATTGACCAATGTAGATATTTTCAAAACACTTGCAATTTAAAAAGTCACAAAGACATTTTTATTAGAAATCTTTTAGACAGAGCAACCTTGAGGGAATCTTATTTGAGAAAAGGATGTTCATAAAATAGGGAAGATCTATACGAAACCTTGCAGAGAGCATATCCAACTGACAATCTCCTAGATACCTAGAAGAAAAAAGATTGACTACTGGAACCAAGACTTCCAAAAGAAACTGACGTTGACACAAGATGGAGGGAAAGTTGGAGCAGAACTAAACTAAATTACAGTTAACTAAAATGTACACTTAAAATCCAGTATGAACAAAAATGTATAGAATGTATTAGTACACAAGGGACACAATTCACAAATTCTTCAGCACAATGGCAGAGTCATGTCTTACGGTTAAAATAACAATGACTCAATAATCCTTCTGTGAATGTTATAAAGTGCAAAAGTTATGGGTGTAAAGTCCAAAAGTGATTAAATGGACTTTTAATCCATCTGTCTGTCTATTTCAAGACATGACATACGGCGCGAGAGCCGATGGATAGGACATTCTCTTGTCAATCATCTTGAAAAAAACAAAAACAATGTATACTTAAAGAGGATTGGTTGATTTCCAGTTTATCGTTAACACAACGGAAAGGTCAAAGGTTTTATTACCTAAAAATGTTACAAATTCCGTGGGCGCAGGAGAGAATCAAAATGGTGCAGTTTGAGGCCATGTGGCAGAGAGTGATGCAGCAGCTGGAGATGTGGCGGAGAGTGATGCAGCAGCTGGAGATGTGGCAGAGAGTGATGCAGCAGCTGGAGATGTGGCAGAGAGTGATGCAGCAGCTGGAGATGTGGCGGAGAGTGATGCAGCAGCTGGAGATGTGGCAGAGAGTGATGCAGCATCTGGAGATGTGGCAGAGAGTGATGCAGCATCTGGAGATGTGGCAGAGAGTGATGCAGCAGCTGGAGATGTGGCAGAGAGTGATGCAGCAGCTGGAGATGTGGCAGAGAGTGATGCAGCAGCTGGAGATGTGGCAGAGAGTGATGCAGCAGCTGGAGATGTGGCAGAGAGTGATGCAGCAGCTGGAGATGTGGCGGAGAGTGATGCAGCATCTGGAGATGTGGCAGAGAGTGATGCAGCAGCTGGAGATGTGGCGGAGAGTGATGCAGCAGCTGGAGATGTGGCAGAGAGTGATGCAGCAGCTGGAGATGTGGCAGAGAGTGATGCAGCAGCTGGAGATGTGGCGGAGAGTGATGCAGCATCTGGAGATGTGGCAGAGAGTGATGCAGCATCTGGAGATGTGGCAGAGAGTGATGCAGCAGCTGGAGATGTGGCAGAGAGTGATGCAGCAGCTGGAGATGTGGCAGAGAGTGATGCAGCATCTGGAGATGTGGCAGAGAGTGATGCAGCAGCTGGAGATGTGGCGGAGAGTGATGCAGCAGCTGGAGATGTGGCAGAGAGTGATGCAGCAGCTGGAGATGTGGCGGAGAGTGATGCAGCATCTGGAGATGTGGCAGAGAGTGATGCAGCAGCTGTATGTTGTTGTTGTTTATACATGGATGTTTTGTATAGTTTAATAAAATATATATATTTTGAAATTAAGTCAACCCATACTATAGGAATGGGGGTTATAACAAAATTGATTTGACATAACTAGATATAAGGCACATTCGGAAAGGATTCAGACATGTTTTAACAATACAGCCTTATTCTAAAATGGATTCAATTGTTTGTTTTCCTCATCAATCTACACACAATACCCCATAATGACATCACAATACCTCATAATGACATCACAATACCCCATAATGACATCACAATACCCCATAATGACAAACCAAACACAGGTTTAGAAATATTTGCAAATTTCTATAAAAACAACAACAACTGAAATATCACGTTTCCATAAGTATTCAGACCTTTTACTCAGTACTTTGTTGAAACACCTTCGCCAGGGTTTACAGCCTCCAGTCTTCTTAAGGTGTGACGCTACAAGCTTGGCACACCTGTATTTGGGGAGTTTCTACCATTTTCTATGCAGCTCCTCTCAAGCTCTGTCAGGTTGGATGTGGAGCATCGCTGCACAGCTATTTTCAGGTTTCTCCAGAGATGTTTGATTGGGTTCAAGTCCAGGCTCTGGCTGGGCCACTCAAGGACATTGTCCCGAAGCCACTCATGCGTTGTCTTGGCTGTGTGCTTAGGGTCGTTGTCCTGAGCGCTCTGGAGCAGGTTTTCATCAAGCATCTCTCTGTACTTTGCTCCATTAATCTTTATCTCGATCCTGACTAGTCTCCCAGTCCCTACCACTGCCACCACCTTGCTTCACCGTAGGGATGCTGCCACCACCCTGCTTCACCGTAGGGATGCTGCCACCACCATGCTTCACCGTAGGGAAGCTGCCACCACCATGCTTCACCGTAGGGATGCTGCCACCACTATGCTTCACCGTAGGGATGCTGCCACCACTATGCTTCACCGTAGGGATGCCGCCACCACCATGCTTTACTGTAGGGATGCTGTCACCACCATGCTTCACCGTAAGGATGCTGCCACCACCATGCTTCAACGTAGGGATGCTGCCACCACCTTGCTTCACTGTAGGGTTGGTGCCAGATTTCCTCCAGATGTGACGGTTGGAATTCAGGCCAAAGAGTTCAATATTGGTATCATCAGAGCAGAGAATCTTGTTTCTAATGGTCTGAGTCCTTCAGGTGCCTTCTGGCAAACTCCAAGCGGGCCGTCATGTGCCTTTTACTGAGGAGTAGCTTCCGTCTGGCCACTCGACCATAAAAGCCTAATTGGTGGAGGGCTGCAGAAACGGTTGTCCTTCTGGAAGGTTCTCCCATCTCCACAGAGGAGCTCTGGAGCTCTGTCAGAGTGACCATTGGGTTCTTGGTCACCTCCCTGACCAAGGCCCTTCTCCCCGAGTGCTCAGTTTGTCCGGGCGGCCAGCTCTAGGAAGAGTCTTCTTCCATTTAAGAATGATGGAGGCCACTCTGTTCTTGGGGACCTTCAATGCTGCATAAATGTTTTGTACCATTCCTCAGATCTGTGCCTCGACACGATCCTGTCTCGGAGCTCTACGGACTATTCCTTCAACCTCATGGCTGGTTTTTGCTCTGACATCCACTGTCAACTGTGGGACCTTATATAGACAAGTGAAAAAGTCAAGGGGTCTGAATACTTTACAAATGCACTGTAGATACCATAGGAGTGACTGAACACATTTGATTGAACTATATGACCCAATGGAGATCCTATTAAATGACTAATTAGAATTCTAGTTCCTAATTTTACGGTACACACTATTGGAATAAGCAGAGCCTTGTAGTACTGTGTATTAAAGAAGAGGTTATGGGAAAAGAGGACAAACAATACCATCAGTGATCTGAAGTGTTGTGGCCTCAAATGGAGTAATATTGCCCAATGGTCCCATACACCAGAGAACGTGGCTTGAACCTCAACCCATTTAAAAAAATAAATAATTTTTTTTTAAAACCTCTCTAACCCAAAAGCCATCTGTTTTGACATGGGATGAGAGGCAAGGGATGGTGTATTGTATAACGTTGCCCTGGGCGTTGCAGAGAAAAAGAAAACAGAAGTTTATACTGAGGTCACTTTGGCCCATTTCCTCTCCTGGTTGAGTTTAGGATTGTGGGAGAAGTTAAAACAGATATCAGCGCATCCAAAGGAGGAAGTTGTCCCCAGTCCATAACGCCTGACCACGTCCTGCAGGGTATGAGTCAGTGGTGACGCCCGAGGACTTTTGACTTAACCTGGAGAACAGATTCAGACTACCCAGAAAGCCTAGAGACTCACTGCCAGTAGCTCTAAAATCAACATGACCTGCCCCTCTACCATACATTAGTTATATCAACATGACCTGCCCCTCTACCCCTCTACCATACATCAGTTATATCAACATGACCTACCCCTCTACCATACATCAGTTATATCAACATGACCTACCCCTCTACCATACATCAGTTATATCAACATGACCTGCCCCTCTACCCCTCTACCATACATCAGTTATATCAACATGACCTACCCCTCTACCATACATCAGTTATATCAACATGACCTACCCCTCTACCCCTCTACCATACATCAGTTATATCAACATGACCTGCCTCTCTACCCCTCTACCATACATCAGTTATATCAACATGACCTACCCCTCTACCCCTCTACCATACATCAGTTATATCAACATGACCTACCCCTCTACCCCTCTACCATACATCAGTTATATCAACATGACCTGCCCCTCTACCATACATCAGTTATATCAACATGACCTGCCCCTCTACCATACATCAGTTATATCAACATGACCTGCCCCTCTACCCCTCTACCATACATCAGTTAAATCATCATGACCTGCCCCTCTACCATACATCAGTTATATCAACATGATCTACCCCTCTACCATACATCAGTTATATCAACATGACCTACCCCTCTACCATACATCAGTTATATCAACATGACCTGCCCCTCTACCCCTCTACCATACATCAGTTATATCAACATGACCTACCCCTCTACCATACATCAGTTATATCAACATGACCTACCCCTCAACCATACATCAGTTATATCAACATGATCTACCCCTCTACCATACATCAGTTATATCAACATGACCTGCCCCTCTACCATACATCAGTTATATCAACATGACCTGCCCCTCTACCATACATCAGTTATATCAACATGACCTGCCCCTCTACCCCTCTACCATACATCAGTTATATCAACATGACCTGCCCCTCTACCCCTATACCATACATCAGTTATATCAACATGACCTGCCCCTCTACCATACATCAGTTATATCAACATGACCTGCCCCTCTACCATACATCAGTTATATCAACATGATCTACCCCTCTACCATACATCAGTTATATCAACATGACCTACCCCTCTACCATACATCAGTTATATCAACATGACCTGCCCCTCTACCCCTCTACCATACATCAGTTATATCAGCATGATCTACCCCTCTACCATACATCAATTATATCAACATGATCTACCCCTCTACCCCTCTACCATACATCAGTTATATCAACATGACCTGCCCCTCTACCATACATCAGTTATATCAACATGACCTGCCCCTCTACCATACATCAGTTATATCAGCATGACATGCCCCTCTACCATACATCAGTTATATCAACATGACCTGCCCCTCTACCCCTCTACCATACATCAGTTATATCAACATGACCTGCCCCTCTACCCCTCTACCATACATCAGTTATATCAACATGATCTACCCCTCTACCATACATCAGTTATATCAACATGACCTACCCCTCTACCATACATCAGTTATATCAACATGACCTGCCCCTCTACCATACATCAGTTATATCAACATGACCTGCCCCTCTACCATACATCAGTTATATCAACATGACCTACCCCTCTACCATACATCAGTTATATCAACATGATCTGCCCCTCTACCCCTCTACCATACATCAGTTATATCAGCATGATCTACCCCTCTACCATACATCAATTATATCAACATGATCTACCCCTCTACCCCTCTACCATACATCAGTTATATCAGCATGACCTACCCCTCTACCATACATCAGTTATATCAACATGATCTACCCCTCTACCATACATCAGTTATATCAACATGACCTGCCCCTCTACCATACATCAGTTATATCAACATGACCTACCCCTCTACCATACATCAGTTATATCAACATGACCTACCCCTCTACCCCTCTACCATACATCAGTTATATCAACATGACCTGCCCCTCTACCCCTCTACCATACATCAGTTATATCAACATGACCTACCCCTCTACCATACATCAGTTATATCAACATGACCTACCCCTCTACCATACATCAGTTATATCAACATGACCTGCCCCTCTACCCTACATCAGTTACATCAACATGACCTGCCCCTCTACCCCTCTACCATACATCAGTTATATCAACATGACCTACCCCTCTACCCCTCTACCATACATCAGTTATATCAACATGACCTGCCCCTCTACCATACATCAGTTATATCAGCATGACATGCCCCTCTACCATACATCAGTTATATCAACATGACCTGCCCCTCTACCCCTCTACCATACATCAGTTATATCAACATGACCTGCCCCTCTACCCCTCTACCATACATCAGTTATATCAACATGATCTACCCCTCTACCATACATCAGTTATATCAACATGACCTACCCCTCTACCATACATCAGTTATATCAACATGACCTGCCCCTCTACCATACATCAGTTATATCAACATGACCTGCCCCTCTACCATACATCAGTTATATCAACATGACCTACCCCTCTACCATACATCAGTTATATCAACATGATCTGCCCCTCTACCCCTCTACCATACATCAGTTATATCAGCATGATCTACCCCTCTACCATACATCAGTTATATCAACATGACCTGCCCCTCTACCCCTCTACCATACATCAGTTATATCAACATGACCTGCCCCTCTACCCCTATACCATACATCAGTTATATCAACATGACCTGCCCCTCTACCATACATCAGTTATATCAACATGACCTGCCCCTCTACCATACATCAGTTATATCAACATGATCTACCCCTCTACCATACATCAGTTATATCAACATGACCTACCCCTCTACCATACATCAGTTATATCAACATGACCTGCCCCTCTACCCCTCTACCATACATCAGTTATATCAGCATGATCTACCCCTCTACCATACATCAATTATATCAACATGATCTACCCCTCTACCCCTCTACCATACATCAGTTATATCAACATGACCTGCCCCTCTACCATACATCAGTTATATCAACATGACCTGCCCCTCTACCATACATCAGTTATATCAGCATGACATGCCCCTCTACCATACATCAGTTATATCAACATGATCTGCCCCTCTACCCCTCTACCATACATCAGTTATATCAGCATGATCTACCCCTCTACCATACATCAGTTATATCAACATGACCTGCCCCTCTACCCCTCTACCATACATCAGTTATATCAACATGACCTGCCCCTCTACCCCTATACCATACATCAGTTATATCAACATGACCTGCCCCTCTACCATACATCAGTTATATCAACATGACCTGCCCCTCTACCATACATCAGTTATATCAACATGATCTACCCCTCTACCATACATCAGTTATATCAACATGACCTACCCTCCCTCTACCATACATCAGTTATATCAACATGATCTACCCTCTACCATACATCAATTATAACAACATGATCTACCCATCTCTACCCCTACCCTCTACCATACATCAGTTATATCAGCATGACCTACCCCTCTACCATACATCAGTTATATCAACATGATCTACCCTCTACCATACATCAGTTATATCAACATGACCTGCCCCTCTACCATACATCAGTTATATCAACATGACCTACCCTCTACCATACATCAGTTATATCAACATGACCTACCCCTCTACCCCTCTACCATACATCAGTTATATCAACATGACCTGCCCCTCTACCCCTCTACCATACATCAGTTATATCAACATGACCTACCCTCTACCATACATCAGTTATATCAACATGACCTACCCTCTACCATACATCAGTTATATCAACATGACCTGCCCTCTACCCTACATCAGTTACATCAACATGACCTGCCCCTCTACCCCTCTACCATACATCAGTTATATCAACATGACCTACCCCTCTACCCCTCTACCATACATCAGTTATATCAACATGACCTGCCCCTCTACCATACATCAGTTATATCAGCATGACATGCCCCTCTACCATACATCAGTTATATCAACATGACCTGCCCCTCTACCCCTCTACCATACATCAGTTATATCAACATGACCTGCCCCTCTACCCCTCTACCATACATCAGTTATATCAACATGATCTACCCCTCTACCATACATCAGTTATATCAACATGACCTACCCCTCTACCATACATCAGTTATATCAACATGACCTGCCCCTCTACCATACATCAGTTATATCAACATGACCTGCCCCTCTACCATACATCAGTTATATCAACATGACCTACCCCTCTACCATACATCAGTTATATCAACATGATCTGCCCCTCTACCCCTCTACCATACATCAGTTATATCAGCATGATCTACCCCTCTACCATACATCAATTATATCAACATGATCTACCCCTCTACCCCTCTACCATACATCAGTTATATCAGCATGACCTACCCCTCTACCATACATCAGTTATATCAACATGATCTACCCCTCTACCATACATCAGTTATATCAACATGACCTGCCCCTCTACCATACATCAGTTATATCAACATGACCTACCCCTCTACCATACATCAGTTATATCAACATGACCTACCCCTCTACCCCTCTACCATACATCAGTTATATCAACATGACCTGCCCCTCTACCCCTCTACCATACATCAGTTATATCAACATGACCTACCCCTCTACCATACATCAGTTATATCAACATGACCTACCCCTCTACCATACATCAGTTATATCAACATGACCTGCCCCTCTACCCTACATCAGTTACATCAACATGACCTGCCCCTCTACCCCTCTACCATACATCAGTTATATCAACATGACCTACCCCTCTACCCCTCTACCATACATCAGTTATATCAACATGACCTGCCCCTCTACCATACATCAGTTATATCAACATGACCTGCCCCTCTACCCCTCTACCATACATCAGTTATATCAGCATGACCTACCCCTCTACCATACATCAGTTATATCAACATGATCTACCCCTCTACCATACATCAGTTATATCAACATGACCTGCCCCTCTACCATACATCAGTTATATCAACATGACCTACCCCTCTACCATACATCAGTTATATCAACATGACCTACCCCTCTACCCCTCTACCATACATCAGTTATATCAACATGACCTGCCCCTCTACCCCTCTACCATACATCAGTTATATCAACATGACCTGCCCCTCTACCATACATCAGTTATATCAACATGATCTGCCCCTCTACCCCTCTACCATACATC
Source organism: Oncorhynchus nerka (assembly GCF_034236695.1). Lineage (NCBI taxonomy): Eukaryota > Metazoa > Chordata > Actinopteri > Salmoniformes > Salmonidae > Oncorhynchus > Oncorhynchus nerka. The sequence continues at coordinate 94,360,794 of NC_088399.1, read as the reverse complement.
AGTTATATCAACATGACCTGCCCTTCTACCCCTCTACCATACATCAGTTATATCAACATGACCTGCCCCTCTACCATACATCAGTTATATCAACATGATCTGCCCCTCTACCATACATCAGTTATATCAACATGACCTGCCCCTCTACCATACATCAGTTATATCAGCATGACATGCCCCTCTACCATACATCAGTTATATCAAAATGACCTGCCCCTCTACCCCTCTACCATACATCAGTTATATCAACATGATCTACCCCTCTACCATACATCAGTTATATCAACATGACCTACCCCTCTACCATACATCAGTTATATCAACATGATCTGCCCCTCTACCCCTCTACCATACATCAGTTATATCAGCATGATCTACCCCTCTACCATACATCAATTATATCAACATGACCTGCCCCTCTACCATACATCAGTTATATCAACATGACCTACCCCTCTACCATACATCAGTTATATCAACATGACCTGCCCCTCTACCATACATCAGTTATATCAACATGACCTGCCCCTCTACCCCTCTACCATACATCAGTTATATCAACATGACCTACCCCTCTACCATACATCAGTTATATCAACATGACCTACCCCTCTACCATACATCAGTTATATCAACATGACCTGCCCCTCTACCCCTCTACCATACATCAGTTATATCAACATGACCTGCCCCTCTACCCCTCTACCATACATCAGTTATATCAACATGACCTACCCCTCTACCCCTCTACCATACATCAGTTATATCAACATGACCTACCCCTCTACCCCTCTACCATACATCAGTTATATCAACATGACCTGCCCCTCTACCCCTCTACCATACATCAGTTATATCAACATGACCTACTCCCTCTACCATACATCAGTTATATCAACATGACCTGCCCCCCCTCTACCCCTCTACCATACATCAGTTATATCAACATGACCTACCCCTCTACCCCTCTACCATACATCAGTTATATCAACATGACCTGCCCCTCTACCATACATCAGTTATATCAACATGATCCCCTCTACCATACATCAGTTATATCAACATGACCTGCCCCTCTACCCCTCTACCATACATCAGTTAAATCATCATGACCTGCCCCTCTACCATACATCAGTTATATCAACATGATCTACCCCTCTACCATACATCAGTTATATCAACATGACCTACCCCTCTACCATACATCAGTTATATCAACATGACCTGCCCCTCTACCCCTCTACCATACATCAGTTATATCAACATGACCTGCCCTTCCCCTCTACCATACATCAGTTATATCAACATGACCTACCCCTCAACCATACATCAGTTATATCAACATGATCTACCCCTCTACCATACATCAGTTATATCAACATGACCTGCCCCTCTACCATACATCAGTTATATCAACATGACCTGCCCCTCTACCATACATCAGTTATATCAACATGACCTGCCCCCCTACCCCTCTACCATACATCAGTTATATCAACATGACCTGCCCCTCTACCATACATCAGTTATATCAACATGACCTGCCCCTCTACCATACATCAGTTATATCAACATGACCTACCCCTCTACCATACATCAGTTATATCAACATGACCTACCCCTCTACCATACATCAGTTATATCAACATGACCTGCCCTCTACCCCTCTACCATACATCAGTTATATCAGCATGATCTACCCCTCTACCATACATCAATTATATCAACATGATCTACCCCCTACCCTCTACCATACATCAGTTATATCAACATGACCTGCTCCCTCTACCATACATCAGTTATATCAACATGACCTGCCCCTCTACCCCTCTACCATACATCAGCCCCTCTACCATACATTATATCAACATGACCTGCCCCCCTCTACCATACATCAGTTATATCAACATGACCTGCCCTCTACCCTCTACCATACATCTGCCCCTCTACCCTCTACCATACATCAGTTATATCAACATGACCTGATCTACCCCTCTACCATACATCAGTTATATCAACATGACCTACCCCTCTACCATACATCAGTTATATCAACATGACCTACCCCTCTACCATACATCAGTTATATCAACATGACCTGCCCCTCTACCATACATCAGTTATATCAACATGACCTGCCCCTCTACCCCTCTACCATACATCAGTTATATCAACATGACCTACCCCTCTACCCCTCTACCATACATCAGTTATATCAACATGCCCCTCTACCCCTCTACCATACATCAGTTATATCAACATGACTGCCCCTCTACCCCTCTACCATACATCAGTTATATCAGCATGACCTACCCCTCTACCCCTCTACCATACATCAGTTATATCAACATGATCTGCCCCTCTACCATACATCAGTTATATCAACATGACCTGCCCCTCTACCATACATCAGTTATATCAACATGACCCCCTCTACCATACATCAGTTATATCAACATGACCTGCCCCTCTACCATACATCAGTTATATCAACATGACCTGCCCCTCTACCCCTCTACCATACATCAGTTATATCAACATGACCTGCCCCCTCTACCATACATCAGTTATATCAACATGACCTGCCCCTCTACCATACATCAGTTATATCAACATGACCTGCCCCTCTACCCTCTACCATACATCAGTTATATCAACATGACCTGCCCCTCCCTCTACCATACATCAGTTATATCAACATGACCTGCCCCTCTACCATACATCAGTTATATCAACATGACCTGCCCCTCTACCATACATCAGTTATATCAACATGACCTGCCCCTCTACCATACATCAGTTATATCAACATGACCTGCCCCTCTACCATACATCAGTTATATCAACATGACCTGCCCCTCTACCATACATCAGTTATATCAACATGACCTGCCCCTCTACCATACATCAGTTATATCAACATGACCTACCCCTCTACCATACATCAGTTATATCAACATGACCTGCCCCTCTACCATACATCAGTTATATCAACATGACCCCCCTCTACCCAGTTCTACCATACATCAGTTATATCAACATGACCTGCCCCTCTACCATACATCAGTTATATCAACATGACTGCCCCTCTACCATACATCAGTTATATCAACATGACCTGCCCCTCTACCATACATCAGTTATATCAACATGACCTGCCCCTCTACCATACATCAGTTATATCAACATGACCTGCCCCTCTACCCTCTACCATACATCAGTTATATCAACATGACCTGCCCCCTCTACCATACATCAGTTATATCAACATGACCTGCCCCTCTACCATACATCAGTTATATCAACATGACCTGCCCCTCTACCCCTCTACCATACATCAGTTATATCAACATGACCTGCCCCTCTACCCCTCTACCATACATCAGTTATATCAACATGACCATACATCAGTTATATCAACATCTACCATACATCAGTTATATCAACATGACCTGCCCCTCTACCCCTCTACCATACATCAGTTATATCAACATGATCTACCCCTCTACCATACATCAGTTATATCAACATACCCCTCTACCATACATCAGTTATATCAACATGACCTACCCTGCCCCATCAGTTATATCCCCTCTACCATACATCAGTTATATCAACATGACCTGCCCCTCTACCCCTCTACCATACATCAGTTATATCAACATGACCTGCCCCTCTACCATACATCAGTTATATCAACATGACCTGCCCCTCTACCATACATCAGTTATATCAACATGACCTGCCCCTCTACCCCTCTACCATACATCAGTTATATCAACATGACCTGCCCCTCTACCATACATCAGTTATATCAACTCTACCCCTCTACCATACATCAGTTATATCAACATGACCTACCCCTCTACCATACATCAGTTATATCAACATGACCTGCCCTCTACCCCTCTACCATACATCAGTTATATCAACATCCCCTCTACCATACATCAGTTATATCAACATGACCTGCCCCTCTACCATACATCAGTTATATCAACATGACCTGCCCCTCCCTCTACCATACATCAGTTATATCAACATGACCTACCCTCTACCATACATCAGTTATATCAACCCCTCTACCATACATCAGTTATATCAACATGACCTGCCCCTCTACCCCTCTACCATACATCAGTTATATCAACATGACCTGCCCCTACCCCTCTACCATACATCAGTTATATCAACATGACCTGCCCCTCTACCATACATCAGTTATATCAACATGACCTGCCCCTCTACCATACATCAGTTATATCAACATGACCTACCCCTCTACCATACATCAGTTATATCAACATGACCTACCCCTCTACCATACATCAGTTATATCAACATGACCTACCCCTCTACCATACATCAGTTATATCAACATGACCTGCCCCTCTACCCCTCTACCATACATCAGTTATATCAACATGACCTGCCCCTCTACCATACATCAGTTATATCAACATGACCTGCCCCTCTACCATACATCAGTTATATCAACATGACCTACCCCTCTACCATACATCAGTTATATCAACATGACCTGCCCCTCTACCCCTCTACCATACATCAGTTATATCAACATGACCTGCCCCCTACCCCTCTACCATACATCAGTTATATCAACATGACCTACCCCCTACCATACATCAGTTATATCAACATGACCTGCCCCTCTACCATACATCAGTTATATCAACATGACCTGCCCCTCTACCATACATCAGTTATATCAACATGACCTACCCCTCTACCATACATCAGTTATATCAACATGACCTACCCCTCTACCATACATCAGTTATATCAACATGACCTGCCCCTCTACCCCTCTACCATACATCAGTTATATCAACATGACCTGCCCCTCTACCCCTCTACCATACATCAGTTATATCAACATGACCTACCCCTCTACCCCTCTACCATACATCAGTTATATCAACATGACCTACCCCTCTACCCCTCTACCATACATCAGTTATATCAACATGACCTGCCCCTCTACCCCTCTACCATACATCAGTTATATCAACATGACCTACCCCTCTACCATACATCAGTTATATCAACATGACCTGCCCCTCTACCCCTCTACCATACATCAGTTATATCAACATGACCTACCCCTCTACCATACATCAGTTATATCAACATGACCTGCCCCTCTACCATACATCAGTTATATCAACATGACCTGCCCCTCTACCATACATCAGTTATATCAACATGATCTGCCCCTCTACCCCTCTACCATACATCAGTTATATCAACATGACCTACCCCTCTACCATACATCAGTTATATCAACATGACCTGCCCCTCTACCCCTCTACCATACATCAGTTATATCAACATGACCTACCCCTCTACCATACATCAGTTATATCAACATGACCTACCCCTCTACCATACATCAGTTATATCAACATGACCTGCCCCTCTACCCTACATCAGTTATATCAACATGACCTGCCCCTCTACCCCTCTACCATACATCAGTTATATCAACATGACCTACCCCTCTACCATACATCAGTTATATCAACATGACCTGCCCCTCTACCATACATCAGTTATATCAACATGACCTGCCCCTCTACCATACATCAGTTATATCAACATGACCTGCCCGTCTACCCCTTTACCATACATCAGTTATATCAACATGATCTGCCCCTCTACCATACATCAGTTATATCAACATGACCTGCCCTTCTACCCCTCTACCATACATCAGTTATATCAACATGACCTGCCCCTCTACCATACATCAGTTATATCAACATGATCTGCCCCTCTACCCTACATCAGTTATATCAACATGACCTGCCCCTCTACCCCTCTACCATACATCAGTTATATCAACATGATCTGCCCCTCTACCATACATCAGTTATATCAACATGACCTGCCCCTCTACCCCTCTACCATACATCAGTTATATCAACATGACCTGCCCCTCTACCCTACATCAGTTATATCAACATGACCTGCCCCTCTACCCCTCTACCATACATCAGTTATATCAACATGACCTGCCCCTATACCCCTCTACCATACATCAGTTATATCAACATGATCTACCCCTCTACCATACATCAGTTATAGCAACATGACCTGCCCCTCTACCATACATCAGTTATATCAACATGACCTGCCCCTCTACCATACATCAGTTATATCAACATGACCTGCCCCTCTACCCCTCTACCATACATCAGTTACATCAACATGACCTACCCCTCTACCATACATCAGTTATATCAACATGACCTGCCCCTCTACCATACATCAGTTATATCAACATGACCTGCCCCTCTACCCCTCTACCATACATCAGTTATATCAACATGACCTACCCCTCTACCATACATCAGTTATATCAACATGACCTACCCCTCTACCCCTCTACCATACATCAGTTATATCAACATGACCTGCCCCTCTACCATACATCAGTTATATCAACATGACCTGCCCCTCTACCAAACATCAGTTATATCAACATGACCTGCCCCTCTACCCCTCTACCCTACATCAGTTATATCAACATGACCTGCCCCTCTACCATACATCAGTTAAATCAGCATGACCTACCCCTCTACCATACATCAGTTATATCAGCATGATCTACCCCTCTACCATACATCAGTTATATCAACATGACCTACCCCTCTACCATACATCAGTTATATCAACATGACCTGCCCCTCTACCCCTCTACCATACATCAGTTATATCAACATGACCTGCTCCTCTACCCCTCTACCATACATCAGTTATATCAGCATGATCTACCCCTCTACCATACATCAGTTATATCAACATGACCTGCCCCTCTACCATACATCAGTTATATCAACATGACCTGCCCCTCTACCATACATCAGTTATATCAACATGACCTGCCCCTCTACCCCTCTACCATACATCAGTTATATCAACATGACCTGCCCCTCTACCCCTCTACCATACATCAGTTATATCAACATGACCTGCCCCTCTACCCCTCTACCATACATCAGTTATATCAGCATGATCTACCCCTCTACCATACATCAGTTATATCAACATGACCTGCCCCTCTACCCCTCTACCCTGTAGCCATGGTGACTACCTCCTAAAGTAAAAGGTAAAACATTTAATATTTCATAATTTGTGTTAATTAACATGAACAGACTGAATACCTGACTTTGTGAGTTGTTTATATAAAACATTGAGAAGTGGGCCTGTAATGCATGCGTGTTAACCTTGGAAGAAGCACAAGCAGTTCCCAAACATGAACCCGGCCATGCCGTGGACCAGAGAGGAAGAGGCAAAGCGAGAGATAACTAGGCCCAAAATCTGTCTGCTCTAGCAGGCGGAGGCCCAAAATCTGTCTGCTCTAGCAGGCGGAGGCCCAAAATCTGTCTGCTCTATCAGGCGGAGGCCCAAAATCTGTCTGCTCTAGCAGGCGGAGGCCCAAAATCTGTCTGCTCTAGCAGGCGGAGCCCCAAAATCGGTCTGCTCTAGCAGGCGGAGGCCCAAAATCTGTCTGCTCTAGCAGGTGGAATTCTCTCTTTTGCGCTCACGTCAATGAGACTGTTGAATTTGGTAAAAAAAAAAAAAAAAAATGTAATGGCTTATTTGCTGAGGTTTATTTAATTGAATAGAAGTTCCGTAATGCTAAGTCTGCTACGAGTGTAGTGATATAATTAGGTCACATGACAACCCAGACTCTTTATATCAGAACTGGGCCTGTTTTTCACACGAGTATCTGCCCTCACATTGGCTAGATCTATGTTTTTACTGTATATACACACGCATTAAAATACAAAAACACAGTCATGGGAAGCACAAGTATAAACATCACAAATTACCCAGGAAAACAGTTTACATTCCTCCACAAATAAGTCCTCAATCAATTCTCTAAAAACCGCCCGAACATTAAGATAACATTTATTTTGAATTTTGTTACAGCATTACGGTGCTTTAAAAGGAGATGTACCTAGTTCGGTGGAGAAACTAGGAATTACAGTGCTTTAAAACTAAAAGGAGATGTACCTAGTTCGGTGGAGAAACTAGGCATTACGATGCTTTAAAAGGAGATGTACCTATTTCGGTGGAGAACCTAGGAACCTTAAGAGTTAAGCCATCCTGTGAACTGGTTAGGCAACTCACGTGTCTATACTTCGACAGCAGTCAGATCAGACAGAAGTTTAGAAAGTAGAGCCCTTGTAAACAGATAGGAAGTCATGTAGAGATCTATGGGTCTTTAGTGTAGTCAAAACAACCAGATAGGAAGTAATGTAGAGATCTATGGGCCTTTAGTGTAGTCCAACCAAACAGATAGGAAGTCATGTAGAGATCTATGGGCCTTTAGTGTAGTCCAACCAACCAGATAAGAAGTCATGTAGAGATCTATGGGCCTTTAGTCCAACCAACCTGTTGATACAGGATGCAGTGATGAGTATTAAAAACTGCCATCTGTAACGAAACAAAAAAGGGCACTATGGTAGATGGCATCCTGCACTTTAATGAAATGATTTCACCATAATCAGCGACTGATAAGGTGACTGAATAATAATACTGCTTTTTATTTTATTATTTTACCTTTATTTAACTAGGCAAGTCAATTAAGAACAAATTCTTATTTTCAATGACGGCCTAGGAAGAGTGGGTTAACTGCCTGTTCAGGGGCAGAACGACAGATTTGTACCTTGACAGCTCGGGGATTTAAACTTGCAACCTTGCGGTTACTAGTCCAACGCTCTGACCACTAGGCTACCCTGGCGCACCGAGAGAAAAACAATCTGTTTGAGTAGATAAAGTTGACTTTAAATCTTGGCTTCTCAACCAGCTCATCTACAGTAGGTTTGAAACGTCAAATCCATATCAATTCAAATGCCTAAGTGTTTATATGCGGGAACCAGTGGCGATCCGTCATTCAAGGCAGAGCTCTTTTTTCCCCCTTTCTTGAGTAAAGCAGCTCCAAAATACAGGTGTTTCAGCCTAGCAAACTGCCTCCTGTGGTGGTGGGGCAGCCAGCGGAAAACACGGAGCATAGGGGCTGGTAATGTTCTCTAGTTGCGTCGTGATTGGCTCAGTGGTCTGTCACTCATGGTGTCCTGTGTGAATTTATGTATGCTCTCTCTAAATCTCTCTTTCTTTCTCTCTCTCGGAGGACCTGAGCCCTAGGACCATGCGTCAGGACTACCTGGCATGATGACTCCTTGCTGTCCCCAGGACTGGGTGTGTTGTCCAAGTCTGGGTTTAAGGGTCTCTTTTCCAACCTTAACAGGATAAACATTCAACATTGGCCTTGCTGTCAATCTAGCATGACTTCTGCCGCGCTCAAAACAACTGAAAACTCAAAAATCTGACTTCAGTGAGTTCAAGACAACTGGGTACTCGGGGGGAAAAATGAGATCCAACTGGGAAAAATGCATGTTGACTGATCACTGACGTCACTGACCTTGTGCCCCCCAAAAGTTCCTAGTTGTCTTGAAAGCACCATAAATCCAGAGAATGCCAGACTGATGACAAAATTTGCCAACGAAGGACCGCCGGCCCACCTTCCTGTTCAAGTGAGAACAGCACAACAAGGTGAGTCCAAAAAATGTCTTGTACGCTGCTGCATAAGTGATGTAATATGCCAGGGAGAGATGTATACTGTGGGTAACAAAGTCATAATAAGTGTATGTTGTGTGGTAAGTTGTTAGTAGCCCATGTGCCTCAGCCTAATAATTTGGTCTATTTTCACCTCTTAATTTCACCTACTGATCTGACTTGGTGGTGCATATGTAGCCTATAGCCTGTTTTTGAGAAATGCAATCATTGAATATTGTAAGAGCTTTCATTGTCTGCCTATATGCCCCCCATTATTTATCCTATGGTTCCGACTTGGTGTACAGGGAGAATACTGTAAGAGCGGTCCATGTTCTGAATTCTGTCGCTGTACATTTCAAAGGTGCTGGACAAATAGTTATTTTGACAACTTCCGTCCTAGCTCGCTCATTAATGTCTTAAATCGAAATGACGGATTTCCTCTTAGTCGCTCATGGTCCCTTTATGCCATAGTTTGTACATCCAGGGATGCAAACTGGTGAGGGTCCAAAAAGGTGACACTTTTTTGGCACTGAAACATGCAACAACAACAAAAAAAATGCAGGTTTTAACTAATGAAACAAAGAATATGATCTATATGATCAGTCTCTGTGTGTAAAATAAAAAGTGGTTCATGTGAACCTAACTCACAGCTAAAAAAAAATGTAAAGAAAACAATCCAATGTTATTTGTTGCCTAGACTTTACTGCAAATGACACTCAAGCCCTGAAAAAAAAAAAAACAAGACAGTAAGCTATGACAGCCTTTATAATAGAACACTTGTTACCATGACAGCCTTTATAATAGAACTCTTGTTACCATGACAGCCTTTATAATAGAACTCTTGTGACCTCACCACATCTAAATATTGCACTTGGGAGAAAAAAAAACATCTTTAAAAGTAGAAATAGAATGAAACAAAGACGCATTGTATTTTTGCTCTATTATAGTGCCCACTATAGTAGACGTCGATCAAGTGTACAAGGCTTACATGCGTGCAAAAATAACGTTCACTGTGTAAACAAAATGCAATAACCCCCCCCTCACTCACAAACAAGTGTTTACTGTCAAGTTCAACAAAAGCGATATCTTTGGGCTACACTGCACATTATTACACTGTACACTTTCTGCCTGTGGACATCTGTTCTACAATGTGCCAGCAGAGCATGATGCCCTTTGCTGGTCTAATTGATCTCTTTCAGGCAGAGAGTAACACCTGGCATACCCCCTTCTTATCCACTGCATTGAAGAAGTGAGAAAGAGGGAATGTGTTTTGTTTTCCTTTCACCTCTATAGTGGCATCCAGTTTAAGCCAGGCCCAGTTTACACGCAGCTCCTCATTTTCACCTAATTCTCTCATTCTGAAAATTAACCACATACTGTCAGTTCACAGATAGTAGTTAGTTCATTAGCTAGTTCACATTTCACACAGATTGCCAGGGTCCAGTAAGCAACTAACGCGTTATAACATGAGGGACAGAAATGTTAATAGTTAATACTGTAGCGAATTGGTAATCTGATGTTGTAAGGTTAGCTAGCTAATGTTAGCGGTCTGACTTTATTAGCCAGCTAATGTTCAACACCATAAAAAAATAAATATTTGATCAGTTATTAAGTTGGCTAATGTTGCACAACATTTCTCTGGCTAGCTAAGTGAGAATTTGATCCAGCTAGTAAGATATATATTAACAATGTTAACAATACTTGTTCCACCACACTTTGTCCCTCACCTCAAAGTTTCCAAAACGCCAGTTGTTTTTCCAGTTACAGCTCATGAAGTATGCTTCAACACCTTCTCATCCCAGTCTCCACCGACAGGCTTCTTTCTCATCTACCTCGTCGTTATCGAAATGATAGTTTCCGGATTTGACCATATTAATGACCTAAGGCTCGAATTTCTGTGTGTTATTATATTATAATTAAGTCTATGATTTGATATTTGATAGCGCAGTCTGACTGAGCGGTGGTAGGCAGCAGCAGGCTCGTAAGCATTCATTCAAACAGCACATTCCTGCATTTGCCAGCAGCTCTTTGCTGTGCTTCAAGCATTGCGCTGTTTATGACTTCAAGCCTATCAACTCCCGAGATTAGGCTGGCAATACTATAGTGCCTATAAGAACATCCAATGGCCAAAGGTATATGAAACACAAATGGTATAGAGAGAAATAGTCCTTTAATTCCTATAATAACTACAACCTAAAACTTCTTACCTGGGAATATTGAAGATTCGTATTAAAAGGAACCATCAGCCTTCATATGTTCTCATGTTCTGAGCAAGGAACTTAAACGTCAGCTTTTTTTAAATAAGCATAAATATGGGTTGTATTTACAATGGTGTTTGTTCTTCACTGGTTGCCCTTTTCTCGTGGCAACAGGTCACAAATCTTGCTGCTGTGATGGCACACTGTGGAATTTCACCCAGTAGATATGGGAGTTTTTCAAAATTGGATTTGTTTTCAAATTCTTTGTGGATCTGTGTGATCTGGGGGAAATATGTATCTCTAATATGGTCATACATTGGGCAGGAGGTTAGGAAGTGCAGCTCAGTTTCCACCTCATTTTGTGGGCAGTGAGCACATAGCCTGTCTTCTCTTGAGAGCCATGTCTGCCTACGGCGGCCTTTCTCAATAGCAAGGCTATGCTCACTGAGTCTGTACATAGTCAAAGCTTTCCTTAATTTTGGGTCAGTCACAGTGGTCAGGTATTCTGCCGCTGTGTACTCTCTGTTTAGGGCCAAATATATATATATATATATAAAAATCGTCCGATTAATCGGTATCTGCTTTTTTTAATCCTCCAACAAATCGGTGTCGGCGTTGAAAAATCATAATCGGTCGACCTCTAATTTACATGCAAAAATTGCCACCGGCGGGAACACCTGAGACACCTGAAACACCTGAGACACCGGGAACACCTGAGACACCTGAAACACCTGAGACACCTGGAACACCTGAGACACCTGAAACACCTGAGACACCGGGAACACCTGAGACACCTGGAACACCTGAGACACCTGGAACACCTGAGACACCTGGAACACCTGAGACACCGGGAACACCTGAAACACCGGGAACACCTGAAACACCTGAAACACCTGGAACACCTGAGACACCAGGAACACCTGAGATACCTGGAACACCTGAGACACCTGAAAGGTCCCACCTGATCTCACCTCCTTCCGACTGCCTTCCATTTTTGAAGACGTTTATTTTTATTGTTAGAGTGTATTGGATATATTGGATAAACTGTGTGAGGATTTACTGACATGGAGCACTCCTGTAGCTGTTACCGTGGTTATAGAGACAAGTAGTTCCATCCATCCCCCCCAGCCCAGGATCAAGTGAGACTTAGCACACAATCTGAATCCCACATGGCACCCTATTCCCTATATAGTGCACCACTTTTGACCAGGTCTCATAGGGCTCTGGTCAAAAGTAGTACACTATGTAACGAATAGGGAGGGACGCTGACATGCAGTGGTGGCCAACTGACCTTTTTATGCCCCACAGTGCCGGGAAGTTGGAACATTAGTGTACAAAACAGCCACTGTGTTGTGTTCCAAACTGGGTTTGGAACACAACAGGATTCCAAACTGGGTTTGGAACACAACAGGATTCCAAACTGGGTTTGGAACACAACAGGATTCCAAACTGGGTTTGGAACACAACAGGATTCCAAACTGGGTTAGAGACTATTCCAACGGAAAGGGGCTTAGAATGCTACTCTGCACAGACATTCAAACTACTGTAGAGAAGGCTAGACTTGATTTAAAACATTGGTATCACAACCGGCATTTGTTATTTTAAAGTGTTTTTTAAAAAAACATTTTTTTTAAAGTAGGCTACTTACAGTATGTAGTAGGCGACTGTAACAGGAAATAATATAGTACTGTAATGACCTGACTAGATCAGAAAGGAACAATACCCAGGGTCGTTACAGTACTGTTATCTAAAACATGCAGTTAGATCACTTCAAGGTTGTGTTGCATTTCATGTTCTGTTCTCATATGGGAAGACTTGAGGATAGTGGTGAACTGGATAGCCCAATTACATTGCTAGTTCGTATCTCTCGGGAAGGACATTCTTGTCAAAATCCCATCAGGAAAAAAAAAAACGATTATTTTTTGCATGCAGCCTGGTTAATTTGATATGAATCATGGTGACTACATGTTCGTTTTTAATTTAATTAATTAGGCCTCCTCGTGCCACCAATCATCTTATGATAACAGTAGGCTAGCCTAGTAAATAAACTAATGAAACACACGCAATGGAAATTGATGATGATGATGATGTAAAATGTTGCACTAGTTGTAACAAGTGTTGTTAAGTAGCCAACATACTGTCATAATAAATTCGGCATAGCATGGACATTTGACATACACACATCAAAATGAGCAAATGTATTAATAATTTGCTGAGTTTACACTAATAAAAACTGTTTTCCGACTGCTTTGTTCCGCTCAATGGATGTGTGAACAGGAGTGAAGAAGAGAGAGACATTTTTACTTAAAATCTTACTTTTATGTTTGCCCGTATTCCAAGACCGTTTCGCTATAATTGGACTTCGAATGATAGCTCTTCCAGCCGACCTTATGGCATCCATCGCCGACTTTAGGACAAGGAAACCCGACAACGTGGTTGTAGTAAGGTTATTTCTAGACCTCGGAGCTCCAAGACTGTTGTTGACTTCGGGGCTTTGATTCTTGGGATGACTTGGATTTGGGCGGCGCTATACCTGTCAATCAACCGAATGGGCAATCCCCACGCAAGCCTACGTCATGAGAGGGAATCCCAAGAGGATAAAATAGTGTTTGTGTCAAGTGGCATTTGATTCAAACAAATCACTGTCGTTGCTTTAATTACCTGTTATCTGCGACTGTGATACCGACAGGTGACAATAAAGATGCCAGGCTACATGTCTCAATGTTTTTTTTTCTATTTTAGTGCAAAAGTCATGAGTTCCAACCAAGAATGTACTGTCGCCATCTTGTGGTCATAAACGTTTGCTCTCCTGCATGTTTTCAAAGCTGTATTCAGTATTAAAGTAAACCAGAGGATGGTAAATGCTCTTAGAAAAATCGGAACTACACGTTTCTCCTCAAGTTTTCTACTCATTGGACGTACAATGTTTCAACTATCTACTTCTTCTTCGATGGGGTTTAACGGAGGTTGGCATCCAATGTTTCGGTGCCATCGGTCTTCAGTTATATTATCGCCATTACTTCTTGCGCCACCCCAGAATTAACATTCTTGATAGGCGCCCTGCTTAAAAAAATCCATACAGGAAACATTTCACTCCGATATATTTTTGAGGCTTAAAACACGCTTCTAATGCTCCGCACACAATTCTAAATATGACCACTTCTTGTGACTCTCACCGACTCAACAGTTTGCTCCAACACATTCCTGATTTTCCTGGAGACTCTTAACGGATTTCCCATGTAGCACCAATATCCCCATCACAACTATACTTGTCTTGTTTCCCCGTCTTCTGTAACCCACTCATTCTCACTGTGGTATTATCTTCACCTGACTCACTAGTTTCAACAAAACCTGTTTCCCGCCGTGTCATCCTTTCAACGATCTAAAACTGCTCCGGTAGATTTAGTAGTCTAAACAATGTGTACACGTAAACATAATTATGGATATGAATATCTGCGAGAGAAAGAAATACAAACACAGATTGTTCTCAAACAGCTTGCATCATCATCGCCTGCAAGATAGTTCTTTAATTCCAGGTGAGGGCCCCAAAGTGAGTGGAGTTTGGCCGCGGCCGACACCATCATCACGTTGAGAGAAAACATGGTGGAACAACGAAAACAGGAGAAACGAAACACTTATTTTCTTTCCAATTAAAACATGTAGAACATATTTTTAAAAACAAAACAGGTCACAAATCCGTTATTATGATCCACACAAATACTTTCCAGGTAGGAAACATGAGAAAACACGGCTCCGGGATGACGTTTCCTCTAGGACCCAGGATCAGCTTCCTCTCCCCTAATCCTAATTTTAACAATAGTGGGGAAATGTAAAATTGACCCAAGATCGCAGTCTTGTGACGGGGCAACTTCACCCTACAGCAGAAAAACACGGCAAACTGGTCACAGTTAATTCAATGTCTATTCCAGTGGGTTCAATGTAATTCCATTGAAATGTGGAAACAAAGTTGATTCAACCTGCGTGTGCCCAGTGGGCAGGGTGTAACTTCCCAAATACATACACGTCACACGTTCATCCCGGGCGGAAAGAGATTCGCCTGGTCCCAGACCTGTTAGCGCTTGTTTGCCAACTCAGTGGAGTTGTCAAGACATTTTTTTTTGTTGGGGCGTGACAATTCCATAAGGAGTTGGCATGCGCAGAAACAGACCTGGACTCATTCTAGAAAGAGATTGAGAGAAAATCCAAACATAATACTTAATTAGAGAAAACAATAAAATGGCTGCACCACATAAATAAGCGCAATAATTAGTGCAGCGAGTGAGTCAAATCTAACCAATTACTCGACTTGCTTTCAATGAATGTCGAAAAAAAAAAAAAAGAAGAAAAAAACGACACGTCAAATAGATGAGCACAACAATGTGTAGCCATGTTCTGATGTTTTTGATCCAAACCTAAAGCAAGCTTAGAGATACATCAATCTAACGAAATGGAGAGGGAGCTGTATTTAAGAAAACACCAAAAACGTGGCACATTGAACTGAAATACTAGAACATTTATCGCTATGTAATAATGTACATGGTTGTAAACCGGGTGTCAGGGGTCAATTCCATTTCAATTCAGAGAGTTAACCAAATTACAATTCCACATTTTCCCTTATTAAAAAAAAAAAGTAAATTGGAATGTCAGTGTACTTCCTGAATTGCCTGGAATTGAAATGGAATTGACCCCAAAACCCTGGTTGTAAACAGATAGATGTCCACTCTGGGCTACCGTAGTATTGGACATAAAGGCCTGGTGTTTGTTCTACTGACCCCATGGCTTGGCCAGGTAAAACTTTAGGCTCCAGACATTAAATAGCTGTTTGGCGGACAGGGTCGTTCCTAACTCCCATTGTTTACTTGGGTCAGTGTTGCATCAGCGAACGGGGCCTAATAGAAAAGGGAGACTGGGGCTGCATGGGAGATGGTGAGAAATAAGGGGACATCTCCATCCACTACACTGACTTCCTTCCTTCATGATAGGTGAGAGGCCTGGATAAGCTTTCACCATATGTTGCTTCCACTTGTCAGAAAGCTCACGTTATTGAGACACAGCCTGGAGGGAGGGTCCTATATCAAAGATCGACAAAGTAACTCATTATACTAACTACTTTAAAAAATAAAATGACAAATAAAAAGGAATTGCAAGGCACAGTGAAATTGACAACAGGTAAAATATCAGTTACCTTAGACATCATTAAATCCAGTATGTTTTTAGTTATATGGCCTAACAACAGATTGCAATTTGGTCCAAAAGGAGAGACAGGTTTAAGTACATTTAACAGCAAACAGATGACATTGCTTAACCTCTAGACAGTACCAGGTCATATTTATTGACAATCCTATTTTGAGAGATTTATGGATTTCTTGACCAGAGTGTTTTGAGTTAACGCTCCAAATCAGGAGTGTTTTGAGTTAATTGATAATCCCGGACGCTGTTTGGAGTCAGTTACAGTTTTCAAAAATGGAATAATGTACAAATTGGCGATCTGTACATTTTAGTTATGATGATATTACCATTGTCATCATAACTAAAACTGAAATGTGTCACTTTAAAAAAACAAAAAACACACTTTAGGGCGATTAAACCAAAACACGAACAAAGTATTTTACAGTCATAATCAAACTCACAGAAGGTGCCATTTTAACAATTCAAAATGTTTCAGTTGTCTCATTTAAAACCAAGAGAAGTTTGGCAATACACTCAAAGTAAAAATAAACCTGAACTAGAATGGAGAGAGAAGAGAGAGCGATCATGAATCCCTGACTGAAAGAAAGAGTGACCGAGCAATTACAATGAGTCTTTCTAAATATTCATATCAACTAACCAGCCAGTCCTCATCTGCCTCCATCTCCCACTGGGCCCGGGTCAAAATAGGGAATAGGGTGTTATTTTGGACAGCGTCCTTGTCAACCTGATGTCCCTTTAGGTGTCTCTCTTACCAGTTAAAACAGAATGACTCAATCCCTAAAACGTCAACTGTCGTTTTACACAACCTCTCCATCTGTTCCAAAAACAGACACAAAAAAAAACAAAAACAAAGCGTCGCCATGGGAACAAACCCATGACCAATTGGGTCTGGTGTGTCCCATTTTTTGAGAGGCTAGTACTAGACACCTCCGAGAAACATTTCCTATCGCTTCCCAAAAAACACTACTTAAAAACATGACCAAAAGTATTTATCTTTGTATGTATGCAACATGTGTGTAATGGGACTATGTATGCTGCCTTGTGAGTAAGTGTGTTAGTGTGTATTAATATGTGTGTGTGTGTGTGTGTGCTACTGTCACTTTTTGAGTGGCTGGTAAACAGATGCATTGGGATCCAGGGAAGAGGGACTATTGTCCATGAACTTGGAGGAGTAGTGTGGCGTAACGGGACTCAGGCTGCTGCTGTCGTTGCTGTAGGAGATACTGGGCATCACCGCCATCACCTCCGCTATCTTCTGCTTCAACTCTGCTATCTCCTGGTCTCTCTGGTGGATCTGACCTGGGGGGGGGAGGAGGGGGTTAGATGACAGATGGCTTCTCACTTTGTTGCCATTCTCTTCATGTTGCTGACATCTCTGGATCAAGCAGCAGAGCATCCTGTTTATGTGATGGTAGATGAAACCCTGAGGTAATGCTAGGTTACCTTAAGGAGCATCCTGTTTATGTGATGGTAGATGAAACCCTGAGGTAATGCTAGGTTACCTTAAGGAGCATCCTGTTTATGTGATGGTAGATGAAACCCTGAGGTAATCCTAGGTTACCTTAAGGAGCATCCTGTTTATGTAATGGTAGATGAAACCGTGAGGTAATGCTGTTTATGTAATGGTAGATGAAACCGTGAGGTAATGCTGTTTATGTAATGGTAGATGAAACCGTGAGGTAATGCTGTTTATGTAATGGTAGATGAAACCGTGAGGTAATGCTGTTTATGTAATGGTAGATGAAACCGTGAGGTAATGCTGTTTATGTAATGGTAGATGAAACAGTGAGGTAATGCTGTTTATGTAATGGTAGATGAAACCGTGAGGTAATGCTGTTTATGTAATGGTAGATGAAACCGTGAGGTAATGCTGTTTATGTAATGGTAGATGAAACCGTGAGGTAATGCTAGTGAACCTTCTGCAATCCAGCTTTCAGAGTTTGATCCTAGAGTCTATGAACACAACGGCTCCGCTAGAAGCCGGTCGCTGTCGTACCGCGGTAGTGGTTCAGGGAAGGGAACTATACCTTGTGCGATCTCCAGCTGTCTCTTGGCGTCCCCCAGGGCAGAGAAGAGGTCTAGTTTGATCCTGGTCTCAGCAGACAGGCTGTTCTCCAGGTGCTGGGTTTTATCCTGCATGGCCGACAGCGCAGACATCAACACCTCCATGTCCTTCTCATTCTCCTTGTACTTACGCAGCTCCTAGAGAGAGAAAGGGGAGGGAGGAGAGAAGAGGGGGGATGGAGGGAGGAGAGAAGAGGAGGGATGGAGGGAGAAGAGGAGGGGGGAGGGAGGAGAGAGAGAAGAGGAGGGGGGAGGGAGGAGAGAGAGTAGACATCAACACCTCATCATGAACATCTGAAACCACAAACTAACTCCTCATAAGGGATCCTGTGTGGCTCAGTTGGTAGTGCATGCCACTTACAACACCAGGGTTGTGGGTTCCCTTCCCACAGGGGGACCAGTACGAAAAAGTACAAATATGTATGCACTGTAAGTCACTCTGGCTCAGAGTAAAATAATTAAAATTGAAAAAAAAAAAAAAAAACGTACATTTAGAGAAGGAATATAATGTTGTTTTCAGCCATGTCCCAGTAAAGGAATCAGCAGCACCTTGCTGATACATCATTTCTGAGACGGTGAGCTCACAGAAAGGATAAATATCTAAGATTGAAGGATGGACTCACCTGGCATTTCCCCTCCAGCTCTCTAATGTGCTCTTCTTCGAGTTTCACGTCGATGTTGAGTTTCTTACACTCCGTCTCCAACTCTCTGATCCGCCCACGCAGGGAGTCAGTACACTCACCCCTGACAGAGAGAAAAGAGTCGGTACACTCAACCCTGACAGAGATCCAGAGTCAGTACACTCACCCCTGACAGAGAGAAAAGAGAGTCGGTACACTCAACCCTGACAGATATCCAGAGAGTCAGTACACTCACCCCTGACAGAGATCCAGAGAGTCAGTACACTCACCCCTGACAGAGATTTACATTTACATTTAAGTCATTTAGCAGACGCTCTTATCCAGAGCGACTTACAAATTGGTGCGTTCACCTTAAGACATCCAGTGGAACAGCCACTTTACAATAGTGCATCTAAATCTTTTAAGGGGGGAGGGGGTGAGAAGGATTACTTTATCCTATCCTAGATATTCCTGAAAGAGGTGGGGTTTCAGGTGTCTCCGGAAGGTGGTGATTGACTCCGCTGTCCTGGCGTCGTGAGGGAGTTTGTTCCACCATTGGGGGGCCAGAGCAGCGAACAGTTTTGACTGGGCTGCGCGGGAACTGTACTTCCTCAGTGGTAGGGAGGCGAGCAGGCCAGAAGTGGATGAACGCAGTGCCCTTGTTTGGGTGTAGGGCCTGATCAGAGCCTGGAGGTACTGAGGTGCCGTTCCCCTCACAGCTCCGTAGGCAAGCACCATGGTCTTGTAGCGGATGCGAGCTTCAACTGGAAGCCAGTGGAGAGAGCGGAGGAGCGGGGTGACGTGAGAGAACTTGGGAAGGTTGAACACCAGACGGGCTGCGGCGTTCTGGATGAGTTGTAGGGGTTTAATGGCACAGGCAGGGAGCCCAGCCAACAGCGAGTTGCAGTAATCCAGAGATCCAGAGAGTCAGTACACTCACCCCTGACAGAGATCCAGAGAGTCAGTACACTCACCCCTGACAGAGATCCAGAGAGTCAGTACACTCACCCCTGACAGAGATCCAGAGAGTCAGTACACTCACCCCTGACAGAGATCCAGAGAGTCAGTACACTCACCCCTGACAGAGATCCAGGGGGTCAGTACACTCACCCCTGACAGAGATCCAGAGTCAGT
The DNA here is from genome assembly GCF_034236695.1 of Oncorhynchus nerka. NCBI lineage: Eukaryota > Metazoa > Chordata > Actinopteri > Salmoniformes > Salmonidae > Oncorhynchus > Oncorhynchus nerka. Next base: position 94,340,000 of record NC_088399.1, on the reverse strand, counting down.
ACACTCACCCCTGACAGAGATCCAGAGAGTCAGTACACTCACCCCTGACAGAGATCCAGGGGGTCAGATTTTTTGTCCCCCCACATTTGACGGTAACATGGACATTCATATTAACAGAAACATGCATGTCTAAGATGCGCTCCTTCTTACCGAATTCTGATGTGCACTTTGAACTTGTCAGAATAACTGTACATATTTACTCTTCCTCGGCTAACAAGACGACTAACGAACAGCAAAATCACTAGCCTATGTCAACCTACTATAGTAGCAACGTTTAGCCTACCTATTCTAATGGTCAGCTTGTCAAGAAAGAAATAGCCTATTCCAAACTGACTCTGTGACAGTTGTGGGACGATAGATCCCAAATTCATACAACCAGTAGGCCAAGGCTGCATTAAAAAGCAATGTGTCTAATGCAACAGACAAAATCATTTAGCTTAAAATGTTGAACAATGATTATTTTCTTCACATTATAAGCGCGGCAACGCACACAAGGCAGTAGGCCATTTGCGAATGTCCGTTCCATAACACAATTGGCGGGAAAACACCGTCGTCAAAAGGGCATAGAACATGCGAGCGGTTTCATTGGACAGAGACGGACATATCCTATAGAAAGATGTTCGAGAGGAGACATAATTAGGCTACTTTGAAGCAAAGCAAGACATGCCTCACGTTATGTATTAAAACGTTCAGGTTTCAGACAACTACGTATATGTTTTCAGAATGCATACTGCCTCCAGCTCATTGCAAAGTGATGTGGGACGCGCTGACAGAGCCTGTCTCCCGTTGACGTTTTGGGATGCTGCGGAAGCTCGTGCCCGTCTTGACAGATTTTCTACTCAACGGTTCTGTATCGGTGTATGTTGTAGGTGTAAAATAAATAATATTACGTAACAAATATACTGTACACGTGCGCCAATTTAATTCCACAAAATTATGCAAATTACCTTATAAGACCGATAAGCATGACCAATCAAATGTGTTTCCATCGACTGGTATTTCCACCAATGGAGAGGCTAAAAAAAACATTATTTTACACTGGGATTGTTTCTTCATCTCGACACCAATTTTATTTATCGGCTTAAAAAAATAAAAATGTATTGGACAAAAAACGTCTATTACCGGCTAACGGAAAGCGGCTATTACCGGCTAACGGAAAGCGGCTATTACCGGCTAACGGAAAGCGGCTATTACCGGCTAACGGAAAGCGGCTATTACCGGCTAACGGAAAACGTCTATTACCGGCTAACGGAAACCGGCTATTACCGGCTAACGGAAAGCGGCTATTACCGGCTAACGGAAAGCGGCTATTACCGGCTAACGGAAAGCGGCTATTACCGGCTAACGGAAACCGGCTATTACCGGCTAACGGAAACCGGCTATTACCGGCTAACGGAAACCGGCTATTACCGGCTAACGGAAACCCTGGTGTGAGTGTTTACCTGGAGGCTACGGCTAGTGCTACAGCCCGGGCTGCGGTGGCATCCTCCACCTTCTTCCTCTTCCTCTCGTCAGCCAGCTGTTTCTCTGCCAGCGCCCGCGCCTCCTGCTCTGCCTTCAGCCTCTTCTCTAGCTGGGAGATGGTCTGCTTGTCCTTCTGCTTGGCCTGGTCAGCACTGTGGAGCACACACACACACACACACACACACGTCAGCATTGTGGAGCACACACACACACACACACGTCAGCATTGTGGAGCACACACACACACACCAGCATTGTGGAGCACACACACACACACCAGCATTGTGGAGCACACACACACACACCAGCATTGTGGAGCACACACACACACCTCAGCACACACACACACCTCAGCACTGTGGAGCACACACACACACACACCTCAGCACTGTGGAGCACACACACACAAGTCAGCACTGTGGAGCACACACACACACACGTCAGCATTGTGGAGCACACACACACACACGTCAGCACTGTGGAACACACACACACGTCAGCACTGTGGAGCACACACACACACACACACACGTCAGCACTGTGGAGCACACACACACACACACGTCAGCACTGTGGAACACACACCAGCACTGTGGAGCACACACACACACACGTCAGCATTGTGGAGCACACACACACACGTCAGCACTGTGGAGCACACACACACACGTCAGCACTGTGGACACACACACACACACGTCAGCACTGTGGAGCACACACACACATGTCAGCACTGTGGAGCGCACACACACACACACACACACGTCAGCACTGTGGAGCACACACACACACGGTTAGAGATGTACACACAAAAACAGCCAAAAAGTTTGTTCCCCGAGTTTCTAAGTCAGAATGAATCTACATGTTGGAATCCAGAAACACAATCCCTGATCAAAAGATCACCTTGCATCCAAAAGAAAACATCTCTTTACGTGATCAATATTATGCTCAGGTCGATCCTCTACACCGTGCCAATACTCTGAGATCCTTGGCTTTGTCCCAGGCTTCAAGTGTGTGTTCCTACTTGTTCTGCAGCATCTCGTTGTCTTGTCGCAGCTGGCCCAGCTCTGAGCGCAGACTCCTGTCCTGGCTGGTCAGGGAGGAGAGGTGAGAACGTAAATCTGACTCCAACTGACGGCTCGCCTGCAGGTCCGCCTTCAGCCGTTTCACATCCTGCTCCAACCTAGAGAGAGGAGAGGGAGAGGAGGCGAGAACGAGAACAAGGGCTATGTTTAAGGTAGACTACATCGCAGTTTCACATGAATAGCTGTTTAACATAACAGCTACACACATCGTATGAAATCTGATGCATGGATGCACACACAGGTTGCTGTGAGAAGCCCGACTGCATCATAGTCGGCCTGAGGAGAGGGTGAAACCGGCTCGTCTATATGCATGCCGGTGCACGTTGGCTATGGGCCTGTGTGTGTGTCTTACCGCACGAGAGCGTCAGGCTTGCCCAGTTGATTATTGGGAATACAGTTCTCCACGGGATCCTTCTGATTGGCTCCTCCCTTCCCCGCAGACTTCGTCTTTTTCTCGTTCTTATTGGACAAGCCAGACGACGGCGCGGTCCCATTGGTGGCGCTGTGATTCCGAGGGGAGGAGTTTGTGGCCACACCGCCTCCGCTGGCATTTTTGCAGTTCTTCCCTCCCCCTGTTCCCCCCACCTCCTCTTTGGGAGTGTGTGTGTTGCCTGTGTGTGTGATCTCTCCTCCGAGGTCGTTGTTCAGTCTCTTCCCCCCTATGTTCTCCATATACTCCATCTCCTGTAATGTGGAGTCCAGTGTGTGGAGGATACTGTTGTTGTTGATTCCTATTGTGTGTTGTTGTTGTTGTTTGCCCTCCCGTTCCTTGCTGTTCCCGTCTCTCCCTTTCTCCCGGAACTCCAGTTCCGGTAAGGGAACGGTAGCGTTAACGAGGGTCTTCTTGCCGGGTGTTGACCCATTTTGGGAAACCGGCGGGGTAGGGTCCACATCTGATGACACAGCTTTAGCCATGGCCGCTAGAGAGGAGGGAGCAAAGTTAGGAAGAGGTCAGGTAAGATTGTTGGCGGAACATCTGTTGCTCAGGGTAAAGTGAAGTGTGTGTGTGTGTGTACTGCATGCTCTTTCTCACCCTCCTCTGCCTCTCTCTCCTGTCTCTGTAGCATCTGTTGCTCTGGGGGCAGAGCCTGCTGTAGGAGCTGCATGTAGAACTCATTCTCCTTCTGCACCTCTTTCTGTTTCCTCAGTCTCATCTTGTAGCTGACGTAGCTCTTAAAGCCAAAGCCCAGAGTCACCACCGGGTAGCCAATACTAACAGAGGGAGAGGGACGAGGGCAGAGAGGTGGAGGGACAAGGGTAGAGAGGTGGAGGGTCAAGGGCAGGTGGAGGGACAAGGGCAGAGAGGTGGAGGATGGAGGGACGAGGGCAGAGAGGTGGAGGATGGAGGGACGAGGGCAGAGAGGTAGAGGATGGAGGGGAGGGCAAGGGCAGAGAGGTGGAGAGGTGGAGGGACGAGGCAGAGAGGTGGCAGGAGGTGGAGGGACGAGGGCAGAGAGGTGGAGGGACGAGGGCAGAGAGGTGGAGGGACGAGGGCAGAGAGGTGGAGGGACGAGGGCAGAGAGGTGGAGGGACGAGGGCAGAGAGGTGGAGGGACGAGGGCAGAGAGGTGGAGGGACGAGGGCAGAGAGGATGGAGGGACGAGGTGGAGGGACGAGGGCAGAGAGGTGGAGGCACGAGGGAGAGGATGGAGACGAGGGTGGAGGGACGAGGGCAGAGAGGTGGAGGGACGAGGGCAGAGAGGTGGAGGATGGAGGGACGATGGCAGAGGGACGAGGGTAGAGAGACGAGGGCAGAGAGGTGGAGGATGGAGGGACGAGGGCAGAGAGGTGGAGGGACGAGGGCAGAGAAACGAGGGTAGAGAGACGAGGGCAGAGAGGTGGAGGGACGAGGGCAGAGAAGTGGAGGGACGAGGGCAGAGAGGTGGAGGGACGAGGGCAGAGAGGTGGAGGGACGAGGGCAGAGAGGTGGAGGGACGAGGGCAGAGAGGTGGAGGGACGAGGGCAGAGAGGTGGAGGGACGAGGGCAGAGAGGTGTAGGGACGAGGGCAGAGAGGTGAGGGACGAGGCAGAGAGGTGGAGGGACGAGGGCAGAGAGGTGGAGGGACGAGGGCAGAGAGGTGGAGGGACGAGGGCAGAGAGGTGGAGGGAGGGCAGAGGTGGAGAGAGGTGGAGGGTGGAGGGACGAGGGCAGAGAGGTGTAGGGACGAGGGCAGAGAGGTGGAGGGACGAGGGCAGAGAGGTGGAGGGACGAGGGCAGAGAGGTGGAGGGACGAGGGCAGAGAGGTGGAGGGACGAGGGCAGAGAGGTGGAGGGACGAGGGCAGAGAGGTGGAGGGACGAGGGCAGAGAGGTGGAGGGACGAGGGCAGAGAGGTGGAGGGACGAGGGCAGAGAGGTGGAGGGACGAGGGGGGCAGAGAGGTGGAGGGACGAGGCAGAGAGGTGTAGGGGAGGCAGAGAGGTGTAGGGACGAGGGCAGAGAGGTGGATGGAGGGACGAGGGCAGAGAGGTGGAGGGACGAGGGCAGAGAGGTGGAGGGACGAGGGCAGAGAGGGTGGAGGGACGAGGGCAGAGGTGGAGGGACGAGGCAGAGAGGTGGAGGGACGAGGGCAGAGAGGTGGAGGGACGAGGGCAGAGAGGTGGAGGGACGGGGCAGAGAGGTGGAGGGACGAGGGCAGAGAGGTGGAGGGACGAGGGCAGAGAGGTGGAGGGACGAGGGCAGAGAGGTGGAGGGACGAGGGCAGAGGGTGGAGGGACGAGGGCAGAGAGGTGGAGGGACGAGGGCAGAGAGGTGGAGGGACGAGGGCAGAGAGGTGGAGGGACGAGGGCAGAGAGGTGGAGGGACGAGGCAGAGAGGTGGAGGGACGAGGGCAGAGAGGTGGAGGGACGAGGGCAGAGAGGTGGAGGGAGGGCGAGGGCAGAGAGGTGGAGGGACGAGGGCAGAGAGGTGGAGGGACGAGGGCAGAGAGGTGGAGGGACGAGGGCAGAGAGGTGGAGGGACGAGGGCAGAGAGGTGGAGGACGAGGGCAGAGAGGTGGAGGGACGAGGGCAGAGAGGTGGAGGGACGAGGGCAGAGAGGTGGAGGGACGAGGCAGAGAGGTGGAGGGCAGAGAGGTGGAGGGACGAGGGCAGAGGTGGAGGGAGGGCAGAGAGGTGGAGGGGCAGGGAGAGGTGGAGGGACGAGGGCAGAGAGGTGGAGGGACGAGGGCAGAGAGGTGGAGGGACGAGGGCAGAGAGGTGGAGGGACGAGGGGCAGAGAGGTGGAGGGACGAGGGCAGAGAGGTGGAGGGACGAGGGCAGAGAGGTGGAGGGGAGGGAGAGAGGTGGGCAGAGAGGTGGAGGGACGAGGGCAGAGAGGTGGAGGGACGAGGGCAGAGAGGTGGAGGGACGAGGGCAGAGAGGTGGAGGGACGAGGGCAGAGAGGTGGAGGGACGAGGGCAGAGAGGTGGAGGGACGAGGGGCAGAGAGAGGTGGAGGGCAGAGAGGTGGGGCGAGGGCAGAGAGGTGGAGGGACGAGGGCAGAGAGGTGGAGGGACGAGGGCAGAGAGGTGGAGGGACGAGGGCAGAGAGGGGAAGAAGAAAATAGTTAGCACAAACTATGGTTGTCATAGCAAAATGAAGAAAAATAATGAACGATTTCTACTTCGTGTTCAGCGTAGAAGAATAGTTTCCCCTTTTGTTGATAAACCTCCATTGCCTAAGCAATTACAATGTGTAACAACACACATGCCCCGCCCACCTGAGGATCTGTCTTTTTCCACCATCTATTTCCTGTGTTTGAGGGATGCAAAATCCACGTATCACTTGGATTGATTACATTCATTTTACTCCCGCTTCATACTCTTGCTTGTGCCTGATGTTTTTTTCCCCATTTAATATTACGGCCGTGGAAATGTGGACTCTGGAGTGATGAATCGCGCTTCACCAGCGAGCAGTACGACGGACGAATCTGGGCCAACTGTAAAGTTTGGTGGAGGAGGAATAATGGTCTGGGGCTGTTTTTCCATGGTTCGCGCTAGGCCCCTTAGTTCCAGTGAAGGGTAATCTTAACGCTAATGCTCTTGTGGCTGAATGGAAGCAAGTTCCTGCAGCAATGTTCCAACATCTAGTGGAAAGCCTTCCCAGAAGAGTGGAGGCTGTTATAGCAGCAATGTTCCAACATCTAGTGGAAAGCCTTCCCAGAAGAGTGGGGGGCTGTTATAGCAGCAATGTTCCAACATCTAGTGGAAAGCCTTCCCAGAAGAGTGGAGGCTGTTATAGCAGCAATGTTCCAACATCTAGTGGAAAGCCTTCCCAGAAGAGTGGAGGCTGTTATAGCAGCAATGTTCCAACATCTAGTGGAAAGCCTTCCCAGAAGAGTGGAGGCTGTTATAGCAGCAATGTTCCAACATCTAGTGGAAAGCCTTCCCAGAAGAGTGGAGGCTGTTATAGCAGCAATGTTTCAACATCTAGTGGAAAGCCTTCCCAGAAGAGTGGAGGCTGTTATAGCAGCAATGTTCCAACATCTAGTGGAAAGCCTTCCCAGAAGAGTGGAGGCTGTTATAGCAGCAATGTTCCAACATCTAGTGGAAAGCCTTCCCAGAAGAGTGGAGGCTGTTATAGCAGCAATGTTCCAACATCTAGTGGAAAGCCTTCCCAGAAGAGTGGAGGCTGTTATAGCAGCAATGTTCCAACATCTAGTGGAAAGCCTTCCCAGAAGAGTGGAGGCTGTTATAGCAGCAATGTTCCAACATCTAGTGGAAAGCCTTCCCAGAAGAGTGGAGGCTGTTATAGCAGCAATTTTCCAACATCTAGTGGAAAGCCTTCCCAGAAGAGTGGAGGCTGTTATGGCAGCAATGTTCCAACATCTAGTGGAAAGCCTTCCCAGAAGAGTGGAGGCTGTTATAGCAGTAATGTTCCAACATCTAGTGGAAAGCCTTCCCAGAAGAGTGGAGGCTGTTATAACAGACTCCAGGGGGGACCAACTATATATTAATGCCCATTATTTTGGAATGAGATGTTCGACGAGCAGGTGTCCAAATACATTTGGTCATATAGTGTATATTTTGTGACGTCCCCACAATGTAGCCACCAAACTGTTCCCACAACCTAACAAAACACTCTGGGAACCTTTAAAGAACAGACCAAATGTGTTCTGGGAACGTTCAGAGCGAGGCGCTATGACTTTAGCCTATTGCCTCTTTGATTTATGATTTGACGACCACAAGCGACACGCTCCACTCTCCTGGAAAGCTGGAGCATCAGCATAAATTATACAATTTCTCAATCTCTCGACTGCAGCTGCCGCGTTCGGATTTGTACGGGCCCTTCCGGACAAGTCTGTTAAAATTACACATACCCATGAAGACATCTAGTATAAACAATGCAGGTAGGGTAGACAGAGCAAGTTTTTAGTGGTTGAAGACCCACCCCTTTTTGTTAATCTATTCATATATGCAAGTGCAGCGGGTGTATTTATGCAAATGAGATACATATCATTTTCTTTATTTTAAACAAGTTGTATTGAGAAAAATACCCGATACAATAACAAAGTGCATTCTAAGGAAAATAAGTGACAATTATCAAATGTAAAACCTGAATTTCCCCAAAATTAATATAATAATAATTTAAAAAATATATATAATAAAAAAAGATGAATAGTTAGTTTTATGTGCTATAATTAAGTCATTATCTGATAGATTATTACTAAAATAAATAAAAAAGGTTTGGAGTATCTATATCCACTGTCCAATTGTTGCATTAATCAAAATTATTATTTTTTAAACCTTTTTGAGAATGTAGATGACCTTTTCTACAATGTGCTTGGTCCTGTGGTTACTGCCATAAGCTAGGGAGTAGGTCCGGTATGGTTAGAACAACAGGTGACTGCCATAAGCTAGGGAGTAGGTCAGGCAGGGCTAGAACAACAGCTAACAGGTTACTGCCATAAGCTAGGGAGTAGGTCAGGTAGGGCTAGAACAACAGGTGACAAGGTTACTGCCATAAGCTAGGGAGTAGGTCAGGTAGGGCTAGAACAACAGGTTACTGCCATAAGCTAGGGAGTAGGTCAGGCAGGGCTAGAACAACAGGTTACTGCCATAAGCTAGGGAGTAGGTCAGGTAGGGTTAGAACAACAGGTTACTGCCATAAGCTAGGGAGTAGGTCAGGTAGGGCTAGAACAACAGGTGACAAGGTTACTGCCATAAGCTAGGGAGTAGGTCAGGTAGGGCTAGAACAACAGGTGACAAGGTTACTGCCATAAGCTAGGGAGTAGGTCAGGTAGGGCTAGAACAACAGGTGACAAGGTTACTGCCATAAGCTAGGGAGTAGGTCAGGTAGGGTTAGAACAACAGCTAACAGGTTACCAGTGAGCTGCGAAGGGCCGACACAGGTCCACATGGAAGTTCTTCAGGTCCTTGAAGCGGATGGCAGCTTCCATGTAAACAAACAGTATCCATAGCGATACGGTGGGTAGACACACTCCTCTCTCTGTGCAAGGGGGGAAGGGGCCAAGATGGGAGACAGGCTCACACTATCACACTGTGTTTACACAGACAGACCAATTCTGATCTTTTGTCCAATTATTGGCAAGATCTGATTTGTCAAAAGACCAATTAGCGGAAAAAAGATCAAAACTGAGGCTGCCTGTGTAAACACGGAAAAAGAAATATCATTTATTTTGTACATGCATATCTGACTACATAAAATGTACATACACATTTGATAACTGTGTATACATAAACATATTAAAATCACATGGCACCCAGGATTAAGCCAATGCATTGTGGGAAAGACAAATCTAATTATGGGACAGAGTGTGCTGATGTTAACTGACCTGTGTGCCAGACATACTGGACCCAGACGTAGGTGCTGGCAGCGAAGAACAGCCATTGGACAGGGATAAAGAGGAGGCAGATGATGTCAGACGTGAACGCCACACACACAAAGAACACTGAGAACGCCTGAGAGAGAGAGAGAGAAATGTAGTCAGTATGCAATAATATACAATTGTGCAGCCATCTTTCATGTCAAAATCTCATAAGTAAGCTCTCTCACACACACACTTACCAGCCCCTGGTATCTGAAGGAGTCGTAGACACTGCGTATGAATAGCCAGAAGGGCCACAGGTACTCAAACCTGAACTCCAACACAAAGTCTGCCAGCAGCACCAGCACCCACACCACCAGAAACTTCAGGTACAGGAAGGTACTGAGAGAGAGTGGAGAGAGGGGAAGATAGAGGAGGGTGGAGAGAGGGGAAGATAGAGGAGGGTGGAGAGAGGGGAAGATAGAGAGAGAGAAAGAGAGAGGGTGGAGAGAGGGGAAGATCGGAGGGTGGAGAGAGGGGAAGATAGAGAGTGAGAAAGAGAGAGGGGAAGATAGAGAGAGAAAGAGAGGAGGGGAAGATAGAGGGTGGAGAGAGGGGAAGATAGAGGAGGGTGGAGAGAGGGGAAGATAGAGAGTGAGAAAGAGAGAGGGTGGAGAGAGGGAAAGATAGAGAGTGAGAAAGAGAGAGGGTGGAGAGAGGGAAGATAGAGAGTGAGAAAGAGAGAGGGTGGAGAGAGGGGAAGATAGAGAGTGAGAAAGAGAGAGGGTGGAGAGAGGGGAAGATAGAGAGTGAGAAAGAGAGAGGGTGGAGAGAGGGGAAGATAGAGAGTGAGAAAGAGAGAGGGTGGAGAGAGGGGAAGATAGAGAGTGAGAAAGAGAGAGGGTGGAGAGAGGGAAAGAGAGTGAGAGAGAAAGAGATAAGAATGGGACAGAGAAACATTGTGAGACTTCTTGAAGCACTGTCAACCGGAGAGCGAGGAAGCCAAAACAAAGAGAAGAAAACTAGCTCTGGTCCAAGGTGTTAATGTGTGTTCCTCCACTAACTAATAAGAGAACACGTGTCACTACCACCCTGGAACCAGAGCTAGACAAAAATCGGCAGTGATATATGATCAGTACCACAGTCATTCAGTGTTTATAGCTGGAACATCATTATCTTTATTTCAGTCACGCTTAGAGGTCATCTGCAACCACAAGACCACACGTTTTCCCAATGTTTTAAAGAGAGGCATGTGCCACTGAATTTGATCTGTAATGAAACCTGACTTATCCCCCACTTAGATGATATACATTCATGGTTGGGAACTTGTTCTGCTTTCAGTCCCATCATACTTCTCTGGTCCAAAGCTTTACTCTTTGTTCATACCGTACATTCAAGGCCAGAAATGCATAACCTAACACAGTGCCAGACAGTGCCGTAGGACTATCAGAAGACTGAAGAGAACAAGAACACTAAAACCTGTGCTCATGTCGGGGCATATTGGCTTTTCAACAGCTGCTTTTCTCACGCGGTGTTATCAATGGAGGCTTTGCTGCTGACAAAGCACTGAAATGTCAAAAGTATAAGAAGAACCGTCAAGCTTTGGATCGCTAGGAATACAATATAAATGTCCTCATGTTTGGGTTAGATGACCAGCTCGTTCTAAGTAGACACTAATTAACCGTGCAATCGTATAAATATGTATGCAATTTCAGCACATTTTCCAATGGCTTTTGAATTGTCGTCAATGTGAACGCAGTCAGTGCTGTTTACATTTAGGAACAAATCCATTGAACTGTCAGAATAGCTACCGAGTTATCTAGCAGCCGCTGTTGTTACTACTAAAGTAACACTACGTTAGCTAACTTAGGCCTTAAGTTCAGAAACAAAATCTATTAGACATTCGAAGACGAATAGTAAACGCGAAAGCAGGGGGTCATCTGACACTATACACGACAGCTGAGTGTCTTGTCTGCTATTTCTCAGCCGCCATTATTGGACGATCATGCCCCCTAACTAGAGCCCCCTTTCTTTCCGTCGGTACCTGCTATATATACCCTCGGTGATTCGGTTCCGTTTTAACGGGCGTCGGAGCTTGCTGCAGTCCGCATTGCGCCGCTTCATCCTCCCTCCTGTGGATTTGGCTCTGATATCAATCCGGTAATTATTACGAAAATGTCACACGAACGATCTGATATGGACATTTCTTTAAATATCCACCATTGCTGTTATTTTCTGGACGTGAAACAAAAGCAAGAAATAAAAACACTGTATCGTGGGCCCTCCCCCTTTCCGTCAAACGCCACGACGCACGCCAACGTGACTACGTCATTGATACGTCTACGTAGAAAAAACATGGCTGCCTCTTGTATGGACTAAGTCTTTCTCGAATTTATACTTTGACGGTATGAGTGATTTTGATTACATTTAAATTTGCGCTGTGATAACTGTAGTGCATTATAAAAAAATAAAGCTGTCATCTCTGATATATATATTGTTGATAAAGTTTTAACAAATGCTCTAGCAATGCTGCTTCCTCGGCCATGCTTGAAAATATGCTAACTTTCGTTAGCTAACTAGCCCTGTTAGCAGTTGATGGGAACTGTAATGTACCGTAATGTAGCTGGTATTAATTACACCATTGCATTTACATTTACCTCCATTTACTCATACTGTATGCTAGTGGTTACATACTAGCTAATGTTGTGGCTCTACCTTGGCAGAGGAACGCTCAACTCCGTTCTCTTTTATATCAACTGGTTGCAGGATTTTCTAGCAACAACACTTGAATCACCATTTTATTCTTGTAAAGGTGTCAATTCTGAAAGCGTTTACCTGAAATTCATACTTGCAATAAAAACTTATCGAATACAACCATCTCATTTGTGTTGCGCAACTCAGCACAAATTTGCATGTGCCAATTGAGTCTCATCTGACGTAGTAAGTAGGTATCACGGAACCCAAACCGGCTGCGCGCGTCAAACTCTAACATTCGTTTAGTCTTGGACCCTATAGATTATTCAGATGCAATTGACTCAGATGCGGTTGTCTTATTTTTGGACTTCTGTAAAGCCTTTGACACAATTGAACATGAATTTCTCTTTCGGTCTCTTAAACTTTTGGGATTTGGTGAAAATTGTATCTAAGTAATTCGCATATTTTACAAAGATATAAATAGTTCTGTGTTACTAAACCGTAATACTTCCAAAGATTCAGTATCAACAAGTGTACGACAGGGATGGCCAATTTCACATTTTTATTCATTTTGGTTGTGGAACTTCTATCTCTAGATATTCTGAATGATGCAAATTTGTATGGCTTAACCATTTTTAACAAAGAAATCAAAATTTCCCAACTGGCTGATGATACTACTCTTTTCTTAAGAGACAAAGACCAGGTCGCACATGCCCTTAATGCTATAACTGCATTTTCTATTGCATCAGGACAACATTTTCAAATATAAAATCTTATGTTTATTTGACTTTAATGATAAAGAAATATACAATACTGTGTTAAATATTTAGGAATAGATCTGTCAAAAAAACACTTAGTCAGACATTTGAATTTCTCTCCTAAAATTAAGAAAACCAAAAATATATTCAATAATTGGCTTACAAAGAGATCTTTCTATACTTGGGAGAGTACTTCTGTCCAAGGCAGAGGGACTGTCTCGTTTTGTGTACCCCTCATTATCGTTATGTGTAAATCCTGCTACTTGTAAAGAGATCAACAATACCTACTTATTTTCCACCATAATTTGCAAATAAATTCATTAAAAATCCTACAATGTGATTTTCTGGATTTTTTTTCTCCTCATTTTGTCTGTCATAGTTGAAGTCTACCTATGATGAAAATTACAGGCCTCATCTTTTTAAGTGGGAGAACTTGCACCAATGGTGGCTGACTAAATACTTTTTTGCCCCACTGTGTGTGTGTATATATATATATATAAATCTGTCCGTTTTTATATATATTTTATATATATATAAATATATATATAAATATAGACCATCTTACTTGAGAAATCTTGTAATAAATATATAAGACATTCTTTATTCACAAAACCAACTTACAACGAGAGCAAAGTTTTTCTGGAACATGCTTATTCCTGACATTGTCTGGAAAAATGCCCGGTTAAGGCCTTACAAATATTGTATACCAAACAAAGTTAAGGAAGTGCACTTTAAAATTTTACATAAGATATATCCATGTAATTCTATGATATCCTCATTTGTGGCGATTGATATCTGCGTTTTCTGTGAAAAAGGTGAGCTGTCAATTTGCATCAGAATTTTGGGAAAACCTTGCAAAATACTTATTTACCATTATGACCTATGTTTTTTACACAAAATATAGGTTACTATTGCAATGATAACAAGACCACTGAAATGATTGTGATTTTTTTATTTATTCTTGTTGCCAAATACTTCATACACTCATTCTATACCAAAATTACATTTTTTTTTATTGAATTGAACTTTTATTAAAACATTAACCCTTGTGAACAATAAGAATAAAAAATTTCTAAATCATTACAATAAAAAAAATTCAGTGATTACAATTGCAGTAAAATTGTTTTTCAATTTTTTTTTAAATATTTGTTTCAGTATTTTCTCGTTAATACCTGCGTTTTGTTTTGTATGATGTAAGAATGTAAATAGTTGACCTGAATAAAAAAATAAAAAATCTAAAACATTTTTAAAAACGGCTGCGCGTGTGCACTATCGTGCATAAATTTATTTTGTCCCCCTACACCAAAAGCGATCACGACACGCAGGTTAAAATATAAAAACAAACTCTGAACCAATGACATTCATTTGTGGACAGGTCGAAAAGCATTAAAACATGTATGGCTAGTTAGCTTGCACTTGCTAGCTAATTTGTCCTATTTAGCTAGCTTGCTGTTGCTAGCTAATTTGTCCTGGGATATAAACATGGAGTTATTTTACCTGAAATGCACAAGGTCCTCTACTCTGACAATTAATCCACACATAAAACGGCCAACTGAATCGTTTCTAGTCATCTCTCCTCCTTCCAGGTTTTTTCATCTTTTGAACTTATATGGTGATTGCCATCTACACTTTCATAGTATTACCACTATGACCTGCAAAACATTTCATCTTTCAATCACCCACGTGGGTATAACCAATGAGGAGATGGCACGTGGGTACCTGCTTCTATAAACCAATGAGGAGATGGCACGTGGGTACCTGTTTCTATAAACCAATGAGATGGGAGAGGCAGGACTTGCAGCGCAATCTGCATCAGAAATAGAACTGACTTCTATTTTAGCCCTTGGCATCGCAGACGCTCATTGGTGGCCATGAGCAGTGTGGGTGCAATAATTGAATAACATGGATTTCTAAATGTATTTTGCGATACTCACGCGCGCGACATGTCCGGTCTGGTCAGCATGTAAGAAATATCAGCCAAAGACAAATGAGGAAAAAGTAGATGGGTGTATTCAATAAAAGTTTTTCTAAAGGTCTGAATTTCAGCGCCCGCGGAAGGATAGCAGTTGTACTGGACAAACGTAGGTTTAGGTCTGCTGAGTGGCGCAGTGCAAGAGGCACCACTACAGTCCCAGGTTCGATTCCAGGCTGTATCACATCCGGCCGTGATTGGGAGTCCCATAGGGCGGCGCATAATTGGTCCAGCGTTGGCCGGGGTAGGCCGTCATTGTAAATAAGAATTTGTTCTTAACCTTCTTGCCTAGTTAAATCATGTAAAAAAAAAAAAAAGATATTAAAAAGGTAACTGTTTTCAGAATCAACTGATGGTGACTCAGTGTTGTTGTTTGAGAATCCCAAGGCGAGTTGTCAAACCTCAACTCCCCCTCGATATAAGACAATGGAGTTGACCGTTCCTCAGCTAGATCTAGCTATGCCATTCACAGGTATCACCCAAAGACTGAAAGAGATGGGGGGGGAACGATGTATTTAAGCTATCCCTTTCTGTGCACTCACTCTTCTGCCCATTACTGTATCATCCACAGATGTCATCAACCGACACACAGCAAGTGACAATGCACGACGTTCTGAAGACGGAGGCGATCCCTGAGGATCCAAATAAACAGAAAATGTCCGAACTCCCCAAAAATGACAATAAGCCTGTGCGTCTGATAAAAGACAAGAAAACAGCGGCTCAGAAGAAGAAGAAGAAGCCAGAGATTCCGAGGAGGAAGAAGAAGAAACCAGATGATCCCGGTAAGCCAGTTCCATTAAACCTGAACGACGAGGTGGTGAGGATGAGGAAGGAGGTGAAAAGGGTGAGGGCGCTGGTCATCAGGAAGTTGACTAGGCAGATGGCAAGTCTGAAGAAAAAGAAGGGGAAGGAGGAAGATCTGGAGAGGAACCGGAGGAGGGTAGGCAGACTGCTGGAAGAAATCCATGCGATGAAGACACTCAAACCTGATCCGGTGGGTGCTTCTTCCCCAATTACATCTCACCTACATTATTATTATGGCTTCCTTATTTGGAATACTGTGTAGTATAATTCCCATTGTCTATGTGCTGCTACACATTGCTGGTGAGTGACTTCCTTTCATGCAATGTCCTGTAAAACATTTTTTTTTTACACTTTGAGATTTTTAATTTCACCTTTATTTAACCAGGTAGGCTAGTTGAGAACAAGTTCTCATTTGCAACTGCGACCTGGCCAAGACGCATATAACAACACAGAGTTACACATGGAGTAAAACAAACATACAGTCAATAATACCATAGAAAAATAAGTATATATACAATGTGAGCAAATGAGGTGAGATAAGGGAGGTAAAGGTATTTATATATATAACCCCTTATTTAACCAGGTATATATATATATATATAACCCTAAACCTAAACAAGTTCTCATTTGCAACTGTGACCTGGCCAAGATAAAGCAAAGCAGTGTGACACAGACAACAACACAGAGTTACACATGGAGTAAACAATAAACAAGCCAATGACACAGTAGGAAAAAAGTCTATATACAGTGTGTGCAAAAAGCATGAGGAGGTAAAGCAATGAATAGGCCACAGGTGCGAATGATAACAATTTAGCAGATTAACACTGGAGTAATAAATGAGCAGATGATGATGTGCAAGTAGAGATACTGGTGAGTAAAGTATATGTCCTGATAACTATTAATTTAATTTCCATGACTTCCGAATTGACTGACCTCCATGTCTTAAAGTAATGATGTCGTTTCTCTTTGCTTATTTGACCTGTTGTTGCCATAATATGGACTTGGTCTTTTACCAAATAAGGCTATCTTCTGTATACCATCCCTACCATGTCACAACACAACTGATTGGCTCAAGCGCATTAAGAAGGAAAGGAATTCCACAAATTAACATTTTAAGAAGGCACACTTGTTAATTGAAATGCATTCCAGGTGACTACCTCATGAAGCCGGTTGAGAGAATATCAAGAGTGGGCAAAGCTTTCATCAAGGCAAAGTCTGGCTACTTTGAACAAAATAATAAATAAATAAAATATATTTTGATTTAACACTTTTTTTGATAACTACTTGTTATTCTGTTATTTCATAGTTTTGATGTTTTCACTATTATTCTACAATGTAGAAAATAGTAAACAATATATTTTTTTTTACCTTGAATGGGTAGGTGTGTCCAAACATTTGACTGGTACTGCACATTTGTTTTACTTGCTTGAAAGTTGAAAACTGCGGTGAATATTCAGGTTTAGTGCATGTATTCATGTCAGTCCCAAACCATTGCAAATTAACTTACAGTCCCAAAACCAGACCATACTAATTGTTGATTATTATTTCTAGGTGACCAAGGCGGCCCTTCATAAGAACCTGAGTTTTGAGTTTGTCTGTAAGAACCCAAAGGCCACCATTTCTGACCGAGCTGTAGCCCGTATCGCCACTCACCCTCAGTTCAGCAAGAAGATAGACACCATCAAAGCTGCCATTAAAGCCTTCAAGGATGAGAGGATGTCAGTAGAGAAAGGAGACCAGAAGAAAACGGTTAGAAAGCAGCCTTTAAAAGTGGTCGAGGTGATCGAGCAGCCGAGGGACAGTGATGGAGGAGGGGTGGAAGGTGAAGAGGGAGATGAAGAAGAGATGGATGAGGAGGAAGACGGAACACCCGTGGATGAGGAGGAAGATGGAACACCCGCGGATGAGGAGGAAGATGGAACACCCGCGGAGAGTCTAACGGTTGACAAACCAGCTGTTATAGAAAAGCAACCTGTTGATAAGACTGTCAGGGTTACAGAAGAAGACGACGTTTCCACGATAGAGAATAAAGAATCGGCCATAGAGAATACAGTAGCTGACCCTCAGCCCACGGAGATGTCAGAGGCCGAAAAGACTCTGTTGGACTCATCCACTCCATTCACAATAGAGGCCCCACAAGTAGTACCTACAAAGAACATAGTAACCATGAAAAATACACCACAGAAGCAAGTAGTCCAGAAACTTACAAAGGACACTCCAGCCACTCAGAAGACTCAAGACCCCAAACCCCAGAAAGTCACTAAACCTCAGAATAAAGATGTTAAAAACAAGCAGGATGATGAAGAGGATTCTGATGATGATCATGAGGAAGAGGAGAGCGACTTGGAGTCTTCGGACGACGAGAAGGATTATTTTGACGACAGCACGGAGGAGCGTTTCCGTAAGCAGTCCTCCCAGTCGGATGAAAGCGACAACGATGATTTCTTCCTGGGGAAAGTCAACAAGTTCAAAAAGAAGAGTGATACGACTACAGCGCCACCAGGTGGAGGGGAGGGGAAGAGCAGCGAACTGGGGAAAAACCCACTGCTGGAACCACTGGAGAGCTTAAAGCCACACCAGACTGAACTGGATGAGCTAGAGGCCAGACTGAACTCCAAGGGGAAGTCTATCTTCTGCTCCAGTCTGTCTGGTTCCAGAGGTGGTAGAGGCAGGGGTAGAGGCGGAGGTAGAGGTGCAGACAGGGGTATGGGCCGAGGAGGGGGTAGGGGAGGGGACTTCAAGAACCGTGGAAGAGGGGGAGATGATGGCCCGTCTCGGGGTCCTGGGTCACATGATGGGGGTTCTGGAAGGGGAAGGGGAGACTTCGGGAGGCAACGGGAAGGCAGAGGCTTCTCCTCCACCCCTTCATCTCAGCCACCACAACAGGCCCTGCACCCGTCATGGGAGGCCAGTAAGAAGAGGAAGGAGCAGCAGACCGCAGTAGTGGCCTTCCAAGGAAAGAAGATCAAATTTGATGATTGAGCTGAGGCCGGCGATATGGCCAAAATGTATCACAATATTTTTTATGTTATTTGACAGTATTTTATGTTTTTAAATAATAAAAGTTATCCATTCTGCTTTATGAGTTGTCCGTGACCCTAGAGTGGAAACACATACCTTCTAAAATGATTTCAATTAGGCTTTCTCCATTCTGATTGGTTTATACTGTTCAATCAAATTTTAAACAAAAGTTGATCTGACAAAATATAGGCCTTATTCTTAAACAAATATTCCAATTGTGATTTTGACTTGCGATTTAGATTTTTTTTTAAATACTTGGGTGAACAGTTGGAACAATGAAAATAGAATGATTATACTTATTATAGAGTTGTACCAACTGGGCACAGACGTCAATCGCTCTGGATAAGAGCGTCTGCTAAATGACTTAAATGTAAATGTATTCCGCATTGGTAAAAGTTCATTTTAATTGAAATAACATGGAAACAATGTTGATTCAACCTGTGTATGCCCATATTAGGGGCACCTTTAATTCAGTGTGTAACATAACAACGAATGAAAAGGGCAGGGAGGTGTTCATGGAATTGAGAATTTGAATATAGCTTACCAATAGGATCTCTATGGAGGTGTTATTTTGACAGGGAACCAAAGTTTTGGTGGGGAACCAAAGTGTTGGTGAGTGTTTCCCAGAGGAGTGGGTTCTTGTCATCTTTGGCTACATTTAAAATGTCCTCTAGTGATTTCTGAACTTTTGCTGTTGAAAAGCAATATCCTAAGCAGAAATACAGTAATGTACACACATTAAAGGGTAAGAAACATATATTTTTCAGCAAAAGTGTTTTTTAAGACAACTGTAAACTTCAAGGAGTTGGTTTGAGGGGAAGCGGGGATGTCATTGGTCTCTCCCTTTGCTTGAGAAACAATGAAGATGCAATAGAAAACAAGCCCCCCTCCACACACACACACACACACACTTGTACCTTTTGTTAATGAGGTATAATAAATGAGGTGAAAAGGAGACTGGAGTGCCACTAAATGTTTTATCTTACTTCATGTCGCTAACACTCACGCTTTGCCCATTCCTCTCGGATTTAGAAGATACTGTTGCACAAACGTGCTGATTTAGGCCCACACAGTTACATAAAGGTTCAAATAAAAATGGAGGCCTACACCAGCGATGGCATCAACCTGTATTAGCTAGCTATGTTTGCTCTCACGCAGTACATTTATTAGCCAGTGGTGGGAAAAGTACACAATTGTACTTACTTGAGTAAAAGTAAAGACACCTTTAATAGAAAATGACTCAAGTGAAAGTCACCCAGTAAAATAGAATTTGAGTATTTGGTTTTAATTATATTTAGGTATCAAAAGTAAGTTTAATTGCTATTGAACATAAAAGTATAAATCATTTCACATTCCTTATATTAAGCAAACCAGACAGCACGATTGTCCTGTTATTTTAAGTCACGAATAGCCAGGGGCACACTCCCAACGCTCAGACATAATTTACTAACGAAGCGTTTGTGTTTAGTGAGTCTGCCAGATCAGTGGCAGTAGGGATAACAGTGAAGGGGCGACTCCGGGATGCTGGCCTTCTAGGCAAAGAAAAAGCCATATCTCAGACTGGCCAATAAAATATTAAGATGGGCAAAAGAACACAGACACTGGACAGAGGAACTATGCCTATAAGGCCAGCATCCCAGAGTCGCCTCTTCACTGTTGTCGTTGAGACTGGTGTTTTGCGGGTAATATTTAATGAAGCTGCCTGTTGAGGACTTGTGAGGCGTCTGTTTCTCAAACTAGACACTCTAATGTACTTGTCCTCTTGAACAGTTGTGCACCGGGGCCTCTCACTCCTCTTTATATTCTGGTTAGAGCCAGTTTGTTCTATGAAGGGAGTATGAGATCAGCCTTGTATGAGATCTTCAGTTTCTTGGCAGTTTCTCGCATGGAATAGACTTAATTTCTCAGAACAACGAGTTTCAGAAGAAAGTTATGTTTCTGGCCATTTTGAGCCTGTTATCGAATTAATTATTTAATTAGCACACCAGTTTTCAGGTCTGCTAAAATAATTGCAAAAGGGTTTTCTAATGATCAAATAGCCTTTTTAAAATGATAAACTTATATTAGCTAACACAACGTGCCATTGGAACACAGGAGTGATGGTTGCTGATAAATGGGCCTCTGTACGTCTATGTAGATATTCCATTAAAAAATCATCAGTTTCCAGCTACAATAGTCATTTACAACATTAACAATGTCTACAGTGTATTTATCATTTTGATGTTATTTTAATGGACAATAAATGTGCATTTCTTTCAAAAACAAGGACATTTCTTAGTGACCCCAAACTTTTGAACGATAATGTGTATTTGTTTACATCCCTGTTAGTGAGTCTTTGTCCTTTGCCAAGATAATCCACCTGACAGGTGTGGCGTATCCAGATGCTGATTAAACTGTATGATCATTACACAGGTTACATCTTGTGCTGAGGACAATAAAAAGGCCACTCTAAAATGTGCAGTGTTGTCACACAACACAATGCCACAGATGTCTCGAGTTTTAAAGGCGCATGCTGACTGCAGGAATGTCCGACAAAGCTGTTACCAGATAATCGAATGTTCATTTCTCTACCATAAGCCGCCTTCAATGTTGTTTTATAGAATTAGGCAGTACATCGAACTGGCCTCATAACCCGCAGACCACGTGTATAGCGTTGTGTGGGCGAAAGGTTTGCTGTTGGTCACAATAAGGTGAATGCACCAATTTGTAAGTCGCTCTGGATAAGAGCGTCTGCTAAATGACTTAAATGTAAATGTAAATGTCACGTTATAGTATGGGCAGGCATAAGCTATGGATAACAAACACAATTGCATTTTCATGTGACATAAACCACTATGTGGGATATGATATAAGCGTGTGCTTTATAAAAGGGTGACGTGCTGAAGGATGGCGTTGAGACACTTCCGCCCAAATGCACAGAAGGTCTGGAAGACTAACGCATCAAACTTGGCCTTCGTTCGTTAGGGTTGGGTTTAAAATAAAATGATGGAAATAGACAGGCATAATGATGACTTTGTGGCTGTGTTAACTAGTGACAACCAGGGGGAAGTTAAGGCCCAGTCAGGTCTTTAATATAACGAGCCATACCGTGGGGTGCTGGGCCCAGTCAGGTCTTTAATATAACGAGCCATACCGTGGGGTGCTGGGCCCAGTCAGGTCTTTAATATAACGAGCCATGCCGTGGGGTGCTGGGCCCAGTCAGGTCTTTAATATAACGAGCCATACCATGGGGTGCTGGGCCCAGTCAGGTCTTTAATATAACGAGCCATACCGTGGGGTGCTGGGCCCAGTCAGGTCTTTAATATAACGAGCCATACCATGGGGTGCTGGGCCTAGTCAGGTCTTTAATATAACGAGCCATGCCGTGGGGTGCTGGGCCCAGTCAGGTCTTTAATATAACAATATAACAAGCCATACCATGGGGTGCTGGGCCCAGTCAGGTCTTTAATATAACAATATAACGAGCCATACCATGGGGTGCTGGGCCTAGTCAGGTCTTTAATATAACGAGCCATACCATGGGGTGCTGGGCCTAGTCAGGTCTTTAATATAACGAGCCATACCGTGGGGTGCTGGGCCCAGTCAGGTCTTTAATATAACGAGCCATGCCGTGGGGTGCTGGGCCTAGTCAGGTCTTTAATATAACGAGCCATGCCGTGGGGTGCTGGGCCCAGTCAGGTCTTTAATATAACGAGCCATGCCGTGGGGTGCTGGGCCCAGTCAGGTCTTTAATATAACGAGCCATACCGTGGGGTGCTGGGCCCAGTCAGGTCTTTAATATAACGAGCCATACCGTGGGGTGCTGGGCCCAGTCAGGTCTTTAATATAACAATATAACGAGCCATACCATGGGGTGCTGGGCCCAGTCAGGTCTTTAATATAACGAGCCATACCGTGGGGTGCTGGGCCCAGTCAGGTCTTTAATATAACAATATAACGAGCCATACCATGGGGTGCTGGGCCCAGTCAGGTCTTTAATATAACGAGCCATGCCGTGGGGTGCTGGGCCCAGTCAGGTCTTTAATATAACGAGCCATGCCGTGGGGTGCTGGGCCTAGTCAGGTCTTTAATATAACGAGCCATGCCGTGGGGTGCTGGGCCCAGTCAGGTCTTTAATATAACGAGCCATACCGTGGGGTGCTGGGCCCAGTCAGGTCTTTAATATAACAATATAACGAGCCATACCATGGGGTGCTGGGCCCAGTCAGGTCTTTAATATAACGAGCCATACCGTGGGGTGCTGGGCCCAGTCAGGTCTTTAATATAACAATATAACGAGCCATACTGTGGGGTGCTGGGCCCAGTCAGGTCTTTAATATAACGAGCCATGCCGTGGGGTGCTGGGCCCAGTCAGGTCTTTAATATAACGAGCCATATCCTGGGGGTGCTGGGCCAAGTCAGGTCTTCTACACATTCATCCACTCCACCACTGAAAGATTCAAATGTTGGCACCTTTGTAACATGTTGTAATCAAGCCCGGGTCTCCATGGGAACAGAAGAGGAATACCTGGTTCGGTGGTCTCAGGTTGGACTACTCCAAATCACTTTGGCTTTGTCACACACACACACACACACAAACTATCACATGTTTTTCAGGTCCATCAACCCATTTAAGTACCTCTCACACCGTACAGTAACCCCTAGAGGATGAGAGAACCGTACAGTAACCCCTAGAGGATGAGAGAACCGTACAGTAACCCCTAGAGGATGAGAGAACCGTACAGTAACCCCTAGAGGATGAGAGAACCGTACAGTAACCCCTAGAGGATGAGAGAACCGTACAGTAACCCCTAGAGGATGAGAGAACCGTACAGTAACCCCTAGAGGATGAGAGAACCTCTCACACCGTACAGTAACCCCTAGAGGATGAGAGAACCGTACAGTAACCCCTAGAGGATGAGAGAACCGTACAGTAACCCCTAGAGGATGAGAGAACTGTACAGTAACCCCTAGAGGATGAGAGAACCTCTCACCGTACAGTAACCCCTAGAGGATGAGAGAACCGTACAGTAACCCCTAGACTCTAGGGCGCATTGATACCGTCTGCTGTTTTCAGTCTGTCTCAGTGATGCGGCTTGTCTTCTACTCTGATGGAAAGAGTGCGCCCCTTAGCGGATAATCCATGAATTGCAGCGAATTAAAAATATTAATTCCATGTCTTTTATGCATTTTTTCCACTTTCAAATTATCCTGCGGGCCTGATCGAACCTCCTTGGGGGCCGGTTCCGGCCCGCGGGCCGTATGTTTGACACCCCTGCCCTA
Organism: Oncorhynchus nerka; assembly: GCF_034236695.1. Taxonomy (NCBI): domain Eukaryota; kingdom Metazoa; phylum Chordata; class Actinopteri; order Salmoniformes; family Salmonidae; genus Oncorhynchus; species Oncorhynchus nerka. Next base: position 94,316,196 of record NC_088399.1, on the reverse strand, counting down.
GAGGATGAGAGAACCGTACAGTAACCCCTAGAGGATGAGAGAACTGTACAGTAACCCCTAGAGGATGAGAGAACCGTACAGTAACCCCTAGAGGATGAGAGAACTTTCATAAATGTGCAGAACATTAATAACCATGAACACAGGCCCCTTTGGTCATTCGTTCTGCCCCTAAACAGGCAGTTAACCCACTGTTCCTAGGCCGTTATTGAAATTAATAATTTGTTCTTAACTGACTTGCCAGGTTAAATAAAGGTAAAATAAAAATGTATGAATGTGTTATTCAATGTGTTTCTATGGGCTACAGTAGTAAAGGCCAAATTCAATATTTTTTATCAAATAATGCAAAATAAATGATACCTGAAGGGGTCCGTAAACAATTCCATATGTTACCTTAGTATCTTTCGGTTACTGGGCCACTGCTCCAACCGCCAGTCTACCTGCCGCCCGCTTGAATCAAACTGGTTATTCCAGAAAATATCCAGTTTGTGTGAATAATGTTTTTTGGTGTTACTAATTATGTATTTAGGGTCCTTACCTGACATGATTGATTTTGACATTCAGTCAATTCAAGGGGCGGATTCAATTACGCTGAACCGCAGGGCACCAGTCTATGGCCTGTGACTAGAACGGGCAAAAAGCGGTGAGTGAGGAGCGCCTTCTCCAATCGAACAGTAATCTTGCGCTGCTCGGTCATGTTGTCAACAAGGTAGCATTGTGCATCGTCCAGAAACATACAAAAGCTATTTTCCATAACATATATGTTAGAATTTTCTAACCAGTTTTCATTTGGAAAGGCAGGTAAAGCGTTATTATAAAAACCAATCGATGTTTACATGTCAAAACACAGAATCTTACTCATTACTCCACGTGCTTAATTACGCCACTTATGTTTTGAACAAATTTCGCCGTAACCTGGCTCACACCCGGGAGGCGGCCCGGTTCCTAAACGAATGCAATCAACTTTCACCAGGTGCAAAGCACATCTACCTGGGGGCCCAGACAGATTAATCGAATCACCCCAAGTAAACACAGGACACTGCTTTGTCTGTCGAAAATCCTCACCCATTGGTCAGACACACTGACGCAATTACGTGAAGGGGGAGTCTGCTACTACTCTAACCAATAGCATTCTATATGTAAATCTTGTTTAAAACATTCCCGGGAAATCCGAGTTTCGCGTGAGGGCCCTTCGCTGATAAACTGCATCCCATAATTCATTGTCATTTTTCAGGCAGCAGGAGTGGAGCTTGCGACCTAATAAAATCCGTTGCATCTTCCCTGTTTTAGAAACGGATCGTGTATCAAATTGTAACGAACGGGCATGTAAGATATTAGTTTAACGATATCCCTGATTATATATATTTTTTCTCGAATCGATGCGGATTTTGAAGAGAAAAAAAAGTGCTCCAAAGTAGCGGAGGAATAAAAGGACATTCGCGCCTGATGATGAGAAAAGGGGGAGCCTCTGTCCCGGAGAAAGTCCTAATTTCAGGGGTCGGGGGCTCCTCCATGGACAAAACCCGCACAGTTCTGACCCAGTACGCCAATGCTCCGTATTATCAGATCTTAACCCCTCCGCCCTGTCCGAACCAGACTAACAATGTCGGTGTCCCAGACCCGACCGAGAGTCCGCTATACACTACCCCCATCGGGGTGTCTACCAACGAGACCGGACAGCGACCACCCCTCGGAAGACACCCGGTAATTCATAACGCGATGGCTCTTTTGGCATACAATATTCCGGGCAGTCACATGAATGCAAACAAGCCATTTAGCTTGTTAACTAACAACTATGACTTTACATTATGTTCGCTAACTAGTGAGGGCTAACCAGTGACTTATCCTAGCCGACATTAATACCCGTATTAACGTTACTTCGCTAGTTATTGTTAGTAGTATGCAGTTCTACCTAGATTTTTAGCTAAATACAAAACGCTGTTTTCATTTTTTTCATTGCAAATGTTACACGTTGACTCTTTATGCATGTATGTTTAAAACCACTTGCCACGTTTCCAACTTTAATTGTCCCTTTTGACAGTGGATGTATAAAGGGTCACCGAAAAGCCCTATTTAGCTCATTAGCCAGACGGCTATTTCATTATCAAGCACTCGCCTTAGTTGGATAGACAACACATCGACCTAGGGAAGTATGATCTTGTTTGGCACAATAACGACCCGTCAGAATTCAATCAGCTAACTAGACATGAGTATTTCTGTTTTTCCATTATCCATGTAACGTTAGCAGGCAAAACTTCCTAATGTTTTGACCAGCAGAAATGAAATAGTAAGAATAACCGCAACTCAATCATAAATACAGTCGACAGAAAAACGTGTCTTCGCTCATGTTCATTTGCTAGTTAGCATGAATATCTAAAGAAGATTTATTTGTTTTTAACGCCACAAGCTAGGCGGTAAACGAAGCTTTGAGGGGGATGTGGGAGAATCTTCTCCTAGTTTAGCGGTCTGTTCCACCATCCCACCAACCATCCCAATTGTAATCCTTTGCTCCAGCTGTTTTGGATCAAATTTGATTATTTGTCATAGTTCCAGCACTTAGTCCCTTGTCATAAAACTATCTTCCATGTATCTAATGACAATCGTAAGCGCATAGGCTGAACAACTCTGCGACGTACCAAGATAGCATTTTTTGCTAGTTAACCTAGAAGTCCCACCATGAGGAGGTATAACACATTTCAGATTAGCTGTGGTCTAAATCTGTAAGCATGCACGTGCAAACTGCATCCCCCATAAACAGCACATTTTGTGTTATGACGATTCATATTAACTCACACAAGGATATTATTTATGCAAACTCAGGGAGGTGACCAGTGGAGGCTCCTCAAAGGAAGGGGAGAACCATCCTCAGTCAATTTTGCAAAAATAGTGAAACATTTCATCCTTATTTTTAGATTAAACTATACTAAATATATTCATGTCACCAAATAATTGATTCAAATACTGTTTTGCAATGGTCTACAGTAGCCTCAATAGCACACAGTAGGGTAGCGCCATGATGTAGCCGGAGGACAGCTAGTTTTCGTCCTCTAGGTACATTGACTTCCATACAAAACTTTAGGAGTTTAATGGTTCTCACCCCCTTCCATAGACTTACTCTGTAATTATGACAACTTCCAGAGCCCCTGCAGCATGAACTGACATGTGTTCCATCCAATCAAAGGATTAGATAATGAATCTAGCGCTGAACGCACAAAGCTAGCTAGCACTGCATACCTGGTGAGTAGTTGACTCAGAAAGACAATGTTTGAACGGTTTTTAACAAATTAATAGCTTCAAAAATTAAGCAAGAGCGGTAGCTATATTTTTTTAAATATTTTTTTTAACTTTCACATACTTAGCTAACGAATGTGTATAGCTAGTTTAGCACGCTCAAACAAAGGGAAAGGGGGATACGTAGTCAGTTGTACTACTGAATGCATTCAACCGAGGAATGCTATGTTAGCGAGCTGGCTATGGCTATCCAACAGAGAGGAATGCTATGTTAGCGAGCTGGCTATGGCTATCCAACAGAGGAATGCTATGTTAGCGAGCTGGTTATGGCTATCCAACAGAGAGGGATGCTATGTTAGCTAGCTGGCTATGGCTATCTGACAGAGGAATGCTATGTTAGCTAGCTGGCTATGGCTATCCAACAGAGAGGGATGCTATGTTAGCTAGCTGGCTATGGCTATCCAACAGAGAGGAATGCTATGTTAGCTAGCTGGTTATGGCTATCCAACAGAGATGAATGCTATGTTAGCTAGCTGGTTATGGCTATCCAACAGAGAGGAATGCTATGTTAGCGAGCTAGTTATGGCTAATCAACACTGGATCTCTTCCAAGTCAAAGTAATCTTTTGGCCCGCCGGTTTAACTGCTAAATTGCTTGTTCTTGACTGTAGACTGTACTGCATGATTGTAGTGAGTTTACTACCGCGTTATTTCTTGTAGTTATGTTGAATATGATGACAACGATGTAGGCTGTGTGTAGTGGTTATGATCGGAAGGTTTGGCATGGAAAGCTCTTTTCGCCTGGTCACAGACAGCTGATGTTGAAGTCCACAAGCGAAGGGAAAAGTTGAGAGGAGGAGTGTGTAGATGCGAGAAGGAATTATACAGCCATCGAAAGACCATGCTGTTTATATGTGGCTGCTATGAAAGTGAACTGTGTTTGCGTGTGATCAGGGGTGTATTCATTCTGTTGATTCTGAGCTGGTACTTGGTTTATGAATGGTGAAATCGGCAACTAGCTTTTATGCATTTTAGTCATTTAGCAGACTGCTCTTGTCCACTTCAAAAAGAGCGCTTTTAGAGTTTAGGTGCCTTTTGCTCACGGGCATCTTTTGTTTGCTGGCCCAACGCTCTTAACCGCTAGGCTACCTGCTGTTAGAACGATGATGGTCACACCGGGACCCTGAACCAACATAATTCACCTCAGATTTGATCCACAGTTTCACTGTTCTGTTTTCATCCAGATTGTCACCTTGTACAAATGTTTTCTGTTTGTCAGACGAAGCGTCGGTTGGAGCTGGAGGAGAGTGATCAACAGTACACCAGTGAGACGAACAGTGGCTCCAGAGCTAAGCGAGCCACCAGGCTCTCCCTCAGAGGACCCAAGAGTAAGGGGGGCATTATGGGGGTGGTTTAGTTACCATGGGATTCATTGACATTTTAATCATGAAGCTCATCCAGGGTGAGTTATTTGAAAAAAAATCTTTTTTTTTATTATTAGATTTTTTAAATTTTACCTTTATTTAACTCGGCAAGTCAGTTAAGAACAAATTCTTATTTTCAATGACTGCCTAGGAATAGTGGGTTAACTGCCTTGTTCAGGGGCAGAACGACAGATTTTTACCTTGTCACCTCGGGGATTCAGTCTTGCAACCTTTCAGTTACTGGCCCAACGCTCTAACCACTAGGCTACCTGCCGACCCTCCACTCTAACCACTGGGCTACCTGCCGACCCTCCACTCTAACCACTGGGCTACCTGCCGACCCTCCACTCTAACCACTAGGCTACCTGCCGACCCTCCACTCTAACCACTGGGCTACCTGCCGACCCTCCACTCTAACCACTGGGCTACCTGCCGACCCTCCACTCTAACCACTGGGCTACCTGCCGACCCTCCACTCTAACCACTGGGCTACCTGCCGGAGTTACCCTCCACTCTAACCACTGGGCTAACTGCCGACCCTCCACTCTAACCACTGGGCTACCTGCCGACCCGAGGGCGGAGTTACACCATTCCTCGTCCAGGGCGGAGTTACACCATTCCTCGTCCAGGGCGGAGTTACACCATTCCTCGTCCAGGGCGGAGTTACACCAGTCCTCGTCCAGGGCGGAGTTACACCATTCCTCGTCCAGGGCGGAGTTACACCATTCCTCGTCCAGGGCGGATTTACACCATTCCTCGTCCAGGGCGGAGTTACAGTGCATTCATACAGTGGAAACAACGTCTCATCTCAGTTTAGGGGAAACGACGTCTCATCTCAGTTTAGGGGAAACGACGTCTCATCTCAGTTTAGGGGAAACGACGTCTCATCTCAGTTTAGGGGAAACGACGTCTCATCTCAGTTTAGGGGAAACGACGTCTCATCTCAGTTTAGGGGAAACGACGTCTCATCTCAGTTTAGGGGAAACGACGTCTCATCTCAGTTTAGGGGAAACGACGTCTCATCTCAGTTTAGGGGAAACGACGTCTCATTTCAGTTTAGGGGAAACGACGTCTCATTTCAGTTTAGGGGAAACGACGTCTCATTTCAGTTTAGGGGAAACGACGTCTCATTTCAGTTTAGGGGAAACGACGTCTCATCTCAGTTTAGGGGAAACGACGTCTCATCTCAGTTTAGGGGAAACAACGTCTCATTTCAGTTTAGGGGAAACAACGTCTCATCTCAAGTCTCTAACTTCCTGTTTATTTCAGTTTTGCGACACATCATGGCCTGCTGAAAACCGTCCAATAACTTAAAAGTTTAAGGAAATGAGCGGAGGCCATTTTAGTGTGAAGAGATGGTCCAGCCTTTGTTCAGGAATAAAGATGTGACGCCCATGCCTGAGGAACATTGTTGCTCTTTGTGGCATAGTGTGTATTCACAGTTCACTTGTCATTAATTCCCTCACCTACCTGAACCTGCTCAAGTGTGTCTGTGTACGCGCCTTCGTGCCTTTTGTCTGCCTTCCTCCCCCAGGTCCTGTCTGTTAACTAACCCATCTCTCCCCTCCCTTCAGCTCCTGTCTGTTAACTAAACCATCTCTCCAGCTCCTGTCTGTTAACTAACCCATCTCCCCCCTCCCTCTAGCTCCTGTCTGTTAACTAAACCATCTCTCCAGCTCCTGTCTGTTAACTAACCCATCTCCCCCTCCCTCTAGCTCCTGTCTGTTAACTAACCCATCTCCCCCTCCCTCTAGCTCCTGTCTGTTAACTAACCCATCTCCCCTCCCTCTAGCTCCTGTCTGTTAACTAACCCAGTCTCCCCCTCCCTCTAGCTCCTGTCTGTTAACTAACCCATCTCCCCCCTCCCTCTAGATCCTGTCTGTTAACTAACCCATCTCCCCCCTCCTTCTAGCTCCTGTCTGTTAACTAACCCATCTCCCCCTCCCTCTAGCTCCTGTCTGTTAACTAACCCATCTTTCCCCTCCCTCCAGCTCCTGTCTGTTAACTAACCCATCTCTCCCCTCCCTTCAGCTCCTGTCTGTTAACTAAACCATCTCTCTAGATCCTGTCTGTTAACTAACCCATCTCCCCCCTCCCTCTAGCTCCTGTCTGTTAACTAACCCATCTCTCCAGGTCCTGTCTGTTAACTAACCCATCTCTCCAGGTCCTGTCTGTTAACTAACCCCTCTCTCCAGGTCCTGTCTGTTAACTAACCCATCTCTCCAGGTCCTGTCTGTTAACTAACCCATCTTTCCCCTCCCTCTAGCTCCTGTCTGTTAACTAACCCATCTCCCCCTCCCTCTAGCTCCTGTCTGTTAACTAACCCATCTCTCCAGGTCCTGTCTGTTAACTAACCCATCTTTCCCCTCCCTCTAGCTCCTGTCTGTTAACTAACCCATCTCCCCCCTCTCTCCAGATCCTGTCTGTTAACTAACCCCTCTCTCCAGGTCCTGTCTGTTAACTAACCCCTCTCTCCAGATCCTGTCTGTTAACTAACCCCTCTCTCCAGGTCCTGTCTGTTAACTAACCCCTCTCTCCAGGTCCTGTCTGTTAACTAACCCCTCTCTCCAGGTCCTGTCTGTTAACTAACCCCTCTCCCCTAACCCATCTCTCCAGGTCCTGTCTGTTAACTAACCCATCTTTCCCCTCCCTCTAGCTCCTGTCTGTTAACTAACCCATCTCCCCCTCCCTCTAGCTCCTGTCTGTTAACTAACCCATCTCTCCAGGTCCTGTCTGTTAACTAACCCATCTTTCCCCTCCCTCTAGCTCCTGTCTGTTAACTAACCCATCTCCCCCTCTCTCCAGATCCTGTCTGTTAACTAACCCTCTCCCAGGTCCTGTCCTAACCCTCTCTCCAGGTCCTGTCTGTTAACTAACCCTCTCTCCAGGTCCTGTCTGTTCCCTCTCCAGGTCCTGTCTGTTAACTAACCCCTCTCTCCAGGTCCTGTCTGTTAACTAACCCCTCTCTCCAGGTCCTGTCTGTTAACTAACCCATCTCCCTCCGGGTCCTGTCTGTTAACTAACCCATCTCCCTCCGGGTCCTGTCTGTTAACTAACCCATCCCTCCGGGCCCTGTCTGTTAACTAACCCATCTCTCCGGGTCCTGTCTGTTAACTAACCCATCTCTCCGGGTCCTGTCTGTTAACTAACCCATCTCTCCGGGTCCTGTCTGTTAACTAACCCATCTCTCCGGGTCCTGTCTGTTAACTAACCCATCTACCCCCTCCCTCCAGGTCCTGTCTTAACTTCTTTGGGACTGAGGGGGCAGTATTGATTAGCTTGGATGAATAAGGTGCCCAGAGTAAACTGCCTGCTACACAGGCCCAGTTGCTAATATATATATATATATATATATATATAATAATAATATATGCATTAGAGGTCGACCGATTTAATCGGAATGGCTGTTTAATTAGGACCGATTTCAAGTTTTCATAACAATCGGAAATCAGTATTAAAATTTTTTTTACAACTTTATTTAACTAGGCAAGTCAGTTATTAAGAACACATTCTTATTGCATATAATCGATGCGGTGCGCATTCGCGAAAAAGGACTGTCATTGCTCCAACGTGTACCTAACCATAAACATAAATGCCTTTCTTAAAATCAATACACAGAAGTATATATTTTTAAACCTGCATATTTAGCTAAAAGAAAGCTTAGCAGGCAATATTAACCAGGTGAAATTGTGTCACTTCTCTTGCGTCATTGCACGCAGAGTCAGGGTATATGCAACAGTTTGGGCTAACTGGCTCATTGCGAACTAATTTGCCAGACTTTTACGTAATTATGACATAACATTGAAGGTTGTGCAATGTAACAGCAATATTTAGACTTCGGGATGCCACCCATTAGATAAAATACAGAACGGTTCCTGAAAGACTAAACATTTTGTTTTCGAAATGATAGTTTCCAGATTCAACCATATTAATGACCAAAGGCTCGTATTTCTGTGTGTTATGTTATAATTAAGTCTATGAATTAATAGAGCACTCTCTGACTGAGCGATAAGTAGGCACCAGCAGGCTCGTAAGCATTCATTCAAACAGCACTTTCGTGCGTTTTGCCAGCAGCTCTGCTGTTTATGACGTCAAGCCTATTAACTCCCGAGATTAGGCTGGTGTAACCGATGTGAAATGGCTAGCTAGTTAGCCGGGGTCTGCTTAACGTTTCAAACGTCTCTCGCTCTGTGACTTGGAGTAGTTGTTCCCCTTGCTCTGCATGGGTAACGCTGCTTCGAGGGTGGCTGTTGTCGATGTGTTCCTGGTTCGAGCCCAGGTAAGCGGCGATGAGAGGGACGGAAGCTGTACTTTTACACTGGCAATACTGAAGTGCCTATAAGAACATCCAATAGTCAAAGGTTAATGAAATAAAAATCATATAGAGAGAAATAGTCCTAAAATTCCTATAATAACTACAACCTAAAACTTCTTAACATGAAGACTCATGTTAAAAAGAACCACCAGCTTTCATATGTTCTCATGTTCTGAGCAAGGAACTTAAACGTTAGCCTTCTAACATGGCACATATTGCACTTTTACTTTCTTCTCCAACACTTTGTTTTTGCATTATTTAAACCAAATTGAACATGCTTCATTATTTACTTGAGGCTAAATTGATTTTATTGGTGTATTATATTAAGTTAAAATAAGTGTTCATTCAGTATTGTAATTGTCATTATTACAACAACAAAAATGGCAGATTAATCGTTATCGGCTTTTTTTGGTCCTCCAGTTATCGGTATCGGCGTTGAAAAATCATAATCGGTCGACCTCTAATATGCATATTATTATTAGATTTGGATAGAAAACACTGAAGTTTCTAAAGCTGTTTGAATTGTGTCTGTGAGTATAACAGAACTCATATGGCAGGCAAAAACCTGAGAAAGAAATCCAACTAGGAAGTGGGAAATCCGAGGTTGGTAGTTTTTCAAATCATTGCCTATCGAATGTACAGTGTCCATGGGGTCATATTGCACTTCCTAAGGCTTCCACTAGATGTCAACAGTCTTTAGAACCTTGTTTGATGCTTCTACTGTGAAGGAGGGGGGAATGGGAGCTGAATGAGTCGGGTCTGGCAGAGTGCCATGAGCTGATCACGCGAGTTAGCGCTGTTCCATCGCATTTCTACAGACAAAGGAAACCTCCGGTTGAAACATTATTGAAGATTGGGATGTTTTTATCATAAAAGATTGATTCTATACTTCGTTTGACATGTTTCTAAGAACTGTAATATGACTTTTCGTCTGAACTTTCGCCTGTACTTGCCCACGCGTCGTGAGTTTGGATTGTGTACTACACGCGCAAACAGAAAGGAGGTATTTGGACATAAATGATGGGCTTTATCGAACAAATCAAACATTTATTGTGGAACTGGGATTCCTGGGAGTGCATTCTGATGAAGATCATCAAAGGTAAGTGAATATTTATAATGCTATTTCTGACTTCTGTTGACTCCACAACATGGCGGATATCGGTTTGGCTTGTTTTGTTGTCTGAGCGCTGTACTCAGATTATTGCATGGTTTGCTTTTTCCGTAAAGCTTTTTTGAAATCTGACACAGCGGTTGCATTAAGGAGAAGTGGATCTAAAATTCCATGCATAACACTTGTATCTCTTCATTTATTATGAGTATTTCTGTAAATTGATGTGGCTCTCTGAAAAATAACCGGATGTTTTGGAACTACTGAAAACGCGCCAATGTAAACAGATTTTTTGGGATAGAAATATCAAATCAAATCAAATCAAATTTATTTATATAGCCCTTCGTACATCAGCTGATATCTCAAAGTGCTGTACAGAAACCCAGCCTAAAACCCCAAACAGCAAACAATGCAGGTGTAAAAGCACGGTGGCTAGGAAAAACTCCCTAGAAAGGCCAAAACCTAGGAAGAAACCTAGAGAGGAACCAGGCTATGTGGGGTGGCCAGTCCTCTTCTGGCTGTGCCGGGTAGAGATTATAACAGAACATGACCAAGATGTTCAAATGTTCATAAATGACCAGCATGGTCGAATAATTAAGGCAGAACAGTTGAAACTGAGCAGCAGCACAGTCAGGTGGACTGGGGACAGCAAGGAGTCATCATGTCAGGTAGTCCTGGGGCACGGTCCTAGGGCTCAGGTCCTCCGAGAGAGAGAGAAAGAAAGAGAGAATTAGAGAGAGCATATGTGGGGTGGCCAGTCCTCTTCTGGCTGCGGGTGGAGATTATAACAGAACGTGGCCAAGATGTTCAAATGTTCATAAATGACCAGCATGGTTGAATAATAGTAAGGCAGAACAGTTGAAACTGGAGCAGCAGCATGGCCAGGTGGACTGGGGACAGCAAGGAGTCATCATGTCAGGTAGTCCTGGGACATGGTCCTAGGGCCCAGGCCAGTTGAAACTGGAGCAGCAGCATGGCCAGGTGGACTGGGGACAGCAAGGAGTCATCATGTCAGGTAGTCCTGGGGCATGGTCCTAGGGCTCAGGTCCTCCGAGAGAGAGAAAGAAAGAGAGAAGGAGAGAATTAGAGAACGCACACTTAGATTTAATAGGACAGGAGAAGTACTCCAGATATAACAAACTGACCCTAGCCCCCCGACACATAAACTAATGCAGCATAAATACTGGAGGCTGAGACAGGAGGGGTCAGGAGACACTGTGGCCCCAACCCGAGGACACCCCCGGACAGGGCCAAACAGGAAGGATATAACCCCACCCACTTTGCCAAAGCACAGCCCCACACCACTAGAGGGATATCTTCAACCACCAACTTACCATCCTGAGACAAGGCCGAGTATAGCCCACAAAGATCTCCGCCACGGCACAACCCAAGGGGAGGCGCCAACCCAGACAGGCCGACCACAACAGTGAATCAACCCACCCAGGTGACGCACCCCAGGGACGGCATGAGAGAGCCCCAGTAAGCCAGTGACTGTAACAGGGTAGAGGCAGAGAATCCCAGTGGAAAGAGGGGAATCGGCCAGGCAGAGACAGCAAGGGCGGTTCGTTGCTCCAGAGCCTTTCCGTTCACCTTCCCACTCCTGGGCCAGACTACACTCAATCATATGACCCACTGAAGAGATGAGTCTTCAGTAAAGACTTAAAGGTTGAGACCGAGTTTGCGTCTCTGACATGGGTAGGCAGACCGTTCCATAAAAATGGAGCTCTATAGGAGAAAGCCCTGCCTCCAGCTGTTTGCTTAGAAATTCTAGGGACAATTAGGAGGCCTGCGTCTTGTGACCGTAGCGTACGTGTAGGTATGTACGGCAGGACCAAATCAGAGAGATAGGTAGGAGCAAGGTAACTTTGTAGGTTAGCAGTAAAACCTTGAAATCAGCCCTTGCTTTGACAGGAAGCCAGTGTAGAGAGGCTAGCACTGGAGTAATATGATCAAATTTTTTGGTTCTAGTCAGGATTCTAGCAGCCGTATTCAGCACTAACTGAAGTTTATTTAGTGCTTTATCCGGGTAGCCGGAAAATAGAGCATTGCAGTAGTCTAACCTAGAAGTGACAAAAGCATGGATTAATTTTTCTGCATCATTTTTGGACAGAAAGTTTCTGATTTTTGCAATGTTACGTAGATGGAAAAAAGCTGTCCTCGAAATGGTCTTGATATGTTCTTCAAAAGAGAGATCAGGGTCAGAGTAACGAGGTCCTTCACAGTTTTATTTGAGACGACTGTACAACCATTAAGATTAATTGTCAGATTCAACAGAAGATCTCTTTGTTTCTTGGGACCTAGAACAAGCATCTCTGTTTTGTCCGAGTTTAATAGTAGAAAGTTTGCAGCCATCCACTTCCTTATGTCTGAAAACATGCTTCTAGCGAGGGCAATTTTGGGGCTTCACCATGTTTCATTGAAATGTACAGCTGTGTGTCATCCGCATAGCAGTGAAAGTTTACATTATGTTTTCGAATAACATCCCCAAGAGGTAAAAATATGTGAAAACAATAGTGGTCCTAAAACAGAACCTTGAGGAACACCGAAATTTACAGTTGATTTGTCAGAGGACAAACCATTCACAGAGACAAACTGATATCTTTACAGATAAGATCTAAACCAGGCCAGAACATGTCCGTGTAGACCAATTTGGGTTTCCAATCTCTCCAAAAGAATTGGTGATCGATGGTATCAAAAGCAGCACTAAGGTCTAGGAGCACGAGGACAGATGCAGAGCCTCGGTCCGTTGCCATTAAAATGTCATTTACCACCTTCACAAGTGCCGTCTCAGTGCTATGATGGGGTCTAAAACCAGACTGAAGCATTTGTATACATTGTTTGTCTTAAGTTGCTGCGCAACAGCCTCTCTAAAATTTTTGAGAGGAATGGAAGATTCGATATAGGCCGATAGTTTTTTATATTTTCTGGGTCAAGGTTTGGCTTTTTCAAGAGAGGCTTTATTACTGCCACTTTTAGTGAGTTTGGTACACATCCAGTGGATAGAGAGCCGTTTATTATGTTCAACATAGGAAAGCACAGGAAGCAGCGCTTTCAGTAGTTTAGTTGGAATAGGGTCCAGTATGCAGCTTGAAGGTTTAGAGGCCATGATTATTTTCATCATTGTGTCAAGAGATATAGTACTAAAAGACTTGAGCGTCTCTCTTGATCCTAGGTCCTGGCAGAGTTGTGCAGACTCAGGACAACTGAGGTTTGGAGGAATACGCAGGTTTAAAGAGGAGTCCGTAATTTGCTTTCTAATAATCATAATCTTTTCCTCAAAGAAGTTCATGAATTTATCACTGCTAAAGTGAAAGTCATCCTCTCTTGGGGAATGCTGCTTTTTAGTTAGCTTTGCGACAGTATCAAAAAGGAATTTCGGATTGTTCTTATTTTCCTCAATTAAGTTAGAAAAATAGGATGATCGAGCAGCAGTAAGGGCTCTTCGGTACTGCACGGTACATCCTTCCAAGCTAGTCGGAAGACTTCCAGTTTGGTGTGGCGCCATTTCCGTTCCAATTTTCTGAAGCTTGCTTCAGAGCTCGGGTATTTTCTGTGTACCAGGGAGCTAGTTTCTTATGAGACATTTTTTTAGTTTTTAGGGGTGCAACTGCATCTAGGGTATTGCGCAAGGTTAAATTGAGATACTCAGTTAGGTGGTTAACGGATTTTTGTCCTCTGGCGTCCTTGGGTAGGCAGAGGGAGTCTGAAGGGCATCAAGGAATCTTTGTGTTGTCTGTGAATTTATAGCACGACTTTGATGTTCCTTGGTTGGGGTCTGAGCAGATTATTTGTTGCAATTGCAAACGTAATAAAATGGTGGTCCGATAGTCCAGGATTATGAGGAAAAACATTAAGATCCACAACATTTATTCCATGGGACAAAACTAGGTCCAGCGTATGACTGTGACAGTGAGTGGGTCCAGAGACATGTTGGACAAAACCCACTGAGTCGATGATGGCTCCGAAAGCCTTTTGGAGTGGGTCTGTGGACTTTTCCATGTGAATATTAAAGTCACCAAAGATTAGAATATTATCTGCAATGACTACAAGGTCCGATAGGAATTCAGGGAACTCAGTGAGAAACGCTGTATATGGCCCAGGAGGCCTGTAAACAGTAGCTATAAAAAGTGATTGAGTAGGCTGCATAGATTTCATGACTAGAAGCTCAAAAGACGAAAACGTCTTTTTTTTGTAAATCGAAATTTGCTATCGTAAATGTTAGCAACACCTCCGCCTTTGCGGGATGCACGGGGATATGCTCACTAGTGTAGCCAGGAGGTGAGGCCTCATTTAACACAGTAAATTCATCAGGCTTAAGCCATGTTTCAGTCAGGCCAATCACATCAAGATTATGATCAGTGATTAGTTCATTGACTATAATTGCCTTTGAAGTAAGGGATCTAACATTAAGTAGCCCTATTTTGAGAAGTGAGGTTTGATCTCTTTCAGTAATGACAGGAATGGAGGTGGTCTTTATCCTTGAGATTCTGAACACCGCCATGTTTAGTTTTGCAACCTAGGTCGAGGCACAGACACGGTCTCAATGGTGATAGCTGAGCTGACTACACTGACTGTGCTAGTGGCAGACTCCACTATGCTGGCAGGCTGGCTAATAGCCTGCTGCCTGGCCTGCACCCTATTTCATTGTGGAGCTAGAGGAGTTAGAGCCCTGTCTATGTTGGTAGATAAGATGAGAGCACCCCTCCAGCTAGGATGGAGTCCGTCACTCCTCAGCAGGTCAGGCTTGGTCCTGTTTGTGGGTGAGTCCCAGAAAGAGGGCCAATTATCTACAAATTCTATCTTTTGGGAGGGGCAGAAAACAGTTTTCAACCAGCGATTGAGTTGTGAGACTCTGCTGTAGAGCTCATCACTCCCCCTAACTGGGAAATATGAACTTTATTGAACGAAACATACATGTATTGTGTAACATGAAGTCCAACGAGTGTCAAAGGTTAGTGATTAATTTTATCTCTATTTCTGCTTTTTGTGACTCCTCTCTTTGGCTGGAAAAATGGCTGTGTTTTTCTGTGACTAGGTATTGACCTAACATAATCGTTTGGTGTGCTTTCGTCGTAAAGCCTTTTTGAAATCGGACACTGTGGCTGGATTTACAAGTTTATCTTTAAAATGGTGTGAAATACTTGTATGTTTGAGGAATTTTAATTATGGGATTTCTGTTTTGAATTTGGCGCCCTGCACTTTCACTGGCTGTTGTTGACGTGGGATGCTACCGTCCCACATATCCCAGAGAGGTTTTAACTAACCCATCTCTCTCTCCAGCTCCCCCCTCCACGTTAGAGAAGACCAGGTATGACACATCTCTAGGCCTCCTGACCCAGAAGTTTGTCCAGCTGCTGGCCCAGTCCAGTGACGGGGTAGTGGACCTCAACCGGGCCGCGGAGTCCCTCAAGGTGAGGAAGAGACGCCTCTATGACATCACCAACGTCCTGCAGGGGGTGCATCTCATCAAGAAGAAGTCTAAGAACAACATCCAATGGATGTGAGTGGGGGAGGGGGGGTCTGTCTCTGTCTATGATCTTTATACACAGCTGCCTGGTTAGAAATTCTCCATAGTTGGTGGAACTGTGCCGTAACGCCACAAGATATCCCAGCCATTAAGATGGGGGTAGGCATGACGATGCCAAATGTGTGTATATAAACTCAGCAAAAAAAATAAACATCCTCACTGTCAACTGGGTTTTATTTTCAGCAAACTGAACATGTGTAAATATTTGTATGAACATAAGATTCAATAACTGAGACATAAACTGAACAAGTTCCACAGACATGTGACTAACAGAAATGGAGTAATGCGTCCCTGAACAAAGGGGTGGTCAAAAGTAACAGTCAGTATCTGTTGTGGCCACCAGCTGCATTAAGTTCACTAGGGTAGGGGGCATCATTTGGAATTTTGGATGAAAACTCTGCCCAAATTAAACTGCCTGCTACTCAGGCCCATAAGCTAGGATATGCATACATTTTAGTAGATTTGGATAGAAAACACTCTAAAGTGTGTTGAACTGTTAACATAATGTCTGAGTATAACAGAACTGATATGGCAGGTGAATACCTGAGGAAAATCCAACCAGGAAGTACTTTTATATTGAAAGGCTTTTTTTCCCCCATTGAAATCCTATCCACCATACAATGACTTAGGACCCAGTTCACGATCTCCTATGGCTTCCTCAATATGTGACCAGTCTTTAGGCATTGTTTCAGGCTTTTACTCTGAAAAATGGGGGAGATGCACCACTTTCAATGAGAGGACAGTGGACATTTCCAGACATGAACCAAGCACGTGATCGGAGCGCATTTCTTGTTTACCTTTTCCATTGACGAAGCTTTTGTCCGGTTGAAATATTATTGATTATTTATGACAAAAACAACCTGAGGGTTGATTTTTAAACATGGTTTGACATGTTTCTAATATCTTTTATTGTACTTTTTTGACTTTTCGTCTTGGTGTTGAGAGCGCGCATTGTGCCTTTTGAGGTATTTGGACATAAAGATTAACTTTATCGAACAAAACAAACATTTGTTGCGTAACATGGAGACCTGGGAGTGCCATCTGATGAAGATCATCAAAGGTAAGTGACTCATTTGATTGCTATTTCTGACTTTTGTGAGCCCTCTCCTTGGCTGGAAAATGGCTGTATGGTTTTTCTGTGACTAGGTGCTGACCTAACATAATCGCATAAACTTTCGCCGTAAAGCTTATTTGAAATCGGACACTCTGGCTGGATTTACAAGAAGTTTATCTTTAAAATGGTGTATAATACTTTTAATTATGGGATTTCTGTTGTGAATTTTGCGCCCTGCAATTTCACTGGCTGTTGTCGAGGTGGGAAGCTAGCGTCCCACGTGTACCAGACAGGTTAAGTACTGCAGTGCATCCTCCTCGTGGACTGCACCAGATTTGCCAGTTCTTGCTGTGAGATGTTACCCCAGTCTTCCACCAAGGCACCTGCATGTTCCCGGACATTTCAGGGGGGAATGACCCTTGCCCTCACCCTCCGATCCAACAGGTCCCAGACGTGCTCAATGGGATTGAGATCCAGGCTCTTCGCTGGCCATGGCAGGACACCGACATTCCTGTCTTGCAGGAAATCACGCACAGAACGAGCAGTTTGGCTGGTGGCAATGTCATGCTGGAGGGCCATGTCAGGATGAGCCTGCAGGAAGGGTACCACATGAGGGAGGAGGACGTCTTCCCTGTAACGCACAGTGTTGAGATGACGACAAGCTCAGTCCGATGATGCTGTGAAACACCTCCCAGACCATGACGGACCCTCCACCTCCAAATCGATCCCGCTCCAGAGTACAGCCGTCGCAGTTACGCTCATTCCTTCGACGATAAACGCGACTCCGACCATCACCCCTGGTGAGACAAGACCGCGACTTGTCAGTGAAGAGCACTTTTTGCCAGTCCTGTCCAGTCCAGCGACTGTCGGGTTGTGCCCCTAGTCGACGTTGTTGCTGATGTCTCGTTAGGACCTGCCTTACAACAGGCCTACAAGCCCTCAGTCCAGCCTCTCTCAGCTTATTGCGGACAGTCTGATCACTGATGGAGGGTTTGTGCGTGCCTGGTGGAACTCGGGCAGTTGTTGTTGCCATCCTGTACCTGTCCTGCAGGTGTGATGTTCGGATGTACCGATCCTGTGCAGGTGTTACACGTGGTCTGCCACTGCGAGGCCGATCAGCTGTCCATCCTTGTCTCCCTGTAGCACTCTTAGGCGTCTCACAGTACGGACATCGCAATTTATTTCCCTGGCCACATCTGCAGTCCTCATGCCCTCCTTGCAGCATGCCTAAGGCACGTTCACGCAGATGAGCAAGGGACCCTGGGAATCTTTCTTTTTTGTGTTCAGAGTCAGTAGAAAGGCCTCTTTAGTGTCCTAAGTTTTCATAACTGTGACCTTAATTGCCTACCGTCTGTAAGCTGTTAGTGTCTTAGCGACCGTTCCACAGGTGCCTGTTCATTAATTGTTTATTTGTCATTGAACAAGCATGGGAAACAGTGTTTAAACCCTTTTACAATGAAGATCTGTGAAGTTATTTGGATTTATACGAATTCTTTGAAAGACAGGGTCCTGAAAAAGAGACGTTTATTTTTTTGCTGTGTGTATGAAATGTGTTGACTGTGAAGTACTTAAGTAAAAAATACTTTAAAGTACTACTTAAGTACTTTTAGTTGTACTTTACTATTTATACTAACTTTTCCTTTTACCTCACTACATTCCTAAAGAAAATAATTTATTTTTTACTCTGTACATTTTCCCTGAAACCCAAAAAGTACGCATTACATTTTTAATGTTAGCATGACACGAAAAGGGTCCAATTCACACAATTATCAAGAGAAAAATCCCTGGTCATCCTTAGTGCCTCTGATCTGACAGACTCCCCAAACACACATCCTTCATTTGTAAATGTGTTGGAGTGTGACCCTGGCTTTCTGTAAATTTAAGAAAAACCAGAATATAGCACCATCTGGGTTATATATTATTATATATTAAAATAATATATTATAAGGAATTTGAAACTATTTGTACTTTTACATTTTGATACATTTTAGCAATTACATTATACTTTTGATACTTAAGTAACTATAAAACCAATTACTATTAGACTTTTTACTCCAATACTATTTTACTGGGTGACTTTTACTCATTTTCTATTAAGGTATCTTTTACTACAGTATTAAAATTGGGTACTTTTTCCACCACTGGTATTAACATGTGCTGTTCTCCTGTGTGTGTGTGTGTGTGTGTGTGTGTGTAGGGGCTGTAGCCTGTCTCCACAGGGAGTTGCCAGGGTCCAGACCCCTGGCTCTGTGGGTGAAGAGCTACTGGAGTTGGCCCAAGAGGAGAAGAGACTGGATGAACTCCTACACATCTCTACACGCATCGTCCAACAGATAACGGAAGACACACCCACAAGGAAATAGCCTTCTATTAACAGGCCTGGTGTGTTTGAGGTGTGTGTGTGTTGTCTGTGTGTGAAAAGACTACTCTTTCCTTAACCCCTGGGTATGTTTGCATACATATCGTATGAGGATGTGAAGAGGATTCCTAGTCTCAAGGACCAGACGGTCATTGTGGTCAAAGCCCCTGCTGAAACCAGACTAGAGGTGCAAGACCCTGCAGAGGTACACACACACCCACTGATCATGGTCGATGTTCTCTTTATTCCCTGCAGCTGGCTTTTGAATTGCTGAAATACTGAAATGATTGATTTGTTGATTGTCCAATCAGAGTCTCCAGGTCCACCTGAGCAGTACCCAGGGTCCAATAGAAGTCTTCCTTTGCTCTGATGACCACGCCACCTCCTCCACGCTGAACAACGTGGCACTGAATGGAAAAGGACATCCCTCTTCATCGTATGTCAACGGAAACTCCTCTTTGTCCGTCTTCAAGGTGTCACAAGGTGAGCCCATAAACCTTGACATCGCATCATTATCTGTCTGTCCCATTATGGTGTCTGAGAGAGCACAGGCAGCACCATTGAGGCCATCTCCATTTTGAAGTAGTGCATTTGTTTCTGCTACTAGAGCGACCTAGTAGCCTAGCAGTTAAGAGCGTTTGGCCAGTAACCGAAAGGTTGCTAGTTCTAATCCCCGAGACGGCTAGGGGAAAACATCTCTGTGCCCTTGAGCAAGGCACTTAACCCATAGGAAGTCCCGCCCAATTTACTACTTCAAAATAGTGAAAGTCCTCAATGGTGCTGCCCATGCTAAAACAGGCTTTTGGGCACTAGAGTTCTCTCTCTGTGGTTGGTTGTTGGGCGAACTACTCCTTCAAAGCACTCTCTCTGCCCCTTTCTCTCTGCACCTCTCCATCTTTCTCTCCATTTCACCAGGGGGTAATAACTCCACCGATAGCGCCAGTATCAGTTTCTCCAACGCACAGTCCAGGCTCCCAGCATGCTCAGCAGTGACAGTGACCCCTGTCTCCCTCCTCCCCCTCCAGGATGTCGACCAGGAGCACTTTGTCCCCCTCTCTCCCTCCCTCCTCTTTGAGGAGGACGACTACATGCTCAGCCTCGGGGAAGACAACTTGTTCTCCTACGACCTGGACGAGCTTCCACTGGAAGACCTGCTCTGTAACTGAGTGAAATGGAAACTCGGCGGCCATTTTGGGTGTTTTGATTTTGGAATGTGGTCATTTACAGTATAATGAATCCTATAGCCCAGTGGTTTCAGCAGCCATTTTGGAGCAATGCTTTTTCTTGACATCCTGGACTGGATCGCTCATAGAGGACCTGCTGTGTAATTGACCTTGAATGTGAAAATACCTGTTCTTGGTATAGATGTGAAGGAAGTAAGCCTACGTTGCCATCCGGACAAATGTGGCAGGCCAGCACAAACACAAGCTGGCTAGGAGGGGGAGAATTGTGTGGCTGAACGAACAGATAAACCCCTTCTCAAAGCCTGTCTTTCTGGTTAGACCTGCACTGACAGGCAAACCAACAATCTCTCACTCCCCTTAGTAGACCGTTATGTTTTCTTGATGAACTGTTCTCGTCTGAAAACACAGATTGTCCCTAACAGAGATGGGTTACGGATATCAACCCCCTGGACACAGATTCTTACCCATATCTTCCACTGTGTGACTGTTATCTGTCAACCTGTGTTTAATAATGTGATGTAGTGGACCCTACCCGGCCATGTCCTGGTTCTCGGGTTCAACAGAAGCGAGCAGACCTCATATATCTAGGCCCCAGGATGGTGACGTCTGCCTGGGCGACGATGGTACCTGAGTCCCTTGGTCTTCCACGTGGAGCCTTCTGACCCAACACAGGGAAGAGACTCACTGGTTTGTTAGGATATGTATGTAGTGAGAGATGGCCCTAGGGAATACATCCCAAATGGCACCCTATTCCCTATATAGTGCACTACTTTTTTATCAGGGCTCTGTTCAGAAGTAGTGCACTATATAGGGAATGGGGTTCCATTTGGTGTCGAGTATGTAGGGAATGGGGTGCCATTTTGGTGTCGAGTGTGTAGGGAATGGGGTGCCATTTTGGTGTCGAGCGTGTAGGGAATGGGGTGCCATTTTGGTGTCGAGCGTGTAGGGAATGGGGTGCCATTTTGGTGTCGAGCGTGTAGGGAATGGGGTGCCATTTTGGTGTCGAGCGTGTAGGGAACGGGGTGCCATTTTGGTGTCGAGCGTGTAGGGAACGGGGTGCCATTTTGGTGTCGAGCGTGTAGGGAACGGGGTGCCATTTTGGTGTAGGGAATGGGGTGCCATTTTGGTGTAGGGAATGGGGTGCCATTTTGGTGTAGGGAATGGGGTGCCATTTTGGTGTAGGGAATGGGGTGCCATTTTGGTGTCGGGAATGGGGTGCCATTTTGGTGTCGGGAATGGGGTGCCATTTTGGTGTCGGGAATGGGGTGCCATTTTGGTGTCGAATGGGGTGCCATTTTGGTGTCGGGAATGGGGTGCCATTTTGGTGTCGAATGGGGTGCCATTTTGGTGTCGGGAATGGGGTGCCATTTTGGTGTCGGGAATGGGGTGCCATTTTGGTGTCGAGCGTGTAGGGAACGGGGTGCCATTTTGGTGTCGAGCGTGTAGGGAACGGGGTGCCATTTTGGTGTCGAGCGTGTAGGGAACGGGGTGCCATTTTGGTGTCGAGCGTGTAGGGAACGGGGTGCCATTTTGGTGTAGGGAATGGGGTGCCATTTTGGTGTCGGGAATGGGGTGCCATTTTGGTGTCGGGAATGGGGTGCCATTTTGGTGTCGAGCGTGTAGGGAACGGGTGCCATTTTGGTGTCGAGCGTGTAGGGAACGGGTGCCATTTTGGTGTCGAGCGTGTAGGGAACGGGTGCCATTTTGGTGTCGAGCGTGTAGGGAACGGGTGCCATTTTGGTGTAGGGAATGGGGTGCCATTTTGGTGTCGGGAATGGGGTGCCATTTTGGTGTCGGGAATGGGGTGCCATTGTGGTGTCGGGAATGGGGTGCCATTGTGGTGTCGGGAATGGGGTGCCATTGTGGTGTCGGGAATGGGGTGCCATTGTGGTGTCGGGAATGGGGTGCCATTGTGGTGTCGGGAATGGGGTGCCATTTTGGTGTCGGGAATGGGGTGCCATTTTGGTGTCGAGCGTGTAGGGAACGGGGTGCCATTTTGGTGTAGGGAATGGGGTGCCATTTTGGTGTAGGGAATGGGGTGCCATTTTGGTGTCGGGAATGGGGTGCCATTTTGGTGTCGCGCATGTAGGGAATGGGGTGCCATTTGGGGATCATCCTTTTCCTAATCACTGAATAGATTTTTAGCATTAGGAGGTTAGTATTAGGAGGCTTGCTGTATTTTTATTTTTATCTATTTTAGGAGAGTGTTATTGCTTTTTTGTTCACTACTGCCACCCGTAGCCTCTGTTGATTTTTGTATATTGAAGCAATGTTCCTCCTTACCACCAGTAAAACACACACACACACCCCCATGCACACAGACAAGCCCCTCATTTTGTTTCAGCTGCTGGAGCCATGCTACCAGCCATTACTTATTTACTAGCGTTATGAACCAACTCACGGCTTCATGTTCGTTTTCTCAGGGCTCACCAAATAGATTTTTACTTTTAAATACATGTTGCTTAGTTTAAACGTGGAAGTAGGTGTTTTCTTACCAGACACACCCAATCATTAGGGGCGGGCAGGGTAGCCTAGTGGTTAGAGTGGAGGGGCGGCAGGGTAGCCTAGTGGTTAGAGTGGAGGGACGGCAGGTAGCCTAGTGGTTAGAGTGGAGGGGCGGCAGCGTAGCCTAGTGGTTAGAGTGGAGGGGCGGCAGGGTAGCCTAGTGGTTAGAGTGGAGGGACGGCAGGGTAGCCTAGTGGTTAGAGTGGAGGGACGGCAGGGTAGCCTAGTGGTTTGGAGCAGGGTAGAGTGGTTAGAGTGGAGGGGCGGCAGCGTAGCCTAGTGGTTAGAGTGGAGGGGCGGCAGCGTAGCCTAGTGGTTAGAGTGGAGGGGCGGCAGCGTAGCCTAGTGGTTAGCCAGTGGTTAGAGTGGAGGGGCGGCAGCGTAGCCTAGTGGTTAGAGTGGAGGGGCGGCAGCGTAGCCTAGTGGTTAGAGTGGAGGGGCGGCAGCGTAGCCTAGTGGTTAGAGTGGAGGGGCGGCAGCGTAGCCTAGTGGTTAGAGTGGAGGGGCGGCAGCGTAGCCTAGTGGTTAGAGTGGAGGGGCGGCAGCGTAGCCTAGTGGTTAGAGCGTTGGACTAGAAACCGGAAGGTTGCAAGTTCAAATCCCCGAGCTGACAAGGTACAAATCTGTCCTTCTGCCCCTGAACAGGCAGTTAACCCACTGTTCCTAGGCCGTCATTGAACATAAGAATTTGTTCTTAACTGACTTGCGTAGTTAAATAAAGGTTGAATAAAAAAATTAAAATGAGGATGAATACCACTAACACATCATTAACCCATTGATGAACATGTATGGAAACTTTCTTTTTTTTTTTTTTGATTGGTATACCAATACTTTTTGTATTTTTACCCAATCGTACTACTAACCCAGCATTTTCTCTGACTCCTCAAGGGGTGCATGGCTGACTCAAAGGATCAAAGCTGGATGCTTATTTGAATCAGCCAGGGCAAAAAAACAGAACGTGCACCTCCCCCTTTTGGAGTCCCGACGACAGTTTTGGGGAAAATACTTTACTAACCTCCTAATGCTAAAAATATATTCAGAGTTTGGGAACATCGCTTGTCTTTGAGGAACGAACGAAGTTGATTTTTAGATGAGCGCTTCATTGAATCGCACCCCTATGTAGCATAAGACCTTCGACCTCAACCCTATGGTCTCTGGTCAAGGGTAGCGCACTACTTAAGGAATAGGGTGCCACGTGCCTTTTCCCGGGATCGAACCGGGGCCTGTAGTGACGCCTCTAGCACTGAGATGTAGTGCCTTCCACTGCTGTGCCACTCGGGAGCTTATAGCACAAACTGATCTGGGACCAGGCTACAATTAACCGACGATAAGCTAGTAAAGGTAGGAAATGTGAGCACAAACTGATCTAGGACCAGGCTACAATTAACCAACGATAAGCTAGTAAAGGTAGGAAATGTGAGCACAAACTGATCTGGGACCAGGCTACAATTAACCAACGATAAGCTAGTAAAGGTAGGAAATGTAGCCATTGATTTGACCCTCGAATACTGTACTGCAATAACTATTCCTATACTATCCCCAGGAGTAGGGTGAAGTTGCCACTAAATGCTGACCTTGGGTCAGTTTTGCATTTCCCCCACTAATGGGGAAAGGGGGGGGTACCTAGTCAGTTGCACAACCGAGTGCATTCAACTGAAATGTCTTCCACATTTAACCCAAACCCTCAATCAGAGGAGGGGGGGCTGCCTTAATCGACATCATTAGTTCACGGGGAGCAGTTGGTTAACTGCCTTGCTCAAGAGCAGAACGGCAGATTTTTTTTCCAGCTCCGGGATTTGAACCAGCGACCTTTTTGTTTGCTGACCCAACACTCTTTAACCGCTCGGCTACCTGCCACCCATAGTTGGCGTTAGGGATTGGCATTTCACATGTTTTGACCAAGTACTAGCATTTTGTTTTGTGCACACAGCCATGCAATCTCCATAGACAAACATTGGCAGTAAAATGACCTTACTGAAGATCTCTGTGACTTTCAACGTGGCACCGTTTCCAACAGGTCTGTTCATCAAATTTCTGCCCTGCTAGAGCTGCTCCGGGTCAACTAAGTGCTGTTATTGTGAAGTGGAAACGTCTAGGAGCAACAACGGCTCAGCGGCAACGTGGTAGGCCACACAAGCTCACGTAATGGGACCGCCATCAACACTCGCAACCGAGTTCCAAACTGCCTCTGGAAGCAACGTCAGCACAATAACTGTTCGTAAGGAGCTTCATGAAGTGTTTCCATGGCAGAGGAGCCCCATACAAATCTAAGATCACCATGTGCAATGAAGTGTGTTTCCATGGCAGAGCAGCCGCACACAAGCCTCAGATCACCACGCGCAATGGCAAGAGTCAGCTGAAGTGGTGTAAAGCTTGCCAACATTGGGATTCTGGAGCAGTGGAAACACGTTCTCTGGAGTGATGAATCACGCTTCACCATCTGGCTGTCCGACGGACGAATCTGGATTTGGCGGATGACAGGAGAATGCTACCTTCCCCAATGCATAGTGTCAGCTGTAAAGTTTGGTGGAGAAGGAATAATGCTCTGGGTCTGTTCGTGGTTCGGACTAGCCCCCTTTGCTCCAATGAAGGGAAATCGTAACTTCTAACTTTGTGGCAACAGTTTGGGGAAGGCCCTTTCCTGTTTCAGCATAACCCCTGTGCACAAAGCGAAATCCATACAGGAATGTTTTGTCGGTATGGAAGAACTTGACTGTTCTGCACAGAGCCCTGACCTCATCCCCATCGAACACTTCTGGGATGAATTGGAAGGCCGACTGCGAGCCAGGCCTAATCGCCCCAACATCAGTGCCTGACCTCACTAATGCTCTTGCGGCTGAATGGAAGCAAGTCCCAGCAGCAATGTTCCAACATCTAGTGGAAAGCCTTCCCAGAAGAGTGGAGGCTGTTATAGCAGCAAAGGGGGGACCAACTCCATTTGGAGTGTTTGACGAGCAGGTGTCCACATACTTTTGATTGTGTGTTTTAGTACCAGTCAAAAGCTTAGACTCCTTCCAGGATTTTTCTTTTAAATGTACTATTTTCTACATTGTAGTATATTGGTGAAGACATCAAAAACATGAATAACAAGGAATAATGTAGGAACCAAGAGTGTTAAACAAATCAAACTATATTTTGTATTTCAGATTCTTGAAAGTAGCCACCATTTGCCTTGACAGCTTTGCACACTCTTGGCATTCTCTCAACCAATTTTATGAGGTAGTCACCTGAAATACATTTCAATTAACAGGTGCGCCTTGTTAAAAGTTGATTTGTGGACATTCTTTCTTTAATGCATTTGAGCCAATCAAGTTGTGTTGTGACAAAGTAGGAGTGGTCTTTTACCAAATAGGGCAAAGTCCGAAGAACCGACGGTATAAAATGAAAATCAATCATTACTTTAAGACATGAAGGTCAGTCCATCATTACTTTAAGACATGAAGGTCAGTCCATCATTACTTTAAGACATGGTCAGTCCATCATTACTTTAAGACATGAAGGTCAGTCCATCATTACTTTAAGACATGAAGGTCAGTCCATCATTACTTTAAGACATGAAGGTCAGTCCATCATTACTTTAAGACATGAAGGTCAGTCAATCCAGAAAATTTCAAGAACTTTGAAAGTTTTTTCAAGTGCAGTCGCAAAAACCATCAAGCGCGATAATGAATCTGGCTCTCATGAGGACCTGCCACAGGAAAGGAAGACCCAGAGTTACCTCTGCTGCAGAGGATAAGTTCATTAAGAGCTACCAGCCTCAGAAATTGCAGCCCAAATAAATGCTTCAGAGTTCAAGTAACAGATACATCTCAACATCAACTGTTTAGAGGAGACCGCGTGAATCAGGGATTCATGTTTTGATTTGCTGAAAAGAAACCACTACTAAAGGACACCAATAAGAAGAGACTTGCTTGGAATCGAGAAGCAAGAGCAATGGACATGAGACTGGTGGAAATGTGTCCTTTTGGTGTGATGAATCCAAATGTGAGATTTTTGGTTCCAACGGCCGTGAACTGCAGAGTAGGTGAACGGATGATCTCCGCATGTGGTTCCCACCGTGAGGCATGGAGGAGGAGGTGTGATGCTGTGGGGGTAGGTGAACGGATGATCTCCGCGTGTGGTTCCCACCGTGAGGCATGGAGGAGGAGGTGTGATGCCATGGGAGTAGGTGAACGGATGATCTCCGCATGTGGTTCCCACCGTGAGGCATGGAGGAGGAGGTGTGATGCTGTGGGGGTAGGTGAACGGATGATCTCCGCGTGTGGTTCCCACCGTGAGGCATGGAGGAGGAGGTGTGATGCTGTGGGAGTAGGTGAACGGATGATCTCCGCATGTGGTTCCCACCGTGAGGCATGGAGGAGGAGGTGTGATGCTGTGGGAGTAGGTGAACGGATGATCTCCGCGTGTGGTTCCCACCGTGAGGCATGGAGGAGGAGGTGTGATGCTGTGGGAGTAGGTGAACGGATGATCTCCGCGTGTGGTTCCCACCGTGAGGCATGGAGGAGGAGGTGTGATGCTGTGGGAGTAGGTGAACGGATGATCTCCGCGTGTGGTTCCCACCGTGAGGCATGGAGGAGGAGGTGTGATGCTGTGGGAGTAGGTGAACGGATGATCTCCGCGTGTGGTTCCCACCGTGAGGCATGGAGGAGGAGGTGTGATGCTGTGGGAGTAGGTGAACGGATGATCTCCGCGTGTGGTTCCCACCGTGAGGCATGGAGGAGGAGGTGTGATGCTGTGGGAGTAGGTGAACGGATGATCTCCGCGTGTGGTTCCCACCGTGAGGCATGGAGGAGGAGGTGTGATGCTGTGGGGGTAGGTGAACGGATGATCTCCGCGTGTGGTTCCCACCGTGAGGCATGGAGGAGGAGGTGTGATGCTGTGGGGGTGCTTTGCTGGTGACCCTGTCTGTGATTGATTTTTGAATTCACTTAACCAGCATGACTACCACAGCATTCTTCATCAAAGGGTGGCTACGTTGAAGAAGCTAAAACATATTTTGATTTGTTTAACACTTTGTTTGGTTACTACGTTATTCCATATGTGTTATTTCATAGTTTTGATGTCTTCACTATTATTCTACAATGTAGAAAATAGAACAAATAAAGAAGAACCCTGGAATGAGTTGGTGTCACCAAACTTTTGACTGGAATTGTAAATAAAGTTGCACAATGAGCACTTGCTTTCTCTCAAGTATACCGTTACAGTTGTTGGTTAGCTAGCATGTGATTTTTTTTTGTTTTTTGTTGCCATTTTATCATAGTTGTGACTTCAGTCAAAACACCTCAAGTCAAGATTCCCCACTTGGCAGTTTCAGGTCATTGTTGCTAGCTATCTGGCCTTCCAGAACCACCACCAACGCACGACCTTCTGTCCCATTTGAAGCGCGCGCCTCGCTTTCGTAATATTCTCCGCTAACCTGTCTATGGCGTGTGCCAAGTTTCTAAATCTTATTTTTTGTATGTGCGCAGTCTTTTTCAGAAATGGAGTGTGCCAAGTTTCTAAATCTTATTATTTTTTTGTATATGCGCAGTCTTTTTCAGAAATGGCGCGTGCAGATATTTAGTGTGAAATTCATGCAACATTTATAAATGAGGCCCTTGGTCTCTACCAATAATGTATATAAACCCTAGAATGCTGATGCTGTGTGTTTTTGAAGCCACTGGTCGGCCATATTGGCTCTCCCCAGTAGAAGAAGTCCTCCATAGGAATTAATGAAATTCTACAGTATTTCAATTCAATGTTTCAAGGACAAAATGACATTTTTTGTTGTTGTAGTGGGGAAAGTAACATTTAGTATTATACTTTAAGAAAATGTTTATATACTGTATTTTGTAGACTTTAATTTTAAGGCA
This sequence comes from Oncorhynchus nerka, assembly GCF_034236695.1. NCBI lineage: Eukaryota > Metazoa > Chordata > Actinopteri > Salmoniformes > Salmonidae > Oncorhynchus > Oncorhynchus nerka. Next base: position 94,287,641 of record NC_088399.1, on the reverse strand, counting down.
TTTATACTACCCCCACTTTATTTTATTTTTTACAATGGTGATTACTGTAAGTTACAGATGCACAAATGTCATACCCCCAATACATGCTAACCTCCCCTGTTATTGTAATGGTGAGAGGTTAGCATGTCTTGTTGGGTATGAGATAAAATGCTAACCTCCCCTGTTATTGTAATGGTGAAAAGTTAGCATATTCTTATTTACAATAAAAGTGATTATGCGCTTTAACCTCGTCATTGATTGTCAAATCCAAGCTTTTGGAGTAGAGACTAAAGAAGAACAAATGCTTCCCTGTCTCAATAATTTGAGTCCACTGTGTTTGGTTAACTAGGGTGGTGGGGGATAGCCTTTACTCACCTATAGGGGATGTGTCCCAATTCTTTCCTTCCTCCCAAACTGTACACTTGTTCACTCCACTGCAATGATTTTAAAGGAAAGTATGACTGACAGGGCTGACCTGAAGACATAAGCAACATATTGCGACCGCTTAAGGACCCGCGGCCAGTTTTGGGAACTCAGTTCGGGGTCTCAACTTACTGTTGAGATTTAGAGTACTAGAATACACAATGTGTTTTTTCAAAATGTGGTTTTGCAGTCACTCGATAAGCCCATGTCAGGTAACTTGTTTTAGATTTGGTAAATGAGTCAGGTCAGCAATCTAAACCTGTATCAATCCTGGTGGATTCACTGACTGGGCACCCAGGGCCCCTGTTGATGATGTTAGTTACTCTTACGCCATGCTACTATAATACTTACACCATGCTAATATAATACTTACACCATGCTAATATAATACTTACACCATGCTAATATAATACTTACGCCATGCTAATATAATACTTACGCCATGCTAATAGTCCTGTCTCAATTTGCTTCAAAACTGCAAAAGTTTTAAGGCTGTCCCTGATGACTGGTATAAGAAATATGGTCAAAACTTCCACTAGAGCGAGCCTACACCCACCCAGTGCCTACACCCACCCAGTGCCTACACCCACCCAGTGCCTACACCCACCCAATGCCTACACCCACCCAGTGCCTACACCCACCCAGTGCCTACACCCATCCAATGCTTTTTAAATTTGTAGGAAGTAGTGAACGAGTACGCACTTCAGGAGAAAGACAATATTATTAGGCCACAACCATGCTGTAACTGGGTTTATGGAAGGGCTGTGGGATATACAGAGAAAATGAATGAGAAGGGTGGAGTTTAGGGTAGGAGGAGGACAGAAAATGAATGAGAAGGGTGGAGTTTAGGGTAGGAGGAGGACAGAAAAGGAATGAGAAGGGTGGAGTTTAGGGTAGGAGGAGGACAGAAAAGGAATGAGAAGGGTGGAGTTTAAGGTAGGAGGGGGACAATGAGTTTAGGGCAGTTGGGGTACAATGAGTTTAGGGCAGTTGGGGTACAATGAGTTTAGGGCAGGAAGGGGACAGGGAATCACAGTTGAGATACAAGGCCCTCTTTGTGCAGCTCTGGTCAAGGCATCTGGTCGTGATCAAAATGGTTGCCACTGGAGAATACAGTCAAACTCCTACAGTATGCAGTCAGAAGACCACACTGCTTTACAGGAGAGGACTGTCATGCCCCAGTAGGTTAGGTGTTATAGCATAGGGTTGGGCCCTGTTGTTATGGAGAGGTGTATTATTTTTTTTGATTTAACCTTTATTTAACTAGTCAAGTCAGTTAAGAACAAATTATTTTTTTTACAATGACGGCCTGGGAACAGTGGATTAACTGGTCTAGGAACAGTGGATTAACTGGTCTAGGAACAGTGGATTAACTGCCTTGTTCAGGGACAGAACAACTTATTCTACTACACTACTTTGTCAGGCCCAGAGTTATCCCTGTCCAGGAATGGCCCAGAGTGTTTCTTGGTCAGGTCAGGTGGTCAGGTTAAACTCCTGGCCCAACTACTCATAATGCCAGTGGAGAGACGGACAGTCTGACCGAGACACCCTATGATGTCATATAAATGTAGACACTAGGGGGCAGTCCCGCTCTCGCAGAAGGTGGTGGAGAGAAGAAGAAGAAGAATCCCATCAGAAGCCATTCCTAAGCAACCAACAGTGTGACCTCTCCTTTTCCCCCTTGACTTGATTTGGCAGCCAACCTGAGCTGGATGATGTCATGGTTTTACAGTCTGTTCAATGTAATACAGCAACAATGTCATGTGGGGCAACAGGAGTACTATGGCCTTTCCATGGTTTTGTTCAATCATTCGAGACATTTACATTACATTTAAGTCATTTAGCAGACGCTCTTATCCAGAGCGACTTACAAATTGGTGCTTTCACCTTATGACATCCAGTGGAACAGCCACTTTACAATAGTGCATCTAGGTCTTTTAAGGGGGGGAGGGGAGAAGGATTACTTTATCCTATCCTAGGTATTCCTTAAAGAGGTGGGGTTTCAGGTGTCTCCGGAAGGTGGTGATTGACTCCGCTGTCCTGGCGTCGTGAGGGAGTTTGTTCCACCATTGGGGGGCCAGAGCAGCGAACAGTTTTGACTGGGCTGAGCGGGAACTGTACTTCCTCAGTGGTAGGGAGGCGAGCAGGCCAGAGGTGGATGAACGCAGTGCCCTTGTTTGGGTGTAGGGCCTGATCAGAGCCTGGAGGTAGTGAGGTGCCGTTCCCCTCACAGCTCCGTAGGCAAGCACCATGGTCTTGTAGCGGATGCGAGCTTCAACTGGAAGCCAGTGGAGAGAGCGGAGGAGCGGGGTGACGTGAGAGAACTTGGGAAGGTTGAACACCAGACGGGCTGCGGCGTTCTGGATGAGTTGTAGGGGTTTAATGGCACAGGCAGGGAGCCCAGCCAACAGCGAGTTGCAGTAATCCAGACGGGAGATGACAAGTGCCTGGATTAGGACCTGCGCCGCTTCCTGTGTGAGGCAGGGTCGTACTCTGCGGATGTTGTAGAGCATGAACCTACAGGAACGGGCCACCGCCTTGATGTTATTTGAGAACGACAGGGTGTTGTCCAGGATCACGCCAAGGTTCTTAGCGCTCTGGGAGGAGGACACAATGGAGTTGTCAACCGTGATGGCGAGATCATGGAACGGGCAGTCCTTCCCCGGGAGGAAGAGCAGCTCCGTCTTGCCGAGGTTCAGCTTGAGGTGATGATCCGTCATCCACACTGATATGTCTGCCAGACATGCAGAGATGGTCTGGGTTCATGTCAATGATGTGTATATAAGCACTAGATTGTGAATATACACTGAGGGTACAAAACATTAGGAACAACTGCTTTTTCCATGACATAGACTGACCAGGTGAAATCTATGATCCCCATATTATTGTCGCTTATTAAATCTACTTCAATCAGTGTAGATGAAGGGGAGGAGACGGGTTGAAGTTTGATTTTTAAACCTTGAGACAATTGAGACATGGATTGTGTGTGTGTGCCATTCGGAGGGTGAATGAGCAAAACAAAATATTTAAGTTCCTTTGAACAGGATATGGTTGTAGGTGTTAGGCGCACTGGTTTGTGTCAAGAACTGCAACGCTACTGGGTTTTTCACACTCAACAGTTTTTTTTTGTGTGTATCAAGAACGGTCCAACACCCAAAGGACATCCAGCCAACTTGACACAACTGTGGGAAGCATTGGGGTCAACATGGGTCAGCATCCCTGTGGAACGCTTTCAACACCGTGTAGAGTCCATGCCCCGATGAACTGAGGCTGTTCTGAGGACAAAAGGAGGTGCAACTCAATATTAGCAAGGTGTTCTTAATGTTTTGTACACAGTTAAGAAAACCATTCCATGGGTTGAAACAGACTTTCACCATCTATGAATGGATTCAGGATGTTTCTAGGGGTTTTTAATTAGTTTATGAATAATTTGCTCTCTCAAAATCGCTCTCGCTCTCTCTCTCTCTGTCTCTCTCTGTCTCTCTCTCTCTCTCTCTCTCTCTCTCTCTCTCTCTCTCTCTGTCTCTCTCTGTCTCCTCTCTCTCTCTCTCTCTCTCTCTGTCTCTCTCTCTCTGTCTCCTCTGTCCTCTCCATCCTTCTCTCTCTCTCCCCATCCTTCTCTCCCTCCCCCTCTCTATCTCCCTCCGAACCCTCCTGCTCTCTTTGTCTGTGATAGCTGCCTGAAGCATCCAGCAGTCTCCAAATCGATGATGTAATCCAGCAAGTGTAAACTGCAGTACCTCCGTGTGGCCATAGATGGCGATGTTGTCCCTCTAAATCCCTTTCAGACGAACCCTAACCCAGTTCCCTATTTTTCCTGGCTCACAGACAAATGCTAAGTTCATGGGAAATCAGTGGAGCCCCGTTGTTATTGGTTTACATGTTGTTATTGGTTTACATGTTGTTATTGGTTTACATGTTATTGGTTTACATGTTGTTATTGGTTTACATGTTGTTATTGGTTTACATGTTATTGGTTTACATGTTGTTATTGGTTTACATGTTGTTATTGGTTTACATGTTGTTATTGGTTTACATGTTGTTATTGGTTTACTTGTTGTTATTGATTTACTTGTTGTTATTGGTTTACATGTTATTGGTTTACATGTTGTTATTGGTTTACATGTTATTGGTTTACATGTTATTGATTTACATGTTATTGATTTACATTATGTTTTGTTGTTATTGATTTACATGTTATTGATTTACATTATGTTTTGTTGTTATTGATTTACATGTTATTGATTTACATTATGTTTTGTTGTTATTGATTTACATGTTATTGATTTACATTATGTTTTGTTGTTATTGATTTACATGTTATTGATTTACATTATGTTTTGTTGTTATTGATTTACATTATGTTTTGTTGTTATTGATTTACATGTTTGTTTTTGTTATTTGTTTTGTTTGTTTTTGTTTGTTTTTCAAAGCAGACATGTAAAAAAGCCTATGAAAAACACATGAGGAGTAAATGCATGAGTAAATATTGAATACAGCAGCTCTTCTTACCTCAGGATGTGTATAATTAATCAAGAAAATGTTTTGTTTTTACACAGGAGGGTCTCCATCAATATCTAATCTTCTGCTCTTAATTTCCAAGATATATGATTTTAATCGTAATCTCAAACAGATTCTTTATTCAGCCGCGGTGTGTTTCTGTTGGATGTACTGTATGCAGACGGTCTTTGGCATATCTAGTGTCTGATGGATCGCACTCCTCCTGTCTCGCTCTGTGTGTTTCTGGGTGTGTTTGTGTTCGTTATTTCATTCACAAAAAAACACAAAAACGAAAGAGAATTGTCATTGGCTGAGATGGAGCTACGCTGCATGACACCGTGCTCTCCAGTCTTGGAGGAGAACTAGTTCTGTCTCTGTCTCTATGTCTGTCTCTCTCTCTGTCTCTCTATGTCTCTCAGTCTCTCTCTGTCTCTGTCTCTCTCTCTGTCTCTCTATGTCTGTCTCTCTCTCTGTCTCTGTCTGTCTGTCTGTCTGTCTCTCTGTCTGTCTGTCTGTCTCTCTGTCTCTCTCTGTCTGTCTCTCTCTGTCTGTCTGTCTCTCTGTCTCTCTCTGTCTGTCTCTCTCTGTCTGTCTGTCTGTCTGTCTCTCTGTCTGTCTCTCTCTGTCTGTCTGTCTCTGTCTGTCTCTGTCTGTCTGTCTGTCTGTCTGTCTGTCTGTCTGTCTGTCTGTCTGTCTGTCTGTCTCTCTGTCTCTCTCTGTCTGTCTGTCTGTCTGTCTGTCTGTCTGTCTGTCTGTCTGTCTGTCTCTCTGTCTGTCTGTCTCTGTCTGTCTGTCTGTCTGTCTGTCTGTCTGTCTCTGTCTGTCTCTCTGTCTGTCTCTCTGTCTGTCTCTGTCTCTCTGTCTGTCTCTGTCTCTCGCTGTCTCTGTCTCTCGCTGTCTCTCTCTCTGTCTCTGTCTCTCGCTGTCTCTCTCTCTGTCTCTGTCTCTCTCTTTTTGACTGCAGTAGTAAAACTCAGTGTGCAGTTTAGAGTTTACATTTACATTTAAGTCATTTAGTTTACAGCGAACAACAAGCTCAATTGTGTAGAGATTTCTGGGGCACCAGGCACTTCTGAGTATTTTTAAGGGGAGAAAGTCGCAAGGACTCAATCATCCATTCACTCATTTACTCATCCACTCATTCATTATTCTTCCATGTTTCTATCCATTCTACTCAATGTCTCTTGACCTCTGTAATAACCAGAGGAAGTTAGAGCAATACATAGATTTGACCACATTTTGTTGTGTTACAGTCTGAATTTCAAATTGGATTAATTTGAGATGTTGTGTCCTGGCCTACACACAATACCTCATAATGTCAAAGTGTAATTGTGTTTTTAGAAAATGTTACAAAGAAAGAAAGAAAAAAATGTAAAGCTGAAAATGATATGTCTTGAGTCAATAAGTATTCAACTCCTTTTTGTTAGGACTAAATAAGTTGAGGAGTAAAAATGTGCTCAACAAGTCACGTAAGTTGCGTGGACTCATTCTGTGTGAAATAATAGTGTTTACCATGATTTTTCAATGACTACCACATCTCTGTACCCCCACACATACAATTATATATAAGGTCCCTCAGTCACATACAATGATCACAGATTAAAACACAAATGATGTTTTCGCAAAGAAGGGCACCTATTGGTAGATTGGTAACAATAAAACAAATTAAAAAGCTGATATTGAACATCCCTTTGAGCATAACGAAGTTATTCATTACACTTTGGATGGTGTATCAATACACACAGTCACTACAAATATACAGGTGTCCTTCCTAACTCAGTTGCCAGAGAGGAAGGAAACCACTAAGGGATTTCACCATGAAGCCAGTGGTGATTTAAAAACAGTTCGTTTAAATAGCTGTGATAGGATGAAAACTGAGGATGGATCAACAACATAGTAGATACTCCACAACACTAACCTAACTGACAGAGTGAAAAGAAGGAAGCCTGTACAGAATAACAATATTCCAAAACATGCATCCTGTTTGCAACAAGGCACTAAAGGAAAACTGTTAAAAATGTGGCAAAGAAATTAACTTTATGTCCTGAACACAAAGCATTATGTTTGGGACAAATCCAATACAACACATCACTGATACATACAGGTCAGAACAGTCCCGTTTGGGTCAGCACCAGAGTGATACATACAGGTCATACCAGTCCTGTTTGAGTCAGCACCATAGAGATACATACAGGTCATACCAGTCCTGTTTGGGTCAGCACCATAGTGATACATACAGGTCATACCAGTCCTGTTTGGGTCAGCACCAGAGTGATACATACAGGTCATACCAGTCCTGTTTGGGTCAGCACCAGAGTGATACATACAGGTCATACCAGTCCTGTTTGGGTCAGCACCATAGTAATACATACAGTCATAGTGATACATTACATACAGGTCAGAACTGTTTGGGTCAGCACCATAGTGATACATTACATACAGGTCAGAACAGTCCCGTTTGGGTCAGCACCATAGTGATACATACAGGTCAGAACAGTCCTGTTTGGGTCAGCACCATAGTAATACATACAGGTCAGAACAGTCCTGTTTGGGTCAGCACCATAGTGATACATTACATACAGGTCAGAACAGTCCCGTTTGGGTCAGCACCATAGTGATACATACAGGTCAGAACAGTCCTGTTTGGGTCAGCACCAGAGTGATACATACAGGTCAGAACAGTCCTGTTTGGGTCAGCACCATAGTAATACATACAGGCCAGAACCATCCTGTTTGGGTCAGCACCAGAGTGATACATACAGGTCAGAACAGTCCTGTTTGGGTCAGCACCAGAGTGATACATACAGGTCAGAACAGTCCTGTTTGGGTCAGCACCATAGAGATACATACAGGTCATACCAGTCCTGTTTGGGTCAGCACCATAGTGATACATACAGGTCATACCAGTCCTGTTTGGATCAGCACCAGAGTGATACATACAGGTCAGAACAGTCCTGTTTGGGTCAGCACCATAGTGATACATACAGGTCATACCAGTCCTGTGTGGGTCAGCACCATAGAGATACATACAGGTCAGAACAGTCCTGTTTGGGTCAGCACCATAGAGATACATACAGGTCAGAACAGTCCTGTTTGGGTCAGCACCATAGAGATACATACAGGTCAGAACAGTCCTGTTTGTGTCAGCACCACTCTTCATATTTTCAACCATGGTCGTGGCTGCGTTACGTTTCTGTATTTAATGTTCAATAAATTAGCAAACATTTCTAAAAAATCTTAAATTTGAAATCTTTAGATTAAATCTTCACTTGATCTTTATGGGTATTGATTGTCGATGGGTAAGAAATAAGTGATTTAATCCATTTTGAATTCAGGCTGTAACACAGCAAAATGTGCAATAAGTCAAGGGGTGTGAATACTTTCTGAAGGCACTGTACACCGACTAAGCATTAGGGGAAGTGATTTCTTCCTAGCGGCCTAACCGTGACGTCACATAACATCTCATTATGTATTAGACGGACATGACACACTCATACCACTGTGCTCTCTCTATCTCTCTCTGTGTCTTTCTTGCTGTCTCGCGGTCTCTCTCGCTCACTGTCTCTCTGTCTCTCTCTCTCTCTCTCTCTCGCTGTCTTTTTGTCTCTGTCTCTGTCTCTCAATGTCTCTCTCACACTTTCGCTCTGTCTCTCTCAATCTATTCATCCACCTCCTCTTTCTCTATTTTTTGGGTTTCATTTCCACCTCTTAGTCCTTATTTTTCCCCTATTTAAACTGACCGCACTTTATGTAACAGTCTGGTTTCCAGTGTTGACAGCTCTGCGCCCGCCTCTGAACTCTGTCCCACCTGAAACCACATGTTCCATTACTTTCAGTTCCTCCTAGAAACAGCACAGCAAATATTTACCAAGTCAAAACTAGGCCACAGTCCTACCCATAAGCCTAAACCCTTTACCCAATAAACACAGGACAGGCATGCTCATTTGCATACAATTTGCATAAAGTCCCCTGTGCCTTTTTGGAATGTCAAGAGGCCAAATTAACCCATTTTTTTTTGCATATCTAATTTGCATATTAGTGATACTTAGCCGAATGACCCTTAAG
>NC_088399.1:94271174-94273674 GCF_034236695.1 Oncorhynchus nerka | reverse complement strand
AGTTGGAGGCCACGGAAGGAGTGTTGTATGGAATTGAAGCCCGTTTGTTGGTTTGTTAACACAGTGTCCAAAGAAGGTCCAGATGTATACAGAATGGTGTCGTCTGTGTAGAGGTGGATAAGGGAATCACCCGCAGCAAGAGCGACATCGTTGATATACACCGAGAAAAGAGTCGGCCCGAAAATTAAACCCTGTGGTACCCCCATAGAGACTGCCAGAGGTCCGGACAACAGGCCCTCCGATTTGACACACTGAACTCTATCTGAGAAGTAGTTGGTGAACCAGGCGAGGCAGTCATTTAAGAAACCAAGGCTGTTGAGTCTGCCGATAAGAATACGGTGATTGACAGAGTCGAAAGCCTTGGCAAGGTTGATGTAGATGGCTGCACAGTACTGTCTTTTATCGATGGCGGTTATGATATCGTTTAGGACCTCGGGCGTGGCTGAGGTGCACCCGTGACCGGCTCGGAAACCAGATTGCACAGCAGAGAAGGTACGGTGGGATTAGAAATGGTCTGTGATCTGTTTGTTAACTTGGCTTTCGAAGACTTTAGAAGGTCTGTAACAGTTTGGGTCAAGAGTGTCTCCCCTTTGAAGAGGGGGATGACCGCGGCAGCTTTCCAATCTTTAGGAATCTCGGACGATATGAAAGAGAGGTTGAACAGATTGGTAATAGGGGTTCCAAATTGTCAAGCCCGGGTCCAGGTTTTGGGTCCAGGTTTTGCAGGTCTTTCAGGACATCTGCTATCTGGATTTGGGTGAAGGAGAAGCTGTGGAGGCTCGGGCAAGTAGCTGCGGGCGTGTGAGGCTGTTGGCCGGTGTTGGGGTAGCCAGGAGGAAAGCATGGCCAGCCGTAGAGAAATGCTTATTGAAATTCTCAATTATCATGGATTTATCGGTGTTGACAATGTTTCCTAGCCTCAGTGCAGTGGGCAGCTGGGAGGAGGTGCTCTTATTCTCCATGGACTTTGTCCCAAAACTTTTTGGAGTTAGAGCTACAGTTTGCAAATTTCAGTTTGAAAATGCTAGCCTTTGCTTTCCTAACTGTCACAGGATGTTTTTGCGCTGGTTGAGGGCAGTCAGGTCTGGAGTGAACCAAGTGCTATATCTGTTCTTAGTTCTAAATTTTTTGAAAGGGGCATGCTTATTTAAGATGGTGAGGAAATTACTTTTAAAGAATGACCAGGCATTCTCTACTGATGGGATGAGGTCAATATCCTTCCAGGATACCCGGGCCAGGTCGATTAGAAAGGCCTGCTCATAGAAGTGTTTTAGGGAGCGTTTGTCTGTGATGAGAGGTGGTCGTTTGACCGCGGACCCATAGCGGATACAATGAGGCAGTGATCACTTGAAAACAGCAGAGGTGTATTTGGAGGGCAAGTTGGTCCGGATAATATCTATGAGGGTGCCCATGTTTACGGATTTAGTGTTGTACCTGGTGGGTTCCTTGATAATTTGTGTGAGATTGAGGATTGCATCTAGCTTAGATTGTAGGATGGCCGGGGTGTTAACTATATCCCAGTATAGGTCACCTAACAGAACTCTGGGGGGCAATCAATTCACATATGGTGTCCAGGGCACAGCTGGGAGCTGAGGGGGGTCGGTAGCAGGCGGCAACAGACTTATTTTTTATTTTTATTAGAAGCTCAAACTGTATAGACCTGGAAAGTATGACAGACCTTTACAGGCTGTCTCTGCAGTAGATTGCAACTCCTCCCCCTTTGGCAGTTCTATCTTGACGGAAAAAATTGTAGTTGGGGAAGGAAATCTCAGAACTTTTCAGGGTTGTGCTAAAACAGTGAATAAAACAAACTTAGGGAGGAGGCTACTGATGTTAACATGAATGTTACCAAGGCTTTTTCGGTTTAGTCAGCAAATGAGAGTGCCTGGGGACACGCAGGGCCTGGGTTAGGGTTAGGGTTAGGGGTTAGGGTTAGGGTTAGGGTTTAGGGTTAGGGTTAGGGTTAGGGGTTAGGGTTAGGGCCTGGGTTAGGGTTAGGGCCTGGGTTAGGGTTAGGGTTAGGGCCTGGGTTAGGGTTAGGGTTAGGGCCTGGGTTAGGGTTAGGGTTAGGGGTTAGGGTTAGGGCCTGGGTTAGGGTTAGGGGTTAGGGGTTAGGGTTAGGGTTAGGGCCTGGGTTAGGGTTAGGGGTTAGGGGTTAGGGTTAGGGGTTAGGGTTAGGGGTTAGGGGTTAACCTCCACCCGAGGAACAGAGGATGAGGATACGGCTGAAGACTAACAAAACTGGTCGTCTAGTGCATTGGGGGCAGAGAATAAAAGGAGCAGATTTCTGGGCGTGGTAGGATAGATTCAGGGCATAATGTTCAGACGGGTAGGGTGCGGGTACAGTGGAGGTAAACCCAGGCATCGAGTGACGATAAGAGAGGTTGCATTTCTGGATGCACTAGTTATGCTGGGTGAGGTCACCGCATGTGTGGGAGGTGGGTCAAAATAGGTATTTAAGGCATGTACAGTCTAGGGTCTCCGCAGTAAACTAAGATAA
>NC_088399.1:94248674-94263674 GCF_034236695.1 Oncorhynchus nerka | reverse complement strand
AACAGGGAGTACAAGAGGGGGCTGAGCACGCACCCCTGAGCAGTGTCCATCAAATCCGTCCACAACACCCATCCATCAACCCCATCCACAACACCCATCCATCAACCCCATCCACAACACCCATCCATCAACCCCATCCATCAACACCCATCCACAACACCCATCCATCAACCCCATCCACAACACCCATCCATCAACCCCATCCACAACACCCATCCATCAACCCCATCCACAACCCCATCCATCAACCCCATCCACAACCCCATCCACAACACCCATCCATCAACCCCATCCACAACACCCATCCATCAACCCCATCCATCAACCCCATCCATCAACCCCATCCACAACACCCATCCATCAACCCCATCCACAACACCCATCCATCAACCCCATCCACAACACCCATCCATCAACCCCATCCATCAACCCCATCCACAACCCCATCCACAACACCCATCCATCAACCCCATCCATCAACCCCATCCACAACCCCATCCACAACACCCATCCATCAACCCCATCCACAACACCCATCCATCAACCCCATCCACAACCCCATCCATCAACCCCATCCACAACCCCATCCACAACACCCATCCATCAACCCCATCCACAACACCCATCCATCAACCCCATCCATCAACCCCATCCATCAACCCCATCCACAACACCCATCCATCAACCCCATCCACAACACCCATCCATCAACCCCATCCACAACACCCATCCATCAACCCCATCCATCAACCCCATCCACAACACCCATCCATCAACCCCATCCACAGCACCCATCCATCAACCCCATCCACAACACCCATCCACAACACCCATCCATCAACCCCATCCACAACACCCATCCATCAACCCCATCCACAACCCCATCCATCAACCCCATCCACAACCCCATCCACAACACCCATCCATCAACCCCATCCACAACACCCATCCATCAACCCCATCCACAACCCCATCCATCAACCACATCCACAACACCCATCCATCAACCCCATCCATCAACCCCATCCACAACCCCATCCACAACACCCATCCATCAACCCCATCCACAACACCCATCCATCAACCCCATCCACAACCCCATCCATCAACCACATCCACAACACCCATCCATCAACCCCATCCATCAACACCCATCCACAACACCCATCCATCAACCCCGTCCAAAACGTCCTAGCAAAACCCAAGCCTACTTGATGGTGATAGTGCTCACTTTTACCCCCTAGTGGCCGGTTTTAAATGCATCTGCCGATGTCAAATCAAATCAAATGTATTTATATAGCCCTTATTACATCAGCTGATATCTCAAAGTGCTGTACAGAAACCCAGCCTAAAACCCCAGACAGCAAGCAATGCAGGTGTAGAAGCACGATGGCTAGGAAAAACTCCCGAGAAAGGCCAAAACCTAGGAAGAAACCTAGAGAGGAACCAGGCTATGAGGGGTGGCCAGTCCTCTTCTGGCTGTGCCGGGTTGAGATTATAACAGAACATGGCCAAGATGTTCAAATGTTCATAGATGACCAGAATTGTCAAATAATAATAATCACAGTAGTTGTCGAGTGTGCAACAAGTCAGCACCTCAGGAGTAAATGTCAGTTGGCTTTTCATAGTCGATCATTGAGACTATATCTACCGCTCCTGCTGTCTCTAGAGAGTTGAAAACAACAGGTCTGGGACAGGTAGCACATCCGGTGAACAGGTCAGGGTTCCATAGCCGCAGGCAGAACAGTTGAAACTGGAGCAGCAGCACGGCCAGGTGGACTGGGGACAGCAAGGAGTCATCATGCCAGGTAGTCCTGAGGCATGGTCCTAGGGCTCAGGTCCCCTGAGAGAGAAAGAAAGAAAGAAAGAGAGAATTAGAGAGAGCATACTTAAATTCACACAGGACACTGGAGAAATACTCCAGATATAACAGTCTGACCCTAGCCCCCCGACACATAAACTATTGCAGCACATGGGTAGGCAGACCATTCCATAAAAATTTAGCTCTACAGGAGAAAGCACTGCCTCCAGCTGTTTGCTTAGAAATTATAGGAACAATTAGGAGGCCTGCGTCTTGTGACCGTAGCGTACGTGTAGGTATGTATGGCAAGACCAAATCGGAAAGATAGGTAGGAGCAAGCCCATGTAAGGCTTTGTCGGTTAGCAGTAAAACCTTGAAATCAGTCCTTGTGTCACGTTCTGACCTTAGTTCCTTTGTTTTGTCTTTGTTTTAGTATGGTCATGGCGTGAGTGGGGGGGGCAGTCAATGTTTGTGTTTCTATGTTGGTTTTTGAGTTCGGCCTGGTATGGTTCTCAATCAGAGGCAGGTGTCGTTAGTTGTCTCTGATTGAGAATCATATTTAGGTAGCCTTTTTCCACCTGTGTTTGGTGACAGAACTGTTTCGGTTGTTTCTTTGTTGTTTTTGTTATTCAGTTTGGATTATTATTAAAAATCATGAACACTTACGACACTGAACCTTGGTCCTCACCTTCTTCCACCGACGACGGCAGTTAGACCTTGGTCCTCACCTTCTTCCACCGACGATGGCCCGTTACACCTTGGTCCTCACCTTCTTCCACCGACGATGGCCCGTTACACCTTGGTCCTCACCTTCTTCCACCGACAACGCCCGTTACACCTTGGTCCTCACCTTCTTCCACCGACAACGCCCGTTACACCTTGGTCCACACCTTCTTCCACCGGCGATGGCCCGTTGCACCTTGGTCCTCACATTCTTCCACCGACGACGGCTGTTACACCTTGGTCCTCACATTCTTCCACCGACGACGGCTGTTACACCTTGGTCCTCACATTCTTCCACCGACGACGGCTGTTACACCTTGGTCCTCACATTCTTCCACCGACAACGCCCGTTACACCTTGGTCCACACCTTCTTCCACCGGCGATGGCCCGTTGCACCTTGGTCCTCACATTCTTCCACCGACGACGGCTGTTACACCTTGCTAGCAGGATTCTAGCAGCCGTATTAACTAACTGAAGTTTATTCAGTGCTTTATCAGGGTATCTGGAAAGTAGAGCATTGCAGTAGTCTAACCTAGAAGTAACAAAAGCATGGATTAATTTTTCTGCATCATTTTTGGACAGAACATTTCTGATTTTTGCAGTGTTACGCAGATGGAAAAAAGCTGTCCTTGAAACAATCTTGATATGTTCGTCAAAAGAGAGATCAGGGTCCAGAGTAACGCCGAGGTCCTTCACAGTTTTATTTGAGTCGACTGTACAACCATTAAGATTAATTGTCAGATTCAACAGAATATCTCTTTGTTTCTTGGGACCAAGAACAAGCATCTGTTTTGTCCGAGTTTAAAAGTAGAACGTTTGCAGCCATCCACTTCCTTATGTCTGAAACACATGCTTCTAGCGAGGGCAATTTTGGGGCTTCACCATGTTTCATTGAAATGTACAGCTGTGTGTCATCCGCATAGCAGTGAAAGTTAACATGATGTTTTCGAATGACATCCCCAAGAGGTAAAATATATAGTGAAAACAATAGTGGTCCTACAACGGAACCTTGAGGAACACTGAAATGTACACAAACCATTCACAGAGACAAACTGATATCTTTCCGACAGATAAGATCTAAACCAGGCCAGATCTTGTCCATGTAGACCAATTTGGGTTTCCAATCTCTCCAAAATAATGCGTTGATCGATGGTATCAAAAGCAGCACTAAGGTCTAGGAGCACGAGGACAGATACAGAGCCTCGGTCTGACGCCATTAAAAGGTCATTTTACCACCTTCACAAGTGCAGTCTCAGTGCTATGATGGGGTCTAAAACCAGACTGAAGCATTTCGTATACATTGTGTGTCTTCAGGATATGGGATAAACATCTAATTTTGAAGTCACTTTTGAGTGATCTGCCTGGTTTAAGTGTGTGCCAGAGGGCAACCCCGAATTCGACATTTTTTTGGCAAAATGAGTGTATGTGGTTGTTTTAGCTGTGCGTGTGGTTTGGCTATGTGTGTGTTCAGGGTGGGAAAACACCCAGGGATGGGAGAGAGACCAGCGTTTGATCTGGGACTGGGTTGGAACTGTAGTCTTCCCAGTAAGGCTTGGACTGGGGCCTGGCGGGCAGCACTGGTTGAGGGCATGGAAAGAGCCTCTAAAGTGTGAGTGTAACTCGTGTGTGTGTGTGTGTGTGTGTGTGTGTGTGTGTGTGTGTGTGTGTGTGTGTGTGTGTGTGTGTGTGTGTGTGTGTGTGTGTGTGTGTGTGTGTGTGTTTGATTGCATATCGTGGCTGAAGTGCCAGTCAAATTTGACCTGCCCTAGTTTCCAGTAAAAAGCTTTTTAACTTGATGAAAGGCCTCTGTAACCTGAGTCCTCAGTGAAAAGCCATTAAACTAGATGAAAGGTCTCTATAACCTGAGATGAAAGGCCTCTATATCATGAGCTGACAGGCCTCTATAACCTGAGATGAAAGGCCTCTATAACCTGAGATGAAAGGCCTCTGTAACCTGAGATGAAAGGCCTCTATATCCTGAGATGAAAGGCCTCTATAACCTGAGATGAAAGGCCTTTGTATCCTGAGATGAAAGGCCTCTGTAACCTGAGATGAAAGGCCTCTGTAACCTGAGATGAAAGGCCTCTGTAACCTGAGATGAAAGGCCTCTATATCCTGAGTTTCCAGTGAAAAGCCATTAAACTAGATGAAAGGCCTCTGTAACCTGAGTCCTCAGTGAAAAGCCATTAAACTAGATGAAAGGTCTCTATAACCTGAGATGAAAGGCCTCTGTAACCTGAGATGAAATGCCTCTGTAACCTGAGTCTCCTGGAAAAAGCCATTAAACTAGATGAAAGTTCTCTGTAACCTGAGTCCTCAGTGAAAAGCCATTAAACTAGATGAAAGGTCTCTATAACCTGAGATGAAAGGCCTCTATATCATGAGATGAAAGGCCTCTATAACCTGAGATGAAAGGCCTCTATAACCTGAGATGAAAGGCCTCTGTAACCTGAGATGAAAGGCCTCTATATCCTGAGATGAAAGGCCTCTATAACCTGAGATGAAAGGCCTCTATAACCTGAGATGAAAGGTCTCTATAACCTGAGATGAAAGGCCTCTGTAACCTGAGATGAAAGGCCTCTGTAACCTGAGATGAAAGGCCTCTATATCCTGAGTTTCCAGTGAAAAGCCATTAAACTAGATGAAAGGTCTCTATAACCTGAGATGAAAGGTCTCTATAACCTGAGATGAAAGGCCTCTGTAACCTGAGATGAAAGGCCTCTGTAACCTGAGATGAAAGGCCTCTGTAACCTGAGATGAAAGGCCTCTGTAACCTGAGATGAATTGGCCTCTGTAACCTGAGATGAAAGGCCTCTGTAACCTGAGATGAAAGGCCTCTATAACCTGAGATGAAAGGCCTCTATAACCTGAGATGAAAGGCCTCTGTAACCTGAGATGAAAGGCCTCTATATCCTGAGTTTCCAGTGAAAAGCCATTAAACTAGATGAAAGGCCTCTGTAACCTGAGTCCTCAGTGAAAAGCCATTAAACTAGATGAAAGGTCTCTATAACCTGAGTTTCCAGTGAAAAGCCATTAAACTAGATGAAAGGCCTCTATAACCTGAGATGAAAGGCCTCTATAACCTGAGATGAAAGGCCTCTGTAACCTGAGATGAAAGGCCTCTGTAACCTGAGATGAATTGGCCACTGTAACCTGAGATGAAAGGCCTCTATAACCTGAGATGAAATGCCTCTGTAACCTGAGATGAAAGGCCTCTATAACCTGAGATGAAAGGCCTCTGTAACCTGAGATGAATTGGCCTCTGTAACCTGAGATGAAAGGCCTCTATAACCTGAGATGAAAGGCCTCTGTAACCTGAGATGAAAGGCCTCTATAACCTGAGATGAAAGGCCTCTGTAACCTGAGATGAAAGGCCTCTGTAACCTGAGATGAAAGGCCTCTGTAACCTGAGATGAAAGGCCTCTATATCCTGAGATGAAAGGCCTCTATAACCTGAGTTTCCAGTGAAAAGCCATTAAACTAGATGAAAGGCCTCTGTAACCTGAGATGAAAGGCCTATGTAACCTGAGTTTCCAGTGAAAAGCCATTAAACTAGATGAAAGGCCTCTATAACCTGAGATGAAAGGTCTTTATAACCTGAGTACTCAGTGAAAAGCCATTAAACTAGATGAAAGGCCTCTATAACCTGAGTACTCAGTGAAAAGCCATTAAACTAGATGAAAGGCCTCTGTAACCTGAGTACTCAGTGAAACTCCATTAAACTAGATGAAAGGCCTCTATAACCTGAGATGAAAGGCCTCTGTAACCTGAGATGAAAGGCCTATGTAACCTGAGTTTCCAGTGAAAAGCCATTAAACTAGATGAAAGGCCTCTGTAACCTGGGATGAAAGGCCTCTGTAACCTGAGATGAAAGGCCTTTGTAACCTGGGATGAAAGGCCTATGTAACCTGAGTTTCCAGTGAAAAGCCATTAAACCAGATGAAAGGCCTCTGTAACCTGAGATGAAAGGCCTCTATAACCTGAGATGAAAGGCCTCTATAACCTGAGATGAAAGGCCTATGTAACCTGAGATGAAAGGCCTCTGTAACCTGAGATGAAAGGCCTCTATAACCTGAGTTCACAGGAACATTTGCTATCATAATCTACTGCTCCATGAATCCACTCTGTAGATTTCCCCCAAAACAAATAATGTATTAGATATTTTTACTTCACAAGGTTACAGTTCAACGTTTGTTTTTGGGAATCCAGTCACGGTACGCTAGAAAAATGATTCCTTGAACCGGCTAAATAACACACTGTTTCTTTGTTTCTGACCTGATGTCATTGAATATGGGGATTTTACCACCTCAGCAGCATGCCGGTGGTTTTCAGGAAGGTGAGGCAGTCAACTCTAAACATAGTGCAACCACAGGTAAATAAACAAGTGATGACCTCTTTCAAACGCTGCTACAGGTGGTGTGTGTGTTAGCTACTGTCTTAATAGACTGCCTCTGGGTTAGTGACTGTCTCTGTGTTAGGGACTGTCTCTGGGTTAGTGACTGTAACCGACTGTCTCTGTGTTAGTGACTGTCTTCACAGACTGTCTCTGTGTTAGTGACTGTCTCTGGGTTAGTGACTGTCTCTGGGTTAGTGACTGTCTCTGGGTTAGTGACTGTAACCGACTGTCTCTGTTTTAGCGACTGTAACCGACTGTCTCTGTGTTAGTGACTGTCTTCACAGACTGTCTCTGTGTTAGTGACTGTCATAACAGACTGTCTCTGGGTAGGTGACTGTCGTAACAGACTGTCTCTTGGTTAGTGACTGTCGTAACAGACTGTCTGTGTTGGTGACTGTCGTAAAACAGACTGTCTCTGGGAAGGTGACTGTTGTAACAGACTGTCTCTGGGTAGGTGACTGTCGTAACAGACTGTCTCTGGGTAGGTGACTGTCGTAACAGACTGTCTCTGGGTAGGTGACTGTCGTAACAGACTGTCTCTGGGTAGGTGACTGTCGTAACAGACTGTCTCTTGGTTAATGACTGTCGTAACAGACTGTCTCTGGGTAGGTGACTGTTGTAACAGACTGTCTCTGGGTAGGTGACTGTTGTAACAGACTGTCTCTGGGTAGGTGACTGTCATAACAGACTGTCTCTGGGTTAGTGACTGTCGTAACAGACCGTCTCTGAGTTAGTGACTGTCTTCACAGACTGTCTCTGGGTTAGTGACTGTCTTCATAGACCGTCTCTGGGTTAGTGTCTGTCTTCACAGACTGTCTCTGGGTTAGTGACTGTCTTCACAGACTGTCTCTGGGTAGGTGACTGTCCTCACAGACTGTCTCTGGGTAGGTGACTGTTGTAACAGACTGTCTCTGGGTAGGTGACTGTCGTAACAGACTGTCTCTGTGTTAGTGACTGTCGTAACAGACTGTCTCTGGGTAGGTGACTGTTGTAACAGACTGTCTCTTGGTAGGTGACTGTTGTAACAGACTGTCTCTGGGTAGGTGACTGTCGTAACAGACTGTCTCTGGGTTAGTGACTGTCGTAACAGACCGTCTCTGGGTTAGTGACTGTCTTCACAGACCGTCTCTGGGTTAGTGACTGTCTTCATAGACCGTCTCTGGGTAGGTGACTGTCTTCACAGACTGTCTCTGGGTAGGTGACTGTCTTCACAGACTGTCTCTGGGTAGGTGACTGTCTTCACAGACTGTCTCTGGGTAGGTGACTGTCATAACAGACTGTCTCTGGGTAGGTGACTGTCATAACAGACTGTCTCTGGGTAGGTGACTGTCATAACAGACTGTCTCTGGGTAGGTGACTGTCTTCACAGACTGTCTCTGGGTAGGTGACTGTCATAACAGACTGTCTCTGGATAGGTGACTGTCATAACAGACTGTCTCTGGGTAGGTGACTGTTGTAACAGACTGTCTCTGGGTAGGTGACTCTCATAACAGACTGTCTCTGGGTAGGTGACTGTCTTCACAGACTGTCTCTGGGTAGGTGACTGTCATAACAGACTGTCTCTGGGTAGGTGACTGTCATAACAGACTGTCTCTGGGTAGGTGACTGTCTTCACAGACTGTCTCTGGGTAGGTGAATGTCTTCACAGACTGTCTCTGGGTAGGTGACTGTCATCACAGACCGTCTCTGGGTAGGTGACTGTCTTCACAGACTGTCTCTGGGTAGGTGACTGTCGTAACAGACTGTCTCTGGGTGGGTGAGCTCTCTCTCATACTCAGATATGATTAGAACCACTGGAAATCTATTTCTATCTTCTAATGACGTTATATCTCTCTGCGTGATGAGAAGGATTTTCTTGGTGTTTCAGGGAGATGTACACAAACAAAGGGGTCAGTGTTAGTGAGCTTGGACAGAGGGGTCAGTATTAGTGAGCTTGGAGAAAGGGGTCAGTATTAGTGAGCTTGGAGAAAGGGGTCAGTCTAGTGAGCGTTGGACAAAGGGGTCAGTGTTAGTGAGCTTGGAGAAAGGGGTCAGTATTAGTGAGAGTTGGACAAAGGGGTCAGTATAAGTGAGCTTGGACAGAGGGGTCAGTATAAGTGAGCGTTGGAGAAAGGGGTCAGTATTAGTGAGCTTGGAGAAAGGGGTCAGTGTTAGTGAGCTTGGAGAAAGGGGTCAGTGTTAGTGAGCTTGGAGAAAGGGGTCAGTATTAGTGAGCTTGGACAGAGGGGTCAGTGTTAGTGAGCGTTGGAGAAAGGGGTCAGTATTAGTGAGCTTGGACAGAGGGGTCAGTGTTAGTGAGCGTTGGAGAAAGGGGTCAGTATTAGTGAGCTTGGAGAAAGGGGTCAGTGTTAGTGAGCTTGGACAGAGGGGTCAGTGTTAGTGAGCTTGGACAGAGGGGTCAGTATTAGTGAGCTTGGACAGAGGGGTCAGTATTAGTGAGCTTGGAGAAAGGGGTCAGTATTAGTGAGCGTTGGACAAAGGGGTCAGTATTAGTGAGCTTGGAGAAAGGGGTCAGTATTAGTGAGCTTACTTAAATATTAAATAAATCTAACATGATCATCCAAAGTTTTGGGCTTCCTATTTAGTTCAAATTTAAGTAAAACTACTTCAGTTCAACTTGAACCTGCTGTTTCCTCTCCTCTAATCTCCCCTTCCCTCCTCTCTTCTCCTCTCCTTTCCTCTAATCTCCTCTCCCTTTCCCCCCATCTCCTCCACTCCTCAGCTCTCCTCCCCTCTTCTCTCCTCTCGCCAGAATGACAGCTGATTAAAATGGATTCCACTTGCGTGTGAGAGAACATTTTTCATGGGAGTAACAGTGTTGATTTCTCACACCCTGCTGGCCCTCTGTAGTAATGTGCTCTACTATTGTTACTGTGTGAAGGTCCCATCAATGTTGTTGTGTGTACTGTGGTACTGTCTTCTCATGGAGTTTGTGTATATTAAGGTGTGTGTGTGCTTGACATGTTCTCAGAGTTATAACTCAGTGACAGGTTATAACTCAGTGACAGGTTATAACACAGTGACAGGTTATAACTCAGTGACAGGTTATAACTCAGTGACAGGTTATAACACAGTGACAGGTTATAACACAGTGACAGGTTATAACTCAGTGACAGGTTATAACACAGTGACAGGTTATAACACAGTGATAGGTTATAACAGAGTGACAGGTTATAACACAGTGACAGGTTATAACACAGTGACAGGTTATAACTCAGTGACAGGTTATAACACAGTGACAGGTTATAACTGATTGACAGGTTATAACACAGAGACAGGTTATAACACAGTGACATGTTATAACTCAGTGACAGGTTATAACACAGTGACAGGTTATAACACAGTGACATGTTATAACTCAGTGACAGGTTATAACTCAGTGACAGGTTATAACACAGTGACAGGTTATAACTCAGTGACAGGTATTCTGAGTGTTATAACACAGTGACAGGTTATAACACAGTGACAGGTTATAACTCAGTGACAGGTATTCTGAGTGTTATAACACAGTGACAGGTTATAATTCAGTGACAGGTATTATGAGAGTTATAACTCAGTGACAGGTTATAACTCAGTGACAGGTATTCTGAGTGTTATAACACAGTGACAGGTTATAATTCAGTGACAGGTATTATGAGAGTTATAACTCAGTGACAGGTTATAACACAGTGACAGGTTATAACACAGTGACAGGTTATAACTCAGTGACAGGTTATAACTGATTGACAGGTTATAACACAGTGACAGGTTATAACTCAGTGACATGTTGTAACACAGTGACAGGTTATAACTCAGTGACATGTTGTAACTCAGTGACAGGTTATAACACAGTGACAGGTTATAACTCAGTGACAGGTTATAACACAGTGACAGGTTATAACTCAGTGACAAGTTATAACACAGTGACAGGTTATAACTCAGTGACAGGTTATAACACAGTGACAGGTTATAACTCAGTGACAGGTTATAACACAGTGACAGGTTATAACACAGTGACATGTATTCTGAGTGTTATAACTGGTACAGTCATATTGTCTTATTTAACATCCCTGACTTAGCAACACAGTCTAAGCATCCCAAAGGAGTCTGTCTCTCTCACTTTCTCTCTTTCTTTCTTTCTTTCTTTCTTTCTTTCTTTCTTTCTTTCTTTCTCTCTCTCTCTCTCTCTCTCTCTCTCTCTCTCGATATCTCTCTCTCTCTCCCCTCTCCTGTCTTCCTCTACCCTCCCTCTCTCTCTCTCTCTCTCTCTCTCCCTCTCTCTCTCTCCCCTCTCCTGTCTGCCTCTACCCTCCCTCTCTCTCTCGCTCTCGCTCTCTCTCTCTCTCTCTCTCTCCCCTCTCCTGTCTTCCTACCCTCCCTCCCTCTCTCTCTCTCTCTCTCTCTCTCTCTCTCTCTCTCTCTCTCTCAATTCAATTCAATTCAATTCAAGGGCTTTATTGGCATGGGAAACATGTGTTAACATTGCCAAAGCAAGTGAGGTAGACAACATACAAAGTGAATATATACGGTGAAAAACAACAAAAATGAACAGTAAACATTACACATACAGAAGTTTCAAAACAGTAAGACATTACAAATGTCATATTATATATATATATATATATATATACAATGTACAAATAGTTAAAGGACACAAGATAAAATAAATAAGCATAAATATGGGTTGTATTTACAATGGTGTTTGTTCTTCACTGGTTGCCCTTTTCTCGTGGCAACAGGTCACAAATCTTGCTGCTGTGATGGCACACTGTGGAATTTCACCCAGTAGATATGGGAGTTTTTCAAAATTGGATTTGTTTTCGAATTCTTTGTGGATCTGTGTGATCTGGGGGAAATATGTATCTCTAATATGGTCATACATTGGGCAGGAGGTTAGGAAGTGCAGCTCAGTTTCCACCTCATTTTGTGGGCAGTGAGCACATAGCCTGTCTTCTCTTGAGAGCCTCTCTCTCTCTCGCTCTCTCCCCTCTCCTGTCTTCCTCTACCCCCCCTCTCTCTCTCTCTCTCTCTCTCCTCCTGTCTTCCCCTACCCTCCCTCTCTCACAGTAGGAAGGAGGCAGCCAACTGTCAGTAAACATGGCCAGTCAATAACCACACAGGAACCAGACAGAACCCTCTGTACTGTCTTTATCCTTAATGCACTAGTCTTGTCCTCTGTCTCTCACTCTCATGCACTGTTTACCACTCAGATTTCTCTATAAATGTTTTTCTGATGAATAAATCTAGTGAATAGACTTGATCAGTTTTTCAAAAAATGTTGGTACAATTTCAACACAACACAGAGCCATACAGTTTCTCTCTCTCTCTCTCTCTCTCTCTCTCTCACTCTCTCTCACTCTCTCTCTTTCTTTGTCTCTCTCTCTCTTGCTCTTTTGCTCTGTCTCTCCTCCTCTCTCTTTCTTCACTTCTCTACTCACATACTGTATCTTGCCTGTATTGTGTGGGGTAAACCGACTTGTGGATAATAAACAGACTGACTATCAGTATTCCCTCTTAGCTAATAAACAGACAGTCAGCATTCCCTCTTAGCTAATAAACAGACAGTCAGTATTCCCTCTTAGCTAATAAGCAGACAGTCATTCTACCCTCTTAGATAATAAACAGACCGTCCATCTTCCCTCTTAGATAATAAGCAGACTGACAGTCAATCTTCCCTCTTAGATAATAAGCAGACTGACAGTCAATCTTCCCCTTAGATAATGAGCAGACTGACAGTCAATCTCCCCCTTAGATAATAAGCAGACTGACAGTCCATCTCCCCTCTTAGATAATAAGCAGACTGACAGTAAATCTTCCCTCTTAGATAATAAGCAGACTGACAGTCAATCTTCCCCCTTAGATAATAAGCAGACTGACAGTCCATCTTCCCCCTTAGATAATAAACAGACTGACAGTCCATCTCCCCCTTAGATAATAAGCAGACTGACAGTCCATCTTCCCCCTTAGATAATAAACAGACTGACAGTCAATCTCCCCCTTAGATAATAAACAGACTGACAGTCCATCTCCCCCCTTA
Source organism: Oncorhynchus nerka (assembly GCF_034236695.1). Lineage (NCBI taxonomy): Eukaryota > Metazoa > Chordata > Actinopteri > Salmoniformes > Salmonidae > Oncorhynchus > Oncorhynchus nerka. The sequence continues at coordinate 94,250,737 of NC_088399.1, read as the reverse complement.
GATAATAAGCAGACTGACAGTCCATCTCCCCCTTAGATAATAAGCAGACTGACAGTCCATCTCCCCCTTAGATAATAAACAGACTGACAGTCCATCTCCCCCCTTAGATAATAAGCAGACTGACAGTCCATCTCCCCCTTAGATAATAAACAGACTGACAGTCCATCTTCCCCCTTAGATAATAAACAGACTGACAGTCCATCTTCCCCCTTAGATAATAAACAGACTGACAGTCAATCTTCCCCCTTAGATAATAAACAGACTGACAGTCCATCTCCCCCTTAGATAATAAACAGACTGACAGTCAATCTCCCCCCTTAGATAATAAGCAGACTGACAGTCCATCTCCCCCTTAGATAATAAGCAGACTGACAGTCCATCTTCCCCCTTAGATAATAAGCAGACTGACAGTCCATCTCCCCCTTAGATAATAAACAGACTGACAGTCAATCTCCCCCCTTAGATAATAAACAGACTGACAGTCCATCTCCCCTTAGATAATAAACAGACTGACAGTCCATCTCCCCTTAGATAATAAACAGACTGACAGTCAATCTTCCCCTTAGATAATAAACAGACTGACAGTCCATCTCCCCTTAGATAATAAACAGACTGACAGTCAATCTTCCCCCTTAGATAATAAACAGACTGACAGTCAATCTTCCCCCTTAGATAATAAACAGACTGACAGTCCATCTTCCCCCTTAGATAATAAACAGACTGACAGTCAATCTTCCCCCTTAGATAATAAACAGACTGACAGTCCATCTCCCCCTTAGATAATAAACAGACTGACAGTCAATCTCCCCCTTAGATAATAAACAGACTGACAGTCAATCTTCCCCCTTAGATAATAAACAGACTGACAGTCCATCTCCCCCTTAGATAATAAACAGACTGACAGTCCATCTCCCCCCTTAGATAATAAGCAGACTGACAGTCCATCTCCCCCTTAGATAATAAACAGACTGACAGTCCATCTTCCCCCTTAGATAATAAGCAGACTGAGGTATTGTTTATGAAGTGAGAATCAGGGACCATAGACAATGAATGAGGAAGTAACACAGTAGACATGTCTGATATGGACAGAAGGAGTTGATGAGAGTTTGTAAAGAACTCATCAGTAGGTCCCTATCTGATACAGACAGAGGAGACGCTGACGAGACATGTGTGTGTGTGTGTGTGTGCGTGAGAGAGAGAGAGAGAGAGAAAGTGTGTGTGTTTCACTCTGATTAGTGATTCTGATCACTGACTTCATTATCTGTGACGCCTCTGGAGATTCAGAAGAAGAACAGGACGAATATATACAAAGGCAATTGAGGAAATTTAATGAATTCTAATGAATATGCAGATTGGGTTGAATCGTCAAGATAGCTACGAGTCCATATTTAGAAAGCGATTTTTTGGGGGGGGGGGGGACAAAGAAAAAAATAATAATACAATCATTCAGTCAATGAGGGTTTCATTCCATTTGTAAGTCTGGTTCTGTCCTCCTGACTCCATGATGTAGTCAGAACCAAGCACAGTTGGTTCCAGAGAGACGAGTAGCAGAGAGACTGACTGATTGGTGATCCACGTGAGACACCCTGAACTGACTAAACCCAGAGTTTCACTGTATTAAATCTCAAACCTGTTTTTTTCTCTGTGTCTTTGTGCCTTGTCAGCTCGGGGATTCGAACTTGCAATCTTCCGGTCACTAGTCCAACGCTCTAACCACTAGGCTACCCTGCCGCCTCTACACTCTAACCACTAGGCTACCCTGCCGCCTCTACACTCTAACCACTAGGCTACCCTGCCGCCTCTACACTCTAACCACTAGGCTACCCTGCCGCCTCTACACTCTAACCACTAGGCTACCCTGCCTCCTCTACACTCTAACCACTAGGCTACCCTGCCGCCTCTACACTCTAACCACTAGGCTACCCTGCCACCCGCACAGTTGGTTCCAGAGAGACTGATTGGTTTTACTCCTGACTATTCTCACCAATAGGGTGACTCGGGGCTCTAGTGCACAGACACACCAGACATGTTGTTTTCAGTTGTGGTGTAGTTTTAACCGTTGG
>NC_088399.1:94238674-94246174 GCF_034236695.1 Oncorhynchus nerka | reverse complement strand
ATATAGGTAATAGGTAATAGCTAATATATAGGTAATAGGTAATGTATTGGTAATAGGTAATATATAGGTAATAGGTAATATATAGGTAATAGCTAATATATAGGTAATAGGTAATAGGTAATATATAGGTAATGTATAGGTAATAGGTAATAGCTAATATATAGGTAATAGGTAATAGCTAATATATAGGTAATAGGTAATATATAGGTAATAGGTAATATATAGATTATAGGTAATATATAGGTAATAGGTAATATGTAATATGTAATAGGTAATATATAGGTAATAGGTAATATATAGGTAATAGGTAATATATAGGCAATAGGTAATATGTAATAGGTAATATATAAGGAAATAGGTATTATGTAATAGGTAATATATAGGTAATAGGTCATAGGTAATAGGTAATATATAGGTAATATGTAATAGGTAATAGCTAATATATAGGTAATAGGTAATATTCAATATATAGGTAATAGGTAACACATAGGTAATAGGTAATAGGTAATAAATAGGTCATAGGTAATATATAGGTAATAGCTAATATATAGGTAATAGGTAATATCTAATATATAGGTAATAGGTAATATATAGGTAATAGGTAATATATAGGTAATAGGTGATAGGTAATATATAGGTAATGTATAGGTAATAGGTAATAGCTAATATATAGGTAATAGGTAATAGCTAATATATAGGTAATAGGTAATATATAGATTATAGGTAATATATAGGTAATAGGTAATATATAGGTAATAGGTAATATGTAAAATGTAATAGGTAATATATAGGTAATAGGTAATATATAGGCAATAGGTAATATGTAATAGGTAATATATAAGGAAATAGGTATTATGTAATAGGTAATATATAGGTAATAGGTCATATATAGGTAATATGTAATAGGTAATATATAGGTCATAGGTAATAGGTCATATGTAATAGGTAATATATAGGTAATAGGTAATAGGTAATATATAGGTAATATGTAATAGGTAATAGGTAATATATAGGTAATACCTAATATATAGGTAATAGGTAATATATAGGTAATAGGTAATATATAGGTAATAGGTAATTACTGTGGTAATAAAATACAGGTATGTGTTCCAGGTAATATATAGGTAATGCATTGGTAATAGGTAATAGGTAATATATAGGTAATAGCTAATATATATGTAATAGCTAATATATAGGTAATAGGTAATATATAGGTAATAGGTAATATATAGGTAATAGGTAATAGCTAATATATAGGTAATAGGTAATAGGTAATGTATAGGTAATAGGTAATATATAGGTAATAGGTAATAGGTAATATATAGATTATAGGTAATATATAGGTAATAGGTAATATATAGGTAATAGGTAATAGGTAATATATAGGTAATAGGTAATAGATAATATATAGGTAATAGGTAATATATAGGTAATAGGTAATATATAGGCAATAGGTAATATGTAATAGGTAATATATAAGGTAATAGGTATTATGTAATAGGTAATATATAGGTAATAGGTCATATATAGGTAATAGGTAATAGGTAATATATAGGTAATAGGTAATAGGTCATATATAGGTAATAGGTAATAGGTAATAGGTAATATATAGGTAACAGGTAATATATAGGTAATAGGTCATATGTAATAGGTAATATATAGGTAATATGTAATAGGTAATATATAGGTAATATGTAATAGTTAATATATAGGTAATAGGTAATATATAGGTAACAGGTAATATATAGGTTATAGGTAATAGGTAATATATAGGTATAGGTAATAATAGGTAATAGGTAATATATAGGTAATAGGTCATAGGTAATATATAGGTAATAGGTAATATATAGGTAATAGGTAATATATAGGTAATATATAGGTAATAGGTAATATATAGGTAATAGGTAATATATAGGTAATAGGTAATATATAGGTAATAGGTCATATGTAATAGGTAATATATAGGTAATAGGTCATAGGTAATATATAGGTAATAGGTAATATATAGGTAATAGGTAATATATAGGTAATAGGTAATTACTGTGGTAATAAAATACAGGTATGTGTTCCATGTTTCGTTGTTTGTGGTGGACAGTATATCTAAGCCTACATTCTTACAGTGCTGTGTAGGTGTGTGTGTGTGTTTGTGGTGGACAGTATATCTAAGTCTACATTCTTACAGTGCTGTGTAGGTGTGTGTGTGCTTGTGGTGGACAGTATATCTAAGCCTACAGGACAATGCTGTTTTAATCGTGACCGTTGTCTCAGATGTAACTCAATCATCAAACGCACGTCATCCTGCTCAGTAATTTGACCTCTCCCTGAACTCACACGCTCATGCAGGATTACTAAATGAACCAAAACAAGTTAAACAATCAATAGAAGGATGTGGGGCAGATCAGTGGGTCTGTGCTCTTCTTACATTGTTACAGTGCTGTGTAGGTGTGTGTGTGTGTGTGTTTGTGTGTGTGTGTGTTTGTGTGTGTGGGTTTGTGTGTGTGGGTTTGTGTGTGCGTGTTTGTGTGTGTGGGTTTGTGTGTGTTTGTGTTTGTGTGTGTGTGTGTGTGTGTGTGTGTTTTTGTGTGTGTGTGTGTTTGTATGTGTGTGTGTGTGTGTGTGTTTTTGTGTGTGTGTGTGTGTGTGTGTTTCTTATCCCTCTGAGTCTTATCTCCCTGACCTTCATCCTCCCAGGGATGATTCCATATTTCAGTCATATTTATGGTGTTTCTTTATAAAAACGGCACTTGTGCCAACTTGGAAAGAGGATTATGAAGGGAGGAGGAAGATGGTGAGAAATGTTGAGAGAAGGGAAGAAGAAGAAAGGAGGAAGATGGTGAGAGAAGGGAAGAAGGAGATGGTGAGAGAAGGGAAGAGGAAGATGGTGAGAGAAGAGAAGAGGAAGATTGTGAGAGAAGAGAAGAGGAAGATGGTGAGAGAAGAGAAGAGGAAGATGGTGAGAGAAGAGAAGAGGAAGATGGTGAGAGAAGAGAAGAGGAAGATGGTGAGAGAAGAGAAGAGGAAGATGGTGAGAGAAGGGGATATTCAAGGGACACACTACATACACTCACACACACATGCATATAGACGCAATACACACACACACACACACACACACACACACACACACACACACACACACACACACACACACACACACACACACACACACACACACATGCACACACGCAGCACACACACACACACGCACGCACACGCACACACGCACACACACACATACACACACACAGTTTCACACTCTTTCACACTCCACTCCACTCTGCTGCTACTCTGTTTATTATCTATCCTGATTGCCTAGTCACTTTTACACCTACCTACACTACCGTTCAAAAACGGTTTTTGAAAGAAAAGCACATTTTTCGTCCATTAAAAATAACATAAAATTGATCAGAAATAAAGTGTAGACATTGTTAATGTTGTAAATGACTATAGTAGCTGGAAACAGATGATTTTTAATGGAATATCTACATAGGCGTACAGAGGCCCATGATCAGCAACCATCACTCCTGTGTTCCAATGGCACGTTGTGTTAGCTAATCCAAGTTTATCATTTTAAAAGGCTAATTGATCATTAGAAAATGCTTTAGCAATTATGTTGGCACAGCTGAAAGCTGTTGTTCTGATTAAAGAAGCAATAAAACTGGCCTTCTTTAGACTAGTTGAGTATCTGGAGCATCAGCATTTGTGGGTTCGATTACAGGCTCAAAATGGCCAGAAACAAAGACCTTTCTTCTGAAACTCATCAGTCTATTCTTGTTCTGAGAAATGAAGGCCATTCCATGTGAGAAATTGCAGAGAAACTGAACATCTTGTACAACGCTGTGTACTACTCCCTTCACAGAACAGAGCAAACTGGATCTAACCAGAATAGATTGAGGAGTGGGAGGCCCCGGTGCACAACTGAGCAAGAGGACAAGTACATTAGAGTGTCAAGTTTGAGAAACACCTCGCAAGTCCTCAACTGGCAGCTTCATTAAACATTACCCGCAAAACACCAGTCTCAACATCAAGAGGCGACTACAGGATGCTCTACGCTCTCAACCCACTCGATAATACCACTACCCCCCCTTCTCTCTCTTCTCTCTCTCTCTCTCTCTCTCTCTCTCTCTCTCTCTCTCTCTCGCCCTCTCTCTCCCTCTTCTCTCTCTCTCTCTCTCTCTCTCTCTCTCTCTCTCTCTCTCTCTCTCTCTCTCTCTCTCTCTCTGTCTCTCTCTCTCTACTCTCTCTATACTCCCCTCTTCTCTCTCTCTCCCTCTCTCTTTCTCTCTCTTTCTCTTTCATTCTTTCATTCTCGTATTCTCTAGTTCTCTCTGTTTCTTTCTTTCTATCTCCTTCTCTGATTCTCTACTTCTCTTTCTATCTCCTTCTCTACTTCTTTCTATCTCGTTCTCTACTTCTTTCTCTCTCGTTCTCTAATTCTCTCTCTCGTTCTCTAATTCTCTAGTCCTCTGTCTCTCTCGATCTCCAATCTCTGTGGATGATGTAATGTATCCTTCAGGGAGGAGTCAGCTCTTTGTTTTGTTGTTGCTCCGGACATAATAATGTCATAACTTATTAGTCATTGTAGAGTGGCTTAAATAAAGTATTAATAATAGTATTGTAGACTTAAATAAAGTTGGGTAATTGACATTAAAGTAAAATAAGAACAAGCCCAAGGCTATCATGAGGATGGTAGTCACTTTAGGACAAACGGTCTTTTTTCATGAGAGAAATTGTCGCTTATGTGTGTGTAAAATATTACTGTTCTCAGATTTTTTTTATTCCTAGATTTCAGATCTGTATGAACATGTTATATATATTTATCTTTTAAAGGGGAAAACACAATATATAAATGTTTATCTGGAATGGAATGTTCTTATTATCAGAACTCAGGATAAGACCCAGATGCAGACAGCTAGAGTCACAGATGTGTACTGACCCAAACAGAGACCCAGATGCAGACAGCTAGAGTCACAGATGTGTACTGACCCAAACAGAGACCCAAATGCAGACAGCTAGAGTCACAGATGTTTACTGACCCAAACAGACACCCAAATGCAGACAGCTAGAGTCACAGATGTTTACTGACCCAAACAGGCACCCAAATGCAGACAGCTAGAGTCACAGATGTTTACTGACCCAAACAGAGACCCAAATGCAGACAGATAGAGTCACAGATGTGTACTGACCCAAACAGAGACCCAGATGCAGACAGCTAGAGTCACAGATGTGTACTGACCCAAACAGAGACCCAGATGCAGACAGATAGAGTCACAGATGTTTACTGACCCAAACAGAGACCCAGATGTAGACAGATAGAGTCACAGATGTTTACTGACCCAAACAGAGACCCAGATGCAGACAGATAGAGTCACAGATGTTTACTGACCCAAACAGAGACCCAGATGCAGACAGATAGAGTCACAGATGTGTACTGACCCAAACAGAGACCCAGATGCAGACAGATAGAGTCACAGATGTGTACTGACCCAAACAGAGACCCAGATGCAGACAGATAGAGTCACAGATGTGTACTGACCCAAACAGAGACCCAGATGCAGACAGATAGAGTCACAGATGTGTACTGACCCAAACAGAGACCCAGATGCAGACAGATAGAGTCACAGATGTGTACTGACCCAAACAGAGACCCAGATGCAGACATCTAGAGTCACAGATGTTTACTGACCCAAACAGACACCCAGATGCAGACAGATAGAGTCACAGATGTGTACTGACCCAAACAGAGACCCAGATGCAGACAGATATAGTCACAGATGTGTACTGACCCAAACAGAGACCCAAATGCAGACAGATAGAGTCACAGATGTGTACTGACCCAAACAGAGACCCAAATGCAGACAGATATAGTCACAGATGTGTACTGACCCAAACAGAGACCCAAATGCAGACAGATAGAGTCACAGATGTGTACTGACCCAAACAGAGACCCAAATGCAGACAGATAGAGTCACAGATGTGTACTGACCCAAACAGACACCCAAATGCAGACAGAGTCACAGATGTGTATGACCCAAACAGAGACAGATGCAGACAGATATAGTCACAGATGTGTACTGACCCAAACAGAGACCCAAATGCAGACAGATAGAGTCACAGATGTGTACTGACCCAAACAGAGACCCAAATGCAGACAGATATAGTCACAGATGTGTACTGACCCAAACAGAGACCCAAATGCAGACAGATAGAGTCACAGATGTGTACTGACCCAAACAGAGACCCAAATGCAGACAGATAGAGTCACAGATGTGTACTGACCCAAACAGACACCCAAATGCAGACAGCTAGAGTCACAGATGTGTACTGACCCAAACAGAGACCCAAATGCAGACAGCTAGAGTCACAGATGTTTACTGACCCAAACAGACACCCAAATGCAGACAGCTAGAGTCACAGATGTTTACTGACCCAAACAGGCACCCAAATGCAGACAGCTAGAGTCACAGATGTTTACTGACCCAAACAGGCACCCAAATGCAGACAGCTAGAGTCACAGATGTTTACTGACCCAAACAGAGACCCAAATGCAGACAGCTAGAGTCACAGATGTGTACTGACCCAAACAGAGACCCAGATGCAGACAGCTAGAGTCACAGATGTGTACTGACCCAAACAGAGACCCAAATGCAGACAGCTAGAGTCACAGATGTTTACTGACCCAAACAGACACCCAAATGCAGACAGCTAGAGTCACAGATGTGTACTGACCCAAACAGAGACCCAAATGCAGACAGATAGAGTCACAGATGTGTACTGACCCAAACAGAGACCCAAATGCAGACAGATAGAGTCACAGATGTGTACTGACCCAAACAGAGACCCAAATGCAGACAGATAGAGTCACAGATGTGTACTGACCCAAACAGAGACCCAAATGCAGACAGCTAGAGTCACATATGTTTACTGACCCAAACAGACACCCAAATGCAGACAGCTAGAGTCACAGATGTGTACTGACCCAAACAGACACCCAAATGCAGACAGCTAGAGTCACAGATGTGTACTGACCCAAACAGAGACCCAAATGCAGACAGCTAGAGTCACAGATGTTTACTGACCCAAACAGACACCCAAATGCAGACAGCTAGAGTCACAGATGTTTACTGACCCAAACAGGCACCCAAATGCAGACAGCTAGAGTCACAGATGTTTACTGACCCAAACAGACACCCAAATGCAGACAGCTAGAGTCACAGATGTTTACTGACCCAAACAGAGACCCAAATGCAGACAGCTAGAGTCACAGATGTTTACTGACCCAAACAGAGACCCAAATGCAGACAGCTAGAGTCACAGATGTTTACTGACCCAAACAGAGACCCAAATGCAGACAGCTAGAGTCACAGATGTGTACTGACCCAAACAGAGACCCAAATGCAGACAGCTAGAGTCACAGATGTGTAATTGACCCAAACAGGCACCCAAATGCAGACAGCTATAGTCACAGATGTTTACTGACCCAAACAGACACCCAAATGC
>NC_088399.1:94228674-94231174 GCF_034236695.1 Oncorhynchus nerka | reverse complement strand
CCACTGGTGTCCCCCAGGGCTCTGTTCTAGGCCCTCTCCTATTCTCGCTATACACCAAGTCACTTGGCTCTGTCATAACCTCACATGGTCTCTCCTATCATTGCTATGCAGACGACACACAATTAATCTTCTCCTTTCCCCTTCTGACGACCAGGTGGCGAATCGCATCTCTGCATGTCTGGCAGACATATCAGTGTGGATGACGGATCATCACCTCAAGCTGAACCTCGGCAAGACGGAGCTGCTCTTCCTCCCGGGAAGGACTGCCCGTTCCATGATCTCGCCATCACGGTTGACAACTCCATTGTGTCCTCGTCCCAGAGCGCTAAGAACCTTGGCGTGATCCTGGACAACACCCTGTCGTTCTCAAATAACATCAAGGCGGTGGCCCGTTCCTGTAGGTTCATGCTCTACAACATCCGCAGAGTACGACCCTGCCTCACACAGGAAGCGGCGCAGGTCCTAATCCAGGCACTTGTCATCTCCCGTCTGGATTACTGCAACTCGCTGTTGGCTGGGCTCCCTGCCTGTGCCATTAAACCCCTACAACTCATCCAGAACGCCGCAGCCCGTCTGGTGTTCAACCTTCCCAAGTTCTCTCACGTCACCCCGCTCCTCCGCTCTCTCCACTGGCTTCCAGTTGAAGCTCGCATCCGCTACAAGACCATGGTGCTTGCCTACGGAGCTGTGAGGGGAACGGCACCTCACTACCTCCAGGCTCTGATCAGGCCCTACACCCAAACAAGGGCACTGCGTTCATCCACCTCTGGCCTGCTCGCCTCCCTACCACTGAGGAAGTACAGTTCCCGCTCAGCCCAGTCAAAACTGTTCGCTGCTCTGGCCCCCCAATGGTGGAACAAACTCCCTCACGACGCCAGGACAGCGGAGTCAATCACCACCTTCCGGAGACACCTGAAACCCCACCTCTTTAAGGAATACCTAGGATAGGATAAAGTAATCCTTCTCCCCCCCTTAAAAGACCTAGATGCACTATTGTAAAGTGGCTGTTCCACTGGATGTCATAAGGTGAAAGCACCAATTTGTAAGTCGCTCTGGATAAGAGCGTCTGCTAAATGACTTAAATGTGTAATGTAATGTAAATGTTTAGTTTAACCTTTATTTAACCAGGCTAGTCACTTAAGAACAACTTCTTATTTTCAATGACAAACTAGGAACAGCCTGTTCAGGAGTAGAACGACAGACTTGTACCTTGTCAGCTCAGGGATGTGAACTTGCAACCTTTCGGTCAATAGTCCAACGCTCTAACCACTAGACCTGCCGCCCCATCACAAAGGACTGAAATATAACAAATGCTTTTGACTTAGAAACACCTGAACTTCTGCGGATATTTTTAAAGTTGATTAATTATGACAAATATTAACATTCCACCTATGAGGTCACTAGTCATTTGACTGCAGGAAAGGGCTACACCCTTAGGGATTGAGGGGTTAAGTCTATCTAGGTAGAGGATGTACAATAGGGTGTCCCAAATGACACCCTATTCCATAAGTAGTGCACACACATGGAAGACTATGTTGAACAGCCAACTCCTGAGACCCACGGTGACATTTAGTTGGTAGGTGTCAGCGAGATTCCTGGATCCATTTTCTGTCCATTCCACTGTACCTCTTTACAACGGTAGAATCACAATACCTACCGCCTCTTGGCGTTCAGACTGAAGACTGCAAGCTGACAGGCAGTTATCCTGCCCAAATCCCAAATCCTACCTGGGTCTCTAACCAGAGAGAAAGGAACACATACTGGATCAAGGGCTATTGAGACATTTTCTAAGACCTTCTTGAGTTAATACCTATCCCATGGTAATAATATGAGCTAGACAGACAGGCGGAAAGATATATAGAGGGAGAGAGAGGAATGGGGGTGGGTTGAGTAACAGGAATGGGGGTGGGTTGAGTAACAGGAATGGGGGTGGGTTGAGTAACAGGAATGGGGTGGGTTGAGTAACAGGAATGGGGTGGGTTGAGTAACAGGAATGGGGTGGGTTGAGTAACAGGAATGGGGTGGGTTGAGTAACAGGAATGGGGTGGGTTGAGTAACAGGAATGGGGTGGGTTGAGTAACAGGAATGGGGTGGGTTGAGTAATAGCAATGGGGGTGGGTTGAGTAACAGGAATGGGGGTGGGTTGAGTAACAGGAATGGGGGTGGGTTGAGTAACAGGAATGGGGGAGGGTTGAGTAACAGGAATGGGGTGGGTTGAGTAACAGGAATGGGGGTGGGTTGAGTAACAGGAATGGGGTGAGTTGAGTAACAGGAATGGGGGTGGGTTGAGTAACAGGAATGGGGGTGGGTTGAGTAACAGGAATGGGTGTGGGTTGAGTAACAGGAATGGGGGTGGGTTGAGTAACAGGAATGGGGGTGGGTTGAGTAACAAGAATGGGGGTGGGTTGAGTAACAGGAATGGGGTGGGTTGAGTAACAGGAATGGGGGTGGGTTGAGTAACAGGAATGGGGTGGGTTGAGTAAAAGGAATGGGGTGGGTT
>NC_088399.1:94143674-94223674 GCF_034236695.1 Oncorhynchus nerka | reverse complement strand
TCTCTCTCTCTCTCCCTCTCTCCCCCTCTCCCTCTCTCTCTCTCTCTCTCTCTCTCTCTCTCTCTCCCTCTCTCTCGCTCTCTCTCTCTCCCTCTCTCCATTTTCCTTTCTTCTCCTTTCCTCCTCCATCTCTCCTGGCTGTTGTTTGTTAGTGTTTTGTAAATCTTGTTCTCCCCCACCACAGCTGTTTCCTTTCCCCTGCCCCCCCTTTCCCGCCTGCTCTCTGTCTGACGTCTCTCTGTAGCCCCCCCCCCCCTCCCTCCCTCCCTCCCTCCCTCACAAACACACCATCCCTCCACTCTGTTCCACAGCGGGGGGTCCTTGAACCCTGCATTAAGCCCTCACAGACTTGTGTCCTCACCTCAATCCAACAATACCCCTCATTTCCTACCCAGTATGCTCTGCTTACACTGTTCCACTGCCTGGCACCCCACGTTTGTTTGTGATTGGATGGTCAGGAAGTGCCATCCCAATGACATCATTCTCAGAGAGAGGCTGAAACACATGGTCTGCATCCCAAATGGCACCTTATGGCAGTAGTATTTCTGTCCAAAACACAGGGGGGGTTTCCTCTCTTAAACAATGAGTCCCAAATGGCACCCTATTCCCCATGTAGAGCACTACTTTTGGCCAGGACCCATGGGGAATAGGGTGCCATTTGGGGTACAGCGAAAGACAAACCTGTCTTTATAAGATAACCAGCTGATGGTTGGAGCAGGTGTTTGTGTCCTTGACCTTGTGAGTGTTTTTCATATCTTCCTTTTCCATTATTTTTCATCCATCCATCCCTTTGTCACCCCTCTGTCATCTCTCTGTCATCCCTCCGTCATCCCTCTGTCACCCCTCTGTCATCTCTCTGTCACCCCTCTGTCATCCCTCTGTCACCCCTCTGTCATCTCTCTGTCACCCCTCTGTCATCCCTCTGTCACCCCTCTGTCATCTCTCTGTCACCCCTCTGTCACCTCTCTGTCACCCCTCTGTCATCCCTCTGTCATCCCTCTGTCATCCCTCTGTCACCCCTCTGTCACCCCTCGGTCATCCCTCTGTCATCCCTCCGTAACCCCCCGTCATCCCTCCATCATCCCTCCGTCATCCTTCTGACACCCCTCCGTCATCCCTCTGTCATCCCTCTGTCACCCATCTGTCATCCCTCTATCATCCCTTGGTCACCCCTCTGTCACCCCTCTGTCATCCCTTGGTCACCCCTCTGTCATCCCTCTTCACCCCTCTGTCATCCCTTGGTCACCCCTCTGTCATCCCTTGGTCACCCCTCTGTCATCCCTTGGTCACCCCTTTGTCATCCCTCTGTCACCCCTCTGTCATCCCTCTATCATCCCTTGGTCACCCCTCCGTCACCCCTCTGTCATCCCTTGGTCACCCCTCTGTCATCCCTCTATCATCCCTTGGTCACCCCTCCGTCACCCCTCTGTCATCCCTTGGTCACCCTTCCGTCATCCCTATTCACCCCTCTTCACCCCTCTGTCATCCCTTGGTCACCCATCTGTCATCTCTCTGTCATCCTTCTATCATCTCTTGGTCACCCCTCCGTCACCCCTCTATCATCCCTTGGTCACCCCTCTGTCATCCCTCTGTCATCCCTCTGTCACCCCTCTGTCATCCCTCTTCACCCCTCTGTCATCCCTTGGTCACCCCTCTGTCATCCCTCTATCATCCCTTTGTCATCCCTCTGTCATCCCTCTGTCATCCTTTGGTTACCGCTCTGTCATCCCTCTGTCACCCTTCCGTCATCCCTCTGTCACCCCTCTGTCACTCCTCTGTCACTCCTCTGTCACCCCTCTGTCATCCCTAGTTTACTATATTTAGTTTATTAATTCAACCATTTAAAAAACAAAAACAAGCATATATAAGACTTGAAAATGCCTGCAGACGAGTAGAATCATGGAGGAAAACACACAATGAATTCTGGGATTTATTTATATTGTGGTGCTCTTGATACAAGATGGCTTGTCAAGATCCAACACGGTTGAAAAACACTTTCACGGCGAGATAATAAAACATAAAAACAAAGAAGAGGAACATCTATCTCTTCATTGCAGTGACATCGTAAGGTACATTCACATCGACACAGAAGAACATCAAACAGTTGTATACTTCATTTATATTATTGTACCTCTGTCATCCATCTCTGTCATCCATCTGTCATCCATGAACACTACATCTGTCTCTTGGATACAATCCCTGTTTTCTTCGGAGGAGACGTCTCACGTAGCTTTCTCTGTTCCACCCGGAAGAGGAGGAAGGAGAAGACATGGAGGTCAGGAAGGGATGTCAAAACAATGTCTTTGACGTTGGAATGGAACGATGTGTTCAGAGACAGAAGGTTTTTATGATGCTATAGGCAACAACAACAGGATATCCTGCTCTCTCATTGCCTGTGTGTGTGTGTGTTTGTGTGTTTCTGTGTGTCGTATTCACTACTGTTATTCCCTCTGCATAAAACAATCTGCTAAATAACTAACATGTAAATGGGCGTGTATCTATGATGTAACGTATCAACAACAGGGTCTATATGGCAACGTATCAACAACAGGGTCTATATGGTAACGTATCAACAACAGGGTCTTTATGGTAACGTGTCATCAACAAGGTCTGTCTGGTAACGTATCAACAACAGGGTCTATCTGGTATCAACAACAGGGTCTATATGGTAACGTATCAACAACAGGGTCTATCTGGTATGAACAACAGGGTCTATATGGTATCAACAACAGGGTCTATATGGTAATTATCAACAACAGGGTCTATCTGGTATCAACAACAGGGTCTATATGGTAACGTATCAACAACAGGGTCTATCTGGTATCAACAACAGGGTCTATCTGGTAACGTATCAACAACAGGGTCTATCTGGTATCAACAACAGGGTCTATATGGTAACGTATCAACAACAGGGTCTATCTGGTATCAACAACAGGGTCTATATGGTATCAACAACAGGGTCTATATGGTAACGTATCAACAACAGGGTCTATCTGGTATCAACAACAGGGTCTATCTGGTAACGTATCAACAACAGGGTCTATCTGGTATCAACAACAGGGTCTATCTGGTATCAACAACAGGGTCTATATGGTAACGTATCAACAACAGGGTCTATCTGGTAACGTATCAACAACAGGGTCTATATGGTATCAACAACAGGGTCTATCTGGTAAGGTATCATCAACAGGGTCTTTCTGGTATCAACAACAGGGTCTATATGGTAATGTATCAACAACAGGGTCTATATGGTAACGTATCGACAACAGGGTCTACATGGTAACGTATCATCAACAGGGTCTTTCTGGTATCAACAACAGGGTCTATATGGTATCAACAACAGGGTCTATATGGTAACGTATCAACAACAGGGTCTATATGGTAACATATCGACAACAGGGTCTATATGGTAACGTATCAACAACAGGGCCTATATGGTATCATCAACAACAGGGTCTATCTGGTATCAACAACAGGGTCTATATGGTAACGTATCAACAACAGGGTCTATCTGGTAAAGTATCAACAACAGGGTCTATATGGTAACGTATCAACAACAGGGTCTATCTGGTAACGTATCAACATCAGGGTCTATATGGTAACGTATTAACAACAGGGTCTATATGGTATCAACAACAGGGTCTATCTGGTATCAACAACAGGGTCTATATGGTATCAACAACAGGGTCTATATGGTAACGTATCAACAACAGTGTCAATATGGTAACATACCAACAACAGGGTCTATCTGGTAACGTATCAACAACAGGGTCTATCTGGTATCAACAACAGGGTCTATATGGTAACGTAACAACAACAGGGTCTATCTGGTATCAAAAACAGGGTCTATATGGTAACTTATAAACAACAGGGTCTATCTGGTATCAACAACAGGGTCTATATGGTAACTTATCAACAACAGGGTCTATCTGGTAACGTATCAACGGCA
Source organism: Oncorhynchus nerka (assembly GCF_034236695.1). Lineage (NCBI taxonomy): Eukaryota > Metazoa > Chordata > Actinopteri > Salmoniformes > Salmonidae > Oncorhynchus > Oncorhynchus nerka. The sequence goes on along the minus strand of NC_088399.1, from coordinate 94,219,725 downwards.
GGGTCTTTCTGGTAACGTCTCAACAACAGGGTCTATATGGTAACGTATCAACAACAGGGTCTATCTGGTAACGTATCAACAACAGGGTCTATCTGGTATCAACAACAGGGTCTATATGGTAACGCATCAACAACAGAGTCTATATGGTAACGTATCAACAACAGGGTCTATATGGTAACGTATCAACAACAGTGTCAATATGGTAACGTATCAACAACAGGGTCTATCTGGTAACGTATCAACAACAGGGTCTATCTGGTATCAACAACAGGGTCTATATGGTAACGTATCGACAACAGGGTCTATCTGGTAACGTATCAACAACAGCGTCTATATGGTAACGTATCAACAACAGGGTCTATCTGGTAACGTATCAACAACAGGTTCTATATGGTATCAACAACAGGGTCTATATGGTAACGTATCAACAACAGGGTCTCTATGGTAACGTATTAACAACAGGGTCTATCTGGTATCAACAACAGGGTCTATCTGGTATCAACAACAGGGTCTATCTGGTATCAACAACAGGGTCTTTCTGGTATCTTCAACAGTGTCTATATGGTAACGTATCAACAACAGGGTATATATGGTAACGTATCAACAACAGGGTCTATCAGGTATCAACAACAGGGTCTATCTGGTATCATCAACAATGTCTATATGGTAACGTATCAACAAGAGGGTCTATCTGGTATCAACAACAGGGTCTATATGGTAACGTATCAACAACAGAGTCTATATGGTAACGTATCAACAACAGTGTCTATATGGTAACGTATCAACAACAGTGTCAATATGGTAACATACCAACAACAGGGTCTATCTGGTAACGTATCAACAACAGGGTCTATGTGGTATCAACAACAGGTTCTATATGGTAACGTAACAACAACAGGGTCTATCTGGTATCAACAACGGTCTATATGGTAACGTAACAACAACAGGGTCTATCTGGTATCGACAACAGGGTCTATATGGTAACGTATCAACAACAGGGTCTATATGGTAACGTATCATCAACAGGGTCTTTCTGGTATCAACAACAGGGTCTATATAGTAAAGTATCAACAACAGGGTCTATCTGGTATCAACAACAGGGTCTATATGGTAACTTATCAACAACAGGGTCTATCTGGTATCAACAACAGGGTCTATATGGTAACTTATCAACAACAGGGTTTATATGGTAACGTATCAACAACAGGGTCTTTATGGTAACGTATCAACAAGAGGGTCTATCTGGTATCAACAACAGGGTCTATATGGTAACGTATCGACAACAGGGTCTATATGGTAACGTATCAACAACAGGGTCTATATGGTATCATCAACAACAGGGTCTATCTGGTGTCAACAAAAGGGTCTATATGGTAACGTATCATCAACAGGGTCTAACTGGTATCAACAACAGGGTCTATATGATAACGTATCATCAAGAGGGTCTTTCTGGTAACGTGTCAACAACAGGGTCTATCTGGTAACATTTCAACAACAGGGTCTATCTGGTAACGTATCAACGGCAGGGTCTTTCTGGTTACGTCTCAACAACAGGGTCCATATGGTAACGTATCAACAACAGGGTCTATCTGGTAACGTATCAACAACAGGGTCTATCTGGTATCAACAACAGGGTCTATATGGTAAGGTATCAACAACAGGGTCTATCTGGTAACGTATCAACAACAGGGTCTATCTGGTATCAACAACAGGGTTTATATGGTAACGTATCAACAACAGGGTCTTTATGGTAACGTATCAACAAGAGGGTCTATCTGGTATCAACAACAGGGTCTATATGGTAAAGTATCGACAACAGGGTCTATATGGTAACGTATCAACAACAGGGTCTATATGGTATCATCAACAACAGGGTCTATCCTGTATCAACAACAGGGTCTATATGGTAACGTATCGACAACAGGGTCTATCTGGTAACGTATCAACAACAGGGTCTATATGGTAACGTATCAACAACAGGGTCTATCTGGTAACGTATCAACAACAGGGTCTATCTGGTATCAACAACAGGGTCTATATGGTAAGGTATCAACAACAGGGTCTATCTGGTAACGTATCAACAACAGGGTCTATCTGGTATCAACAACAGGCTCTATATGGTAACGTATCAACAACAGGGTCTATCTGGTAACTTATCAACAACAGGGTCTATCTGGAATCACCAACAGGGTTTATATGGTAATGTATCAACAACAGGGTCTATATGGTAACGTATCAACAACAGGGTCTATCTGGTATCAACAACAGGGTCTATCTGGTATCAACAACAGTGTCTAAAAGGTATCAACAACAGGGTCTATCTGGTATCAACAACAGAGTCTATCTGGTATCAACAACAGGGTCTATCTGGTATCAACAACAAGGTCTATCTGGTATCAACAACAGGGTCTATCTGCTATCAACAACAGGGTCTATCTGGTATCAACAACAGGGTCTATATGGTAAGGTATCAACAACAGGGTCTATCTGGTAACGTATCAACAACAGGGTCTATCTGGTATCAACAACAGGGTTTATATGGTAACGTATCAACAACAGGGTCTTTATGGTAACGTATCAACAAGAGGGTCTATCTGGTATCAACAACAGGGTCTATATGGTAACGTATCGACAACAGGGTCTATATGGTAACGTATCAACAACAGGGTCTATATGGTATCATCAACAACAGGGTCTATCCTGTATCAACAACAGGGTCTATATGGTAACGTATCGACAACAGGGTCTATCGACAACAGGGTCTATCTGGTAACGTATCAACAACAGGGTCTATATGGTAACGTATCAACAACAGGGTCTATCTGGTAACGTATCAACAACAGGGTCTATCTGGTATCAACAACAGGGTCTATATGGTAACGTATCAACAACAGGGTCTATCTGGTAACTTATCAACAACAGGGTCTATCTGGAATCAACAACAGGGTTTATATGGTAATGTATCAACAACAGGGTCTATATGGTAACGTATCAACAACAGGGTCTATCTGGTATCAACAACAGGGTCTATCTGGTATCAACAACAGTGTCTAAAAGGTATCAACAACAGGGTCTATCTGGTATCAACAACAGAGTCTATCTGGTATCAACAACAGGGTCTATCTGGTATCAACAACAAGGTCTATCTGGTATCAACAACAGGGTCTATCTGCTATCAACAACAGGGTCTATCTGGTATCAACAACAGGGTCTATCTGGTAACGTATCAACAACAGGGTCTATATGGTATCAACAACAGGGTCTATCTGGTATCAACAACAGGGTCTTTCTGGTATCATCAACAGTGTCTATATCGTAACGTATCAACAACAGGGTCTATATGGTAACGTATCAACAACAGGGTCTATCTGGTATCAACAACAGGGTCTATCTGGTATCAACAACAGTGTCTAAAAGGTATCAACAACAGGGTCTATCTGGTATCAACAACAGAGTCTATCTGGTATCAACAACAGGGTCTATCTGGTATCAACAACAAGGTCTATCTGGTATCAACAACAGGGTCTATCTGGTATCAACAACAGGGTCTATCTGGTATCAACAACAGGGTCTATCTGGTATCAACAACAGGGTCTATCTGGTATCAACAACATGGTCTATCTGGTATCAACAACAGGGTCTATATGGTAACGTATCAACAACAGGGTCTATATGGTAACGTATCAACAACAGGGTCTATATGGTAACGTATCAACAACAGGGTCTATCTGGTATCAACTAATCAACAACAGGGTCTATCTGGTATCAACAACAGGGTCTATCTGGTATCAACAACAGGGTCTATCTGGTATCAACAACATGGTCTATCTGGTATCAACAACAGGGTCTATATGGTAACGTATCAACAACAGGGTCTATATGGTAACGTATCAACAACAGGGTCAATCAACAGGGTCTATATGGTAACGTATTAACAACAGGGTCTATCTGGTATCAACAACAGGGTCTATCTGGTATCAACAACAGGGTCTATCTGGTATCAACAACAGGGTCTTTCTGGTATCATCAACAGTGTCTATATGGTAACGTATGAACAACAGGGTATATATGGTAACGTATCAACAACAGGGTCTATCAGGTATCAACAACAGGGTCTATCTGGTATCATCAACAATGTCTATATGGTAACGTATCAACAAGAGGGTCTATCTGGTATCAACAACAGGGTCTATCTGGTATCAACAACAAGGTCTATCTGGTATCAACAACAGGGTCTATCTGGTATCAACAACAGGGTCTATCTGGTATCAACAACAGGGTCTATCTGGTATCAACAACATGGTCTATCTGGTATCAACAACAGGGTCTATATGGTAACGTATCAACAACAGGGTCTATATGGTAACGTATCAACAACAGGGTCTATATGGTAACGTATTAACAACAGGGTCTATCTGGTATCAACAACAGGGTCTATCTGGTATCAACAACAGGGTCTATCTGGTATCAACAACAGGGTCTTTCTGGTATCATCAACAGTGTCTATATGGTAACGTATGAACAACAGGGTATATATGGTAACGTATCAACAACAGGGTCTATCAGGTATCAACAACAGGGTCTATCTGGTATCATCAACAATGTCTATATGGTAACGTATCAACAAGAGGGTCTATCTGGTATCAACAACAGGGTCTATATGGTCACGTATCAACAACAGAGTCTATATGGTAACGTATCAACAACAGGGTCTATATGGTAAGTTATCAACAACAGTGTCAATATGGTAACATACCAACAACAGGGTCTATCTGGTAACGTATCAACAACAGGGTCTATGTGGTATCAACAACAGGTTCTATATGGTAACGTAACAACAACAGGGTCTATCTGGTATCAACAACAGGGTCTATATGGTAACGTAACAACAACAGGGTCTATCTGGTATCGACAACAGGGTCTATATGGTAACGTATCAACAACAGGGTCTATATGGTAACGTATCATCAACAGGGTCTTTCTGGTATCAACAACAGGGTCTATATAGTAAAGTATCAACAACAGAGTCTATCTGGTATCAACAACAGGGTCTATATGGTAACTTATCAACAACAGGGTCTATCTGGTATCAACAACAGGGTCTATATGGTAACTTATCAACAACAGGGTTTATATGGTAACGTATCAACAACAGGGTCTATATGGTAACGTATCATCTACAGGGTCTAACTGGAATCAACAACAGGGTCTATATGGTAACGTATCATCAAGAGGGTCTTTCTGGTACGTGTCAACAACAGGGTCTATCTGGTAACATTTCAACAACAGGGTCTATCTGGTAACGTATCAACAACAGGGTCTTTCTGGTTACGTCTCAACAACAGGGTCCATATGGTAACGTATCAACAACAGGGTCTATCTGGTATCATCAACAACAGGGTCTATCTGGTATCAACAACAGGGTCTATATGGTCAAAACGTATCAACAACAGGGTCTATCTGGTAACGTATCAACAACAGGGTCTATATGGTAACGTATCAACAACAGGGTCTATCTGGTAACGTATCAACAACAGGGTCTATCTGGTATCAACAACAGGGTCTATAAGGTAAGATATCATCAACAACAGGGTCTATCTGGTAACGTATCAACAACTATAGTGTCTATCTGGTATCAACAACAGGGTCTATATGGTAACGTATCAACAACAGGGTCTATCTGGTAACGTATCAACAACAGGGTCTATCTGGAATCAACAACAGGGTTTATATGGTAATGTATCAACAACAGGGTCTATCTGGTAACGTATCAACAACAGGGTCTATATGGTAACGTATCAACAACAGGGTCTATCTGGTAACGTATCAACAACAGGGTCTATCTGGAATCAACAACAGGGTTTATATGGTAATGTATCAACAACAGGGTCTATATGGTAACGTATCAACAACAGGGTCTATCTGGTATCAACAACAGGGTCTATATGGTAACGTATCAACAACAGGGTCTATCTGGTATCATCAACAACAGGGTCTATCTGGTATCAACAACAGGGTCTATATGGTAACGTATCGACAACAGGGTCTATCTGGTAACGTATCAACAACAGGGTCTATATGGTAACGTATCAACAACAGGGTCTATCTGGTAACGTATCAACAACAGGGTCTATCTGGTATCAACAACAGGGTCTATAAGGTAAGATATCACCAACAGGGTCTATCTGGTAACGTATCAACAACTATAGTGTCTATCTGGTATCAACAACAGGGTCTATATGGTAACGTATCAACAACAGGGTCTATCTGGTAACGTATCAACAACAGGGTCTATCTGGAATCAACAACAGGGTTTATATGGTAATGTATCAACAACAGGGTCTATCTGGTAACGTATCAACAACAGGGTCTATATGGTAACGTATCAACAACAGGGTCTATCTGGTAACGTATCAACAACAGGGTCTATCTGGAATCAACAACAGGGTTTATATGGTAATGTATCAACAACAGGGTCTATATGGTAACGTATCAACAACAGGGTCTATCTGGTATCAACAACAGGGGTATCAACAACAGGGTCTATATGGTAACGTATCAACAACAGGGTCTATATGGTATCGTATTGACACCAGGGTCTATCTGGTGTCAACAACAGGGCCTATCTGGTATCAACAACAGGGTCTATCTGGTAACGTATCAACAACAGGGTCTATATGGTATCAACAACAGGGTCTGTCTGGTATCAACAACAGGGTCTTTCTGGTATCATCAACAGTGTCTATATCGTAACGTATCAACAACAGGGTCTATATGGTAACGTATCAACAACAGGGTCTATCTGGTATCAACAACAGGGTCTATCTGGTATCAACAACAGTGTCTAAAAGGTATCAACAACAGGGTCTATCTGGTATCAACAACAGGGTCTATCTGGTATCAACAACAGGGTCTATCTGGTATCAACAACAAGGTCTATCTGGTATCAACAACAGGGTCTATCTGGTATCAACAACAGGGTCTATCTGGTATCAACAACAGAGTCTATCTGGTATCAACAACATGGTCTATCTGGTATCAACAACAGGGACTATATGGTAACGTATCAACAACAGGGTCTATATGGTAACGTATCAACAACAGGGTCTATATGGTAACGTATTAACAACAGGGTCTATATGTTATCAACAACAGGGTCTATCTGGTATCAACAACAGGGTCTATATGGTAACGTATCAACAACAGGGTCTATCTGGTATCAACAACAGGGTCTATATGGTAACGTATCAACAACAGGGTCTATCTGGTATCAACAACAGGGTCTATCTGGTATCAACAACAGGGTCTATCTGGTATCAACAACAGGGTCTATCTGGTATTAACAACAGGGTCTATATGGTAACGTATCAACAACAGGGTCTTTATGGTATCATCAACAGTGTCTATATGGTAACGTATCAACAACAGGGTCTATATGGTAACGTATCAACAACAGGGTCTATCAGGTATCAACAACAGGGTCTATCTGGTATCATCAACAATGTCTATATGGTAACGTATCAACAAGAGGGTCTATCTGGTATCAACAACAGGGTCTATATGGTCACGTGTCAACAACAGGTCTATATGGTAACGTATCAACAACAGTGTCAATATGGTAACGTATCAACAACAGGGTCTATATGTTATCAACAACAGGGTCTATGTGGTATCAACAACAGGTTCTATATGGTAACGTAACAACAACAGGGTCTATCTGGTATCAACAACAGGGTCTATATGGTAACGTCAACAACAGGGTCTATCTGGTATCAACAACAGGGTCTATATGGTAACGTATCAACAACAGGGTCTATATGGTAAGGTATCATCAACAGGGGGTCTTTCTGGTATCAACAACAGGGTCTATCTGGTAGTAAAGTATCAACAACAGGGTCTATCTGGTATCAACAACAGGGTCTATATGGTAACTTATCAACAACAGGGTCTATCTGGTATCAACAACAGGGTCTATATGGTAACTTATCAACAACAGGGTTTATATGGTAACATATCAACAACAGGGTCTTTATGGTAACGTATCAACAAGAGGGTCTTTCTGGTAACGTGTCAACAACAGGGTCTATCTGGTATCAACAACAGGGTCTATCTGGTATCAACAACAGGGTCTTTCTGGTATCATCAACAGTGTCTATATCGTAACGTATCAACAACAGGGTCTATCTGGTAACGTATCAACAACAGGGTCTATATGGTAACGTATCAACAACAGGGTCTATCTGGTAACGTATCAACAACAGGGTCTATCTGGTATCAACAACAGGGTCTATAAGGTAAGATATCACCAACAGGGTCTATCTGGTAACGTATCAACAACTATAGTGTCTATCTGGTATCAACAACAGGGTCTATATGGTAACGTATCAACAACAGGGTCTATCTGGTAACGTATCAACAACAGGGTCTATCTGGAATCAACAACAGGGTTTATATGGTAATGTATCAACAACAGGGTCTATCTGGTAACGTATCAACAACAGGGTCTATATGGTAACGTATCAACAACAGGGTCTATCTGGTAACGTATCAACAACAGGGTCTATCTGGAATCAACAACAGGGTTTATATGGTAATGTATCAACAACAGGGTCTATATGGTAACGTATCAACAACAGGGTCTATCTGGTATCAACAACAGGGTCTATATGGTAACGTATCAACAACAGGGTCTATATGGTAACGTATCAACAACAGGGTCTATATGGTATCGTATTGACACCAGGGTCTATCTGGTGTCAACAACAGGGCCTATCTGGTATCAACAACAGGGTCTATCTGGTAACGTATCAACAACAGGGTCTATATGGTATCAACAACAGGGTCTGTCTGGTATCAACAACAGGGTCTTTCTGGTATCATCAACAGTGTCTATCGTAATGGTATCAACAACAGGGTCTATATGGTAACGTATCAACAACAGGGTCTATCTGGTATCAACAACAGGGTCTATCTGGTATCAACAACAGTGTCTAAAAGGTATCAACAACAGGGTCTATCTGGTATCAACAACAGGGTCTATCTGGTATCAACAACAGGGTCTATCTGGTATCAACAACAAGGTCTATCTGGTATCAACAACAGGGTCTATCTGGTATCAACAACAGGGTCTATCTGGTATCAACAACAGAGTCTATCTGGTATCAACAACATGGTCTATCTGGTATCAACAACAGGGACTATATGGTAACGTATCAACAACAGGGTCTATATGGTAACGTATCAACAACAGGGTCTATATGGTAACGTATTAACAACAGGGTCTATATGTTATCAACAACAGGGTCTATCTGGTATCAACAACAGGGTCTATATGGTAACGTATCAACAACAGGGTCTATCTGGTATCAACAACAGGGTCTATATGGTAACGTATCAACAACAGGGTCTATCTGGTATCAACAACAGGGTCTATCTGGTATCAACAACAGGGTCTATCTGGTATCAACAACAGGGTCTATCTGGTATTAACAACAGGGTCTATATGGTAACGTATCAACAACAGGGTCTTTATGGTATCATCAACAGTGTCTATATGGTAACGTATCAACAACAGGGTATATATGGTAACGTATCAACAACAGGGTCTATCAGGTATCAACAACAGGGTCTATCTGGTATCATCAACAATGTCTATATGGTAACGTATCAACAAGAGGGTCTATCTGGTATCAACAACAGGGTCTATATGGTCACGTGTCAACAACAGAGTCTATATGGTAACGTATCAACAACAGTGTCAATATGGTAACGTATCAACAACAGGGTCTATATGTTATCAACAACAGGGTCTATGTGGTATCAACAACAGGTTCTATATGGTAACGTAACAACAACAGGGTCTATCTGGTATCAACAACAGGGTCTATATGGTAACGTAACAACAACAGGGTCTATCTGGTATCGACAACAGGGTCTATATGGTAACGTATCAACAACAGGGTCTATATGGTAACGTATCATCAACAGGGTCTTTCTGGTATCAACAACAGGGTCTATATAGTAAAGTATCAACAACAGGGTCTATCTGGTATCAACAACAGGGTCTATATGGTAACTTATCAACAACAGGGTCTATCTGGTATCAACAACAGGGTCTATATGGTAACTTATCAACAACAGGGTTTATATGGTAACATATCAACAACAGGGTCTTTATGGTAACGTATCAACAAGAGGGTCTTTCTGGTAACGTGTCAACAACAGGGTCTATCTGGTATCAACAACAGGGTCTATCTGGTATCAACAACAGGGTCTTTCTGGTATCATCAACAGTGTCTATATCGTAACGTATCAACAACAGGGTCTATATGGTAACGTATCAACAACAGGGTCTATCTGGTATCAACAACAGGGTCTATCTGGTATCAACAACAGTGTCTAAAAGGTATCAACAACAGGGTCTATCTGGTATCAACAACAGAGTCTATCTGGTATCAACAACAGGGTCTATCTGGTATCAACAACAAGGTCTATCTGGTATCAACAACAGGGTCTATATGGTAACGTATCAACAACAGGGTCTATCTGGTATCAACAACAGGGTCTATCTGGTATCAACAACAGTGTCTAAAAGGTATCAACAACAGGGTCTATCTGGTATCAACAACAGAGTCTATCTGGTATCAACAACAGGGTCTATCTGGTATCAACAACAAGGTCTATCTGGTATCAACAACAGGGTCTATCTGGTATCAACAACAGGGTCTATCTGGTATCAACAACAGGGTCTATATGGTAACGTATTAACAACAGGGTCTATCTGGTATCAACAACAGGGTCTATCTGGTATCAACAACAGGGTCTATCTGGTATCAACAACAGGGTCTTTCTGGTATCATCAACAGTGTCTATATGGTAACGTATGAACAACAGGGTATATATGGTAACGTATCAACAACAGGGTCTATCAGGTATCAACAACAGGGTCTATCTGGTATCATCAACAATGTCTATATGGTAACGTATCAACAAGAGGGTCTATCTGGTATCAACAACAGGGTCTATCTGGTATCAACAACAAGGTCTATCTGGTATCAACAACAGGGTCTATCTGGTATCAACAACAGGGTCTATCTGGTATCAACAACAGGGTCTATCTGGTATCAACAACATGGTCTATCTGGTATCAACAACAGGGTCTATATGGTAACGTATCAACAACAGGGTCTATATGGTAACGTATCAACAACAGGGTCTATATGGTAACGTATTAACAACAGGGTCTATCTGGTATCAACAACAGGGTCTATCTGGTATCAACAACAGGGTCTATCTGGTATCAACAACAGGGTCTTTCTGGTATCATCAACAGTGTCTATATGGTAACGTATGAACAACAGGGTATATATGGTAACGTATCAACAACAGGGTCTATCAGGTATCAACAACAGGGTCTATCTGGTATCATCAACAATGTCTATATGGTAACGTATCAACAAGAGGGTCTATCTGGTATCAACAACAGGGTCTATATGGTCACGTATCAACAACAGAGTCTATATGGTAACGTATCAACAACAGGGTCTATATGGTAAGTTATCAACAACAGTGTCAATATGGTAACATACCAACAACAGGGTCTATCTGGTAACGTATCAACAACAGGGTCTATGTGGTATCAACAACAGGTTCTATATGGTAACGTAACAACAACAGGGTCTATCTGGTATCAACAACAGGGTCTATATGGTAACGTAACAACAACAGGGTCTATCTGGTATCGACAACAGGGTCTATATGGTAACGTATCAACAACAGGGTCTATATGGTAACGTATCATCAACAGGGTCTTTCTGGTATCAACAACAGGGTCTATATAGTAAAGTATCAACAACAGAGTCTATCTGGTATCAACAACAGGGTCTATATGGTAACTTATCAACAACAGGGTCTATCTGGTATCAACAACAGGGTCTATATGGTAACTTATCAACAACAGGGTTTATATGGTAACGTATCAACAACAGGGTCTATATGGTGACGTATCATCTACAGGGTCTAACTGGAATCAACAACAGGGTCTATATGGTAACGTATCATCAAGAGGGTCTTTCTGGTAACGTGTCAACAACAGGGTCTATCTGGTAACATTTCAACAACAGGGTCTATCTGGTAACGTATCAACGGCAGGGTCTTTCTGGTTACGTCTCAACAACAGGGTCCATATGGTAACGTATCAACAACAGGGTCTATCTGGTAACGTATCAACAACAGGGTCTATCTGGTATCAACAACAGGGTCTATATGGTAACGTATCGACAACAGGGTCTATATGGTAACGTATCAACAACAGGGTCTATATGGTATCATCAACAACAGGGTCTATCTGGTATCAACAACAGGGTCTATATGGTAACGTATCGACAACAGGGTCTATCTGGTAACGTATCAACAACAGGGTCTATATGGTAACGTATCAACAACAGGGTCTATCTGGTAACGTATCAACAACAGGGTCTATCTGGTATCAACAACAGGGTCTATAAGGTAAGATATCACCAACAGGGTCTATCTGGTAACGTATCAACAACTATAGTGTCTATCTGGTATCAACAACAGGGTCTATATGGTAACGTATCAACAACAGGGTCTATCTGGTAACGTATCAACAACAGGGTCTATCTGGAATCAACAACAGGGTTTATATGGTAATGTATCAACAACAGGGTCTATCTGGTAACGTATCAACAACAGGGTCTATATGGTATCAACAACAGGGTCTATCTGGTATCAACAACAGGGTCTATCTGGAATCAACAACAGGGTTTATATGGTAATGTATCAACAACAGGGTCTATATGGTGGTATCAACAACAGGGTCTATCTGGTATCAACAACAGGGTCTATATGGTAACGTATCAACAACAGGGTCTATATGGTAACGTATCAACAACAGGGTCTATGGTATCAACAACAGGGTCTGTCTGGTATCAACAACAGGGTCTTTCTGGTATCATCAACAGTGTCTATCGTGGTATCAACAACAGGGTCTATGGTAGCGTATCAACAACAGGGTCTATCTGGTATCAACAACAGGGTCTATCTGGTATCAACAACAGGGTCTATCTGGTATCAACAACAGGGTCTATCTGGTATCAACAACAGGGTCTATCTGGTATCAACAACAAGGTCTATCTGGTATCAACAACAGGGTCTATCTGGTATCAACAACAGGGTCTATCTGGTATCAACAACAGAGTCTATCTGGTATCAACAACATGGTCTATCTGGTATCAACAACAGGGACTATATGGTAACGTATCAACAACAGGGTCTATATGGTAACGTATCAACAACAGGGTCTATATGGTAACGTATTAACAACAGGGTCTATATGTTATCAACAACAGGGTCTATCTGGTATCAACAACAGGGTCTATATGGTAACGTATCAACAACAGGGTCTATCTGGTATCAACAACAGGGTCTATATGGTAACGTATCAACAACAGGGTCTATCTGGTATCAACAACAGGGTCTATCTGGTATCAACAACAGGGTCTATCTGGTATCAACAACAGGGTCTATCTGGTATTAACAACAGGGTCTATGGTGGTATCAACAACAGGGTCTTTATGGTATCATCAACAGTGTCTATATGGTAACGTATCAACAACAGGGTATATATGGTAACGTATCAACAACAGGGTCTATCAGGTATCAACAACAGGGTCTATCTGGTATCATCAACAATGTCTATATGGTAACGTATCAACAAGAGGGTCTATCTGGTATCAACAACAGGGTCTATATGGTCACGTGTCAACAACAGAGTCTATATGGTAACGTATCAACAACAGTGTCAATATGGTAACGTATCAACAACAGGGTCTATATGTTATCAACAACAGGGTCTATGTGGTATCAACAACAGGTTCTATATGGTACGTAACAACAACAGGGTCTATCTGGTATCAACAACAGGGTCTATATGGTAACGTAACAACAACAGGGTCTATCTGGTATCGACAACAGGGTCTATATGGTAACGTATCAACAACAGGGTCTATATGGTAACGTATCATCAACAGGGTCTTTCTGGTATCAACAACAGGGTCTATATAGTAAAGTATCAACAACAGGGTCTATCTGGTATCAACAACAGGGTCTATATGGTAACTTATCAACAACAGGGTCTATCTGGTATCAACAACAGGGTCTATATGGTAACTTATCAACAACAGGGTTTATATGGTAACATATCAACAACAGGGTCTTTATGGTAACGTATCAACAAGAGGGTCTTTCTGGTAACGTGTCAACAACAGGGTCTATCTGGTATCAACAACAGGGTCTATCTGGTATCAACAACAGTGTCTATATCGTAACGTATCAACAACAGGGTCTATATGGTAACGTATCAACAACAGGGTCTATCTGGTATCAACAACAGGGTCTATCTGGTATCAACAACAGTGTCTAAAAGGTATCAACAACAGGGTCTATCTGGTATCAACAACAGAGTCTATCTGGTATCAACAACAGGGTCTATCTGGTATCAACAACAAGGTCTATCTGGTATCAACAACAGGATCTATCTGGTATCAACAACAGGGTCTATCTGGTATCAACAACAGGGTCTATCTGGTATCAACAACATGGTCTATCTGGTATCAACAACAGGGTCTATATGGTAACGTATCAACAACAGGGTCTATATGGTAACGTATCAACAACAGGGTCTATATGGTAACGTATTAACAACAGGGTCTATCTGGTATCAACAACAGGGTCTATCTGGTATCAACAACAGGGTCTATCTGGTATCAACAACAGGGTCTATCTGGTATCAACAACATGGTCTATCTGGTATCAACAACAGGGTCTATATGGTAACGTATCAACAACAGGGTCTATATGGTAACGTATCAACAACAGGGTCTATATGGTAACGTATTAACAACAGGGTCTATCTGGTATCAACAACAGGGTCTATCTGGTATCAACAACAGGGTCTATCTGGTATCAACAACAGGGTCTTTCTGGTATCATCAACAGTGTCTATATGGTAACGTATGAACAACAGGGTATATATGGTAACGTATCAACAACAGGGTCTATCAGGTATCAACAACAGGGTCTATCTGGTATCATCAACAATGTCTATATGGTAACGTATCAACAAGAGGGTCTATCTGGTATCAACAACAGGGTCTATCTGGTATCAACAACAAGGTCTATCTGGTATCAACAACAGGGTCTATCTGGTATCAACAACAGGGTCTATCTGGTATCAACAACAGGGTCTATCTGGTATCAACAACATGGTCTATCTGGTATCAACAACAGGGTCTATATGGTAACGTATCAACAACAGGGTCTATATGGTAACGTATCAACAACAGGGTCTATATGGTAACGTATTAACAACAGGGTCTATCTGGTATCAACAACAGGGTCTATCTGGTATCAACAACAGGGTCTATCTGGTATCAACAACAGGGTCTTTCTGGTATCATCAACAGTGTCTATATGGTAACGTATGAACAACAGGGTATATATGGTAACGTATCAACAACAGGGTCTATCAGGTATCAACAACAGGGTCTATCTGGTATCATCAACAATGTCAGTATCAACAAGAGGGTCTATCTGGTATCAACAACAGGGTCTATATGGTCACGTATCAACAACAGGTCTATATGGTGGTATCAACAACAGGGTCTATATGGTAAGTTATCAACAACAGTGTCAATATGGTAACATACCAACAACAGGGTCTATCTGGTATCAACAACAGGGTCTATGTGGTATCAACAACAGGTTCTATATGGTATAACAACAACAGGGTCTATCTGGTATCAACAACAGGGTCTATATGGTAACGTAACAACAACAGGGTCTATCTGGTATCAACAACAGGGTCTATATGGTAACTTATCAACAACAGGGTTTATATGGTAACGTATCAACAACAGGGTCTATATGGTAACGTATCATCTAAGGGTCTAACTGGAATCAACAACAGGGTCTATATGGGTATCATCAAGAGGGTCTTTCTGGTATCAACAACAGGGTCTATCTGGTGACATTTCAACAACAGGGTCTATCTGGTAACGTATCAACGGCAGGGTCTTTCTGGTTACGTCTCAACAACAGGGTCATATGGTGGTATCAACAACAGGGTCTATCTGGGTATCAACAACAGGGTCTATCTGGTATCAACAACAGGGTCTATATGGTCTATCGACAACAGGGTCTATATGGTAACGTATCAACAACAGGGTCTATATGGTATCATCAACAACAGGGTCTATCTGGTATCAACAACAGGGTCTATATGGTAACGTATCATCGACAACAGGGTCTATCTGGTAACGTATCAACAACAGGGTCTATATGGTAACGTATCAACAACAGGGTCTATCTGGTAACGTATCAACAACAGGGTCTATCTGGTATCAACAACAGGGTCTATAAGGTAAGATATCACCAACAGGGTCTATCTGGTAACGTATCAACAACAGGTGTCTATCTGGTATCAACAACAGGGTCTATGGTAACGTATCAACAACAGGGTCTATCTGGTAACATTATCAACAACAGGGTCTATCTGGAATCAACAACAGGGTTTATATGGTAATGTATCAACAACAGGGTCTATCTGGTAACGTATCAACAACAGGGTCTATATGGTAACGTATCAACAACAGGGTCTATCTGGTAACGTATCAACAACAGGGTCTATCTGGAATCAACAACAGGGTTTATATGGTAATGTATCAACAACAGGGTCTATATGGTAACGTATCAACAACAGGGTCTATCTGGTATCAACAACAGGGTCTATATGGTAACGTATCAACAACAGGGTCTATATGGTAACGTATCAACAACAGGGTCTATATGGTATCGTATTGACACCAGGGTCTATCTGGTGTCAACAACAGGGCCTATCTGGTATCAACAACAGGGTCTATCTGGTAACGTATCAACAACAGGGTCTATATGGTATCAACAACAGGGTCTATAAGGTAAGATATCACCAACAGGGTCTATCTGGTAACGTATCAACAACTATAGTGTCTATCTGGTATCAACAACAGGGTCTATATGGTAACGTATCAACAACAGGGTCTATCTGGTAACGTATCAACAACAGGGTCTATCTGGTAACGTATCAACAACAGGGTCTATCTGGTATCAACAACAGGGTCTATAAGGTAAGATATCAACAACAGGGTCTATCTGGTAACGTATCAACAACTATAGTGTCAGTATCAACAACAGGGTCTATATGGTAACGTATCAACAACAGGGTCTATCTGGTAACGTATCAACAACAGGGTCTATCTGGAATCAACAACAGGGTTTATATGGTAATGTATCAACAACAGGGTCTATCTGGTAACGTATCAACAACAGGGTCAACGTATCAACAACAGGGTCTATCTGGTAACGTATCAACAACAGGGTCTATCTGGAATCAACAACAGGGTTTATATGGTAATGTATCAACAACAGGGTCTATATGGTAACGTATCAACAACAGGGTCTATCTGGTATCAACAACAGGGTCTATATGGTAACGTATCAACAACAGGGTCTATATGGTAACGTATCAACAACAGGGTCTATGGTCTGGTATCTGGTGTCAACAACAGGGCCTATCTGGTATCAACAACAGGGTCTATCTGGTAACGTATCAACAACAGGGTCTATATGGTATCAACAACAGGGTCTGTCTGGTATCAACAACAGGGTCTTTCTGGTATCATCAACAGTGTCTATATCGTAACGTATCAACAACAGGGTCTATATGGTAACGTATCAACAACAGGGTCTATCTGGTATCAACAACAGGGTCTATCTGGTATCAACAACAGTGTCTAAAAGGTATCAACAACAGGGTCTATCTGGTATCAACAACAGGGTCTATCTGGTATCAACAACAGGGTCTATCTGGTATCAACAACAAGGTCTATCTGGTATCAACAACAGGGTCTATCTGGTATCAACAACAGGTTCTATCTGGTATCAACAACAGAGTCTATCTGGTATCAACAACAGGGTCTATCTGGTATCAACAACAGGGACTATATGGTAACGTATCAACAACAGGGTCTATATGGTAACGTATCAACAACAGGGTCTATATCGTATTAACAACAGGGTCTATATGTTATCAACAACAGGGTCTATCTGGTATCAACAACAGGGTCTATATGGTAACGTATCAACAACAGGGTCTATCTGGTATCAACAACAGGGTCTATATGGTAACGTATCAACAACAGGGTCTATCTGGTATCAACAACAGGGTCTATCTGGTATCAACAACAGGGTCTATCTGGTATCAACAACAGGGTCTATCTGGTATTAACAACAGGGTCTATATGGTAACGTATCAACAACAGGGTCTTTATGGTATCATCAACAGTGTCTATCTGGTAACGTATCAACAACAGGGTCTATATGGTAACGTATCAACAACAGGGTCTATCAGGTATCAACAACAGGGTCTATCTGGTATCATCAACAATGTCTATATGGTAACGTATCAACAAGAGGGTCTATCTGGTATCAACAACAGGGTCTATATGGTCACGTGTCAACAACAGGGTCTATCTGGGTATCAACAACAGTGTCAATATGGTAACGTATCAACAACAGGGTCTATATGTTATCAACAACAGGGTCTATGTGGTATCAACAACAGGTTCTATATGGTATCAACAACAGGGTCTATCTGGTATCAACAACAGGGTCTATATGGTAACGTAACAACAACAGGGTCTATCTGGTATCGACAACAGGGTCTATATGGTAACGTATCAACAACAGGGTCTATATGGTAACGTATCATCAACAGGGTCTTTCTGGTATCAACAACAGGGTCTATCTGGTATCAACAACAGGGTCTATCTGGTATCAACAACAGGGTCTATATGGTAACTTATCAACAACAGGGTCTATCTGGTATCAACAACAGGGTCTATATGGTAACTTATCAACAACAGGGTTTATATGGTAACATATCAACAACAGGGTCTTTATGGTAACGTATCAACAAGAGGGTCTTTCTGGTAACGTGTCAACAACAGGGTCTATCTGGTAACATTTCAACAACAGGGTCTATCTGGTAACGTATCAACGGCAGGGTCTTTCTGGTAACGTCTCAACAACAGGGTCCATATGGTAACGTATCAACAACAGGGTCTATCTGGTAACGTATCAACAACAGGGTCTATCTGGTATCAACAACAGGGTCTATATGGTAATGTATCGACAACAGGGTCTATATGGTAACGTATCAACAACAGGGTCTATATGGTATCATCAACAACAGGGTCTATCTGGTATCAACAACAGGGTCTATATGGTAACGTATCGACAACAGGGTCTATCTGGTAACGTATCAACAACAGGGTCTATCTGGTAACGTATCAACAACAGGGTCTATCTGGTATCAACAACAGAGTCTATATGGTAAGGTATCAACAACAGGGTCTATCTGGTAACGTATCAACAACAGGGTCTATCTGGTATCAACAACAGGGTCTATATGGTAACGTATCAACAACAGGGTCTATCTGGTAACGTATCAACAACAGGGTCTATCTGGAATCAACAACAGGGTTTATATGGTAATGTATCAACAACAGGGTCTATATGGTAACGTATCAACAACAGGGTCTATCTGGTATCAACAACAGGGTCTATATGGTAACGTATCAACAACAGGGTCTATATGGTAACGTATCAACAACAGGGTCTATATGGTACCGTATTGACAACAGGGTCTATCTGGTGTCAACAACAGGGTCTATCTGGTATCAACAACAGGGTCTATCTGGTAACGTATCAACAACAGGGTCTATATGGTATCAACAACAGGGTCTATCTGGTATCAACAACAGGGTCTATCTGGTATCAACAACATGGTCTATCCGGTATCAACAACAGGGACTATATGGTAACGTATCAACAACAGGGTCTATATGGTAACGTATCAACAACAGGGTCTATATGGTAACGTATTAACAACAGGGTCTATATGTTATCAACAACAGGGTCTATCTGGTATCAACAACAGGGTCTATATGGTAACGTATCAACAACAGGGTCTATCTGGTATCAACAACAGGGTCTATATGGTAACGTATCAACAACAGGGTCTATCTGGTATCAACAACAGGGTCTATCTGGTATCAACAACAGGGTCTATCTGGTATCAACAACAGGGTCTATCTGGTATCAACAACAGGGTCTATCTGGTATCAACAACAGGGTCTATCTGGTATCAACAACAGGGTCTATCTGGTATCAACAACAGGGTATCATAACAACAGGGTCTATCTGGTATCAACAACAGGGTCTATCTGGTATCAACAACAGTGTCTATATGGGTATCAACAACAGGGTATATATGGTAACGTATCAACAACAGGGTCTATCAGGTATCAACAACAGGGTCTATCTGGTATCATCAACAGGGTCTATATGGTAACGTATCAACAAGAGGGTCTATCTGGTATCAACAACAGGGTCTATATGGTCACGTGTCAACAACAGGGTCTATATGGTAACGTATCAACAACAGTGTCTATATGGTGGTATCAACAACAGGGTCTATCTGGTATCAACAACAGGGTCTATGTGGTATCAACAACAGGTTCTATATGGTAACGTATCAACAACAGGGTCTATCTGGTATCAACAACAGGGTCTATATGGTAATAACAACAACAGGGTCTATCTGGTATCAACAACAGGGTCTATCTGGTATCAACAACAGGGTCTGTCTGGTATCAACTACAGGGTCTATCTGGTATCAACAACAGGGTCTATATAGTAAAGTATCAACAACAGGGTCTATCTGGTATCAACAACAGGGTCTATATGGTAACTTATCAACAACAGGGTCTATCTGGTATCAACAACAGGGTCTATATGGTAACTTATCAACAACAGGGTTTATATGGTAACATATCAACAACAGGGTCTTTATGGTAACGTATCAACAAGAGGGTCTTTCTGGTAACGTGTCAACAACAGGGTCTATCTGGTAACATTTCAACAACAGGGTCTATCTGGTAACGTATCAACGGCAGGGTCTTTCTGGTAACGTCTCAACAACAGGGTCCATATGGTAACGTATCAACAACAGGGTCTATCTGGTATCAACAACAGGGTCTATCTGGTATCAACAACAGGGTCTATATGGTAATGTATCGACAACAGGGTCTATATGGTAACGTATCAACAACAGGGTCTATATGGTATCATCAACAACAGGGTCTATCTGGTATCAACAACAGGGTCTATATGGTAACGTATCAACAACAGGGTATCAACAACAGGGTCTATCTGGTCAACAACAGGGTCTATCTGGTATCAACAACAGGGTCTATATCTGGTATCAACAACAGGGTCTATCTGGTAACGTATCAACAACAGGGTCTATCTGGTATCAACAACAGGGTCTATATGGGTATCAACAACAGGGTCTATCTGGGTATCAACAACAGGGTCTATCTGGTATCAACAACAGGGTCTATGGTCTGTATCAACAACAGGGTCTATCTGGTATCAACAACAGGGTCTATCTGGTATCAACAACAGGGTCTATCTGGGTATCAACAACAGGGTCTATATGGTAACGTATCAACAACAGGGTCTATCTGGTATCAACAACAGGGTCTATCTGGTATCAACAACAGGGTCTATATGGTATCAACAACAGGGTCTATCTGGGTATCAACAACAGGGTCTATATGGTAACGTATCAACAACAGGGTCTATCTGGTATCAACAACAGGGTCTATCTGGTATCATCAACAGGGTCTATCTGGTATCAACAACAGGGTCTATCTGGTATCAACAACAGGGTCTATCTGGTAACGTGTATCAACAACAGGGTCTATATGGGTATCAACAACAGGGTCTATCTGGTATCAACAACAGGGTCTATCTGGTATCAACAACAGGGTCTATCTGGTATCAACAACAGGGTCTATCTGGTATCAACAACAGGGTCTATCTGGTAATCAACAACAGGGTCTATCTGGTATGGTCTATCTGGTATCAACAACAGGGTCTATGGTAACGTATCAACAACAGGGTCTATCTGGTATCAACAACAGGGTCTATATGGTATCAACAACAGGGTCTATCTGGTATCAACAACAGGGTCTATCTGGTATCAACAACAGGGTCTATCTGGTATCAACAACAGGGTCTATATGGTAACTTATCAACAACAGGGTCTATCTGGTATCAACAACAGGGTCTATCTGGTATCAACAACAGGGTCTATCTGGTATCAACAACAGGGTCTATCTGGTATCAACAACAGGGTCTATCTGGTATCAACAACAGGGGTCTGGTCTCAACAACAGGGTCCTATCTGGTATCAACAACAGGGTCTATCTGGGTATCAACAACAGGGTCTATCTGGTATCAACAACAGGGTCTATATGGGTATCAACAACAGGGTCTATCTGGTAACGTATCAACAACAGGGTCTATCTGGTATCATCAACAACAGGGTCTATCTGGTATCAACAACAGGGTCTATATCTGGTATCAACAACAGGGTCTATCTGGTATCAACAACAGGGTCTATCTGGTCTGGTATCAACAACAGGGTCTATCTGGTATCAACAACAGGGTCTATCTGGTATCAACAACAGGGTCTATCTGGTATCAACAACAGGGTCTATCTGGTAGGGTCAATCAACAACAGGGTCTATCTCAACAACAGGGTCTATCTGGTATCAACAACAGGGTATATCTGGTATCAACAACAGGGTCTATATGGGTATCAACAACAGGGTCTATCTGGTATCAACAACAGGGTCTATATGGTAACGTATCAACAACAGGGTCTATCTGGTATCAACAACAGGGTCTATCTGGTATCAACAACAGGGTCTATCTGGTATCAACAACAGGGTCTATCTGGTATCAACAACAGGGTCTATCTGGTATCAACAACAGGGTCTATCTGGTATCAACAACAGGGTCTATCTGGTATCAACAACAGGGTCTATCTGGTATCAACAACATGGTCTATCTGGTATCAACAACAGGGTCTATATGGTAACGTATCAACAACAGGGTCTATATGGTAACGTATCAACAACAGGGTCTATATGGTAACGTATTAACAACAGGGTCTATATGGTATCAACAACAGGGTCTATCTGGTATCAACAACAGGGTCTATATGGTAACGTATCAACAACAGGGTCTATCTGGTATCAACAACAGGGTCTATCTGGTATCAACAACAGGGTCTATCTGGTATCAACAACAGGGTCTATCTGGTATCAACAACAGGGTCTATCTGGTATCAACAACAGGGTCTATCTGGTATCAACAACAGGGTCTATCTGGTATCAACAACAGGGTCTATCTGGTATCAACAACAGTATCAACAACAGGGTCTATCTGGTAAACGTATCAACAACAGGGTCTATCTGGTATCAACAACAGGGTCTATCTGGTATCAACAACAGGGTCTATCTGGTATCAACAACAGGGTCTATCTGGGTATCAACAACAGGGTCTATCTGGTATCAACAACAGGGTCTATATGGTATCAACAACAGGGTCTATCTGGTATCAACAACAGGGTCTATCTGGTATCAACAACAGGGTCTATCTGGTATCAACAACAGGGTCTATCTGGTATCAACAACAGGGTCTATATGGTATCAACAACAGGGTCTATCTGGTATCAACAACAGGGTCTATCTGGGTATCAACAACAGGGTCTATCTGGTCAACAACAGGGTCTATCTCAACAACAGGGTCTATCTGGTAACGTATCAACAACAGGGTCTATCTGGTATCAACAACAGGGTCTATCTGGTATCAACAACAGGGTCTATCTGGTATCAACAACAGGGTCTATCTGGTATCAACAACAGGGTCTATCTGGTATCAACAACAGGGTCTATGTGGTATCAACAACAGGTCTATATGGTAACGTATCAACAACAGGGTCTATCTGGTATCAACAACAGGGTCTATATGGTAACGTATCAACAACAGGGTCTATCTGGTATCAACAACAGGGTCTATATGGTAGGTATCAACAACAGGGTCTATATGGTAACGTATCAACAACAGGGTCTATCTGGTATCAACAACAGGGTCTATATAGTGGTATCAACAACAGGGTCTATCTGGTATCAACAACAGGGTCTATATGGTAACTTATCAACAAAGGGTCTATCTGGTATCAACAACAGGGTCTATCTGGTATCAACAACAGGGTCTATCTGGTATCAACAACAGGGTCTATCTGGTATCAACAACAGGGTCTGTATGGTATCAACAACAGGGTCTATCTGGTATCAACAACAGGGTCTATCTGGTAACGTATCAACAACATGGTCTATCTGGTATCAACAACAGGGTCTATATGGTAATGTATCGACAACAGGGTCTATATGGTAACGTATCAACAACAGGGTCTATATGGTATCATCAACAACAGGGTCTATCTGGTATCAACAACAGGGTCTATATGGTAACGTATCGACAACAGGGTCTATCTGGTAACGTATCAACAACAGGGTCTATATGGTAACGTATCAACAACAGGGTCTATCTGGTAACGTATCAACAACAGGGTCTATCTGGTATCAACAACAGAGTCTATATGGTAAGGTATCAACAACAGGGTCTATCTGGTAACGTATCAACAACAGGGTCTATCTGGTATCAACAACAGGGTCTATATGGTAACGTATCAACAACAGGGTCTATCTGGTAACGTATCAACAACAGGGTCTATCTGGAATCAACAACAGGGTTTATATGGTAATGTATCAACAACAGGGTCTATATGGTAACGTATCAACAACAGGGTCTATCTGGTATCAACAACAGGGTCTATATGGTAACGTATCAACAACAGGGTCTATATGGTAACGTATCAACAACAGGGTCTATATGGTACCGTATTGACAACAGGGTCTATCTGGTATCAACAACAGGGTCTTTTTGGTATCATCAACAGTGTCTATATCGTAACGTATCAACAACAGGGTCTATATGGTAACGTATCAACAACAGGGTCTATCTGGTATCAACAACAGGGTCTAAAAGGTATCAACAACAGGGTCTATCTGGTATCAACAACAGGGTCTATCTGGTATCAACAACAAGGTCTATCTGGTATCAACAACAGGGTCTATCTGGTATCAACAACAGGTTCTATCTGGTATCAACAACAGAGTCTATCTGGTATCAACAACAGGGTCTATATGGTAACGTATTAACAACAGGGTCTATATGTTATCAA
This sequence comes from Oncorhynchus nerka, assembly GCF_034236695.1. Lineage (NCBI taxonomy): Eukaryota > Metazoa > Chordata > Actinopteri > Salmoniformes > Salmonidae > Oncorhynchus > Oncorhynchus nerka. Next base: position 94,194,446 of record NC_088399.1, on the reverse strand, counting down.
CAACAGGATCTATCTGGTATCAACAACAGGGTCTATCTGGTATCAACAACAGGGTCTATCTGGTATCAACAACAGGGTCTATATGGTAACGTATCAACAACAGGGTCTATCTGGTATCAACAACAGGGTCTATCTGGTATCAACAACAGGGTCTATCTGGCATCATCAACAGGGTCTATCTGGTAACGTATCAACAACAGTGTGTATCTGGTATCAACAACAGGGTCTATCTGGTATCAACAACAGGGTCTGTCTGGTATCAACAACAGGGTAATGTATCAACAACAGGGTCTATATGGTAACGTATCAACAACAGGGTCTATCTGGTATCAACAACAGGGTCTATATGGTAACGTATCAACAACAGGGTCTATCTGGTATCAACAACAGTGTCTAAAAGGTATCAACAACAGGGTCTATATGGTAACGTATCAACAACAGGGTCTATCTGGTATCAACAACAGGGTCTATATGGTAACGTATTGACAACAGGGTCTATATGGTAACGTATCAACAACAGGGTCTATCTGGTATCAACAACAGGGTCTATCTGGTATCAACAACAGGGTCTATCTGGTATCAACAACAGGGTCTATCTGGTATCAACAACAGGGTCTATATGGTAACGTATCAACAACAGGGTCTATATGGTAACGTATCAACAACAGGGTCTATATGGTAACGTATTAACAACAGGGTCTATCTGGTATCAACAACAGGGTCTATCTGGTATCAACAACAGGGTCTATCTGGTATCATCAACAGGGTCTATCTGGTAACGTATCAACAACAGGGTCTATCTGGTATCAACAACAGGGTCTATCTGGTATCAACAACAGGGTCTATCTGGTATCAACAACAGGGTCTATCTGGTATCAACAACAGGGTCTATCTGGTATCATCAACAGGGTCTATCTGGTAACGTATCAACAACAGGGTCTATCTGTAACGTATCAACAACAGGGTCTATCTGGTATCAACAACAGGGTCTATCTGGTATCAACAACAGGGTCTATCTGGTATCAACAACAGGGTCTATCTGGTATCAACAACATGGTGGTATCAACAACAGGGTCTATCTGGTAACGTATCAACAACAGGGTCTATATGGTAACGTATCAACAACAGGGTCTATCTGGTATCAACAACAAGGTCTATCTGGTATCAACAACAGGGTATATCTGGTATCAACAACAGGGTCTATCTGGTATCAACAACAGGGTCTATCTGGTCTATCTGGTATCAACAACAGGGTCTATCTGGTATCAACAACAGGGTCTATATGGTAACGTATCAACAACAGGGTCTATATGGTATCAACAACAGGGTCTATCTGGTATCAACAACAGGGTCTATCTGGTATCAACAACAGGGTCTATATGGTATCAACAACAGGGTCTATCTGGTATCAACAACAGGGTCTATGGTATCAACAACAGGGTCTATCTGGTATCAACAACAGGGTCTATCTGGTATCAACAACAGGGTCTATCTGGTATCAACAACAGGGTCTGGTATCAACAACAGGGTCTATCTGGGTCTATCAACAACAGGGTCTATCAACAACAGGGTGGTCATCAACAGGGTCTATCTATCAACAACAGGGTCTATCTGGTATCAACAACAGGGTCTATCTGGTATCAACAACAGGGTCTATCTGGTATCAACAACAGGGTCTATCTGGTATCAACAACAGGGTCTATATGGTAACGTATCAACAACAGGGTCTATCTGGTATCAACAACAGGGTCTATCTGGTATCAACAACAGGGTCTATCTGGTATCAACAACAGGGTCTATCTGGTATCAACAACAGGGTCTATCTATGGTATCAACAACAGGGTCTGGTATCAACAACAGGGTCTATCTGGTATCAACAACAGGGTCTATCTGGTATCAACAACAGGGTCTATCTGGTATCAACAACAGGGTCTATCTGGTATCAACAACAGGGTCTATCTGGTATCAACAACAGGGTCTATCTGGTATCAACAACAGGGTCTGTATGGTATCAACAACAGGGTCTATCTGGTATCAACAACAGGGTCTATCTGGTATCAACAACAGGGTCTATCTGGTATCAACAACAGGGTCTATCTGGTATCAACAACAGGGTCTATCTGGTATCAACAACAGGGGGTCTATCTGGTATCAACAACAGGGTCTATCTGGTATCAACAACAGGGTCTATCTGGTATCAACAACAGGGTCTATATGGTAACGTATCAACAACAGGGTCTATCTGGTATCAACAACAGGGTCTAAAAGGTATCAACAACAGGGTCTATCTGGTATCAACAACAGGGTCTATCTGGTATCAACAACAGGGTCTATATCTGGTATCAACAACAGGGTCTATCTGGTATCAACAACAGGGTCTATCTGGTATCAACAACAGGGTCTATCTGGTATCAACAACAGGGTCTATCTGGGTATCAACAACAGGGTCTATCTGGTATCAACAACAGGGTCTATCTGGTATCAACAACAGGGTCTATCTGGTATCAACAACAGGGTCTATCTGGTATCAACAACAGGGTCTATCTGGTATCATCAACAGGGTCTATCTGTAACGTATCAACAACAGGGTCTATCTGGTATCAACAACAGGGTCTATCTGGTATCAACAACAGGGTCTGTCTGGTATCAACAACTGGTATCAACAACAGGGTCTATCTGGTAACGTATCAACAACAGGGTCTATCTGGTATCAACAACAGGGTCTATATGGTAACGTATCAACAACAGGGTCTATCTGGTATAACAGTGTCTAAAAGGTATCAACAACAGGGTCTATATGGTAACGTATCAACAACAGGGTCTATCTGGTATCAACAACAGGGTCTATCTGGTATCAACAACAGGGTCTATCTGGTATCAACAACAGGGTCTATCTGGTATCAACAACAGGGTCTATATCAACAACAGGGTCTATCTGGTATCAACAACAGGGTCTATCTGGTATCAACAACAGGGTCTATCTGGTATCAACAACAGGGTCTATCTGGTATCAACAACAGGGTCTATCTGGTATCAACAACAGGGTCTATCTGGTATCAACAACAGGGTCTATCTGGTATCAACAACAGGGTCTATCTGGTATCATCAACAGGGTCTATCTGGTAACGTATCAACAACAGGGTCTATCTGGTATCAACAACAGGGTCTATCTGGTATCAACAACAGGGTCTATCTGGTATCAACAACAGGGTCTATCTGGTATCATCAACAGGGTCTATCTGGTATCAACAACAGGGTCTATCTGGTATCAACAACAGGGTCTATCTGGTATCAACAACAGGGTCTATCTGGTATCAACAACAGGGTCTATCTGGTATCAACAACAGGGTCTATCTGGTATCAACAACATGGTCTATCTGGTATCAACAACAGGGTCTATATGGTATCAACAACAGGGTCTATCTGGTATCAACAACAGGGTCTATATCTGGTATCAACAACAGGGTCTATCTGGTATCAACAACAGGGTCTATCTGGTATCAACAACAGGGTCTATCTATCAACAACAGGGTCTATCTGGTATCAACAACAGGGTCTATCTGGTATCAACAACAGGGTCTATCTGGTATCAACAACAGGGTCTATGGTGGTATCAACAACAGGGTCTATATGGTAACGTATCAACAACAGGGTCTATATGGTAACGTATCAACAACAGGGTCTATCTGGTATCAACAACAGGGTCTATCTGGTATCAACAACAGGGTCTATCTGGCGTATCAACAACAGGGTCTATCTATCTATCTGGTATCAACAACAGGGTCTATCTGGTATCAACAACAGGGTCTATCTGGTATCATCAACAGGGTCTATCTGGTAACGTATCAACAACAGGGTCTATCTGGTATCAACAACAGGGTCTATCTGGTATCAACAACAGGGTCTATCTGGTATCATCAACAGGGTCTATCTGGTAACGTATCAACAACAGGGTCTATATGGTAACGTATCGACAACAGGGTCTATATGGTAAGGTATCAACAACAGGGTCTATCTGGTATCAACAACAAGGTCTATCTGGTATCATCAACAGGGTCTTTCTGGTATCAACAACAGGGTCTATCTGGTATCAACAACATGGTCTATCTGGTATCAACAACAGGGTCTATATGGTAACGTATCAACAACAGGGTCTATATGGTAACGTATCAACAACAGGGTCTATATGGTAACGTATCAACAACAGGGTCTATATGGTAACGTATTAACAACAGGGTCTATATGGTATCAACAACAGGGTCTATCTGGTATCAACAACAGGGTCTATCTGGTATCAACAACAGGGTCTATCTGGTATCAACAACAGGGTCTATCTGGTATCAACAACAGGGTCTATCTGGTATCATCAACAGGGTCTATCTGGTATCAACAACAGGGTCTATCTGGTATCATCAACAGGGTCTATCTGGTATCAACAACAGGGTCTATCTGGTATCAACAACAGGGTCTATCTGGTATCAACAACAGGGTCTGTCTGGTATCAACAACAGGGTCTATCTGGTATCATCAACAGGGTCTATCTGGTATCAACAACAGGGTCTATCTGGTATCAACAACAGGGTCTATCTGGTATCAACAACAGGGTCTATATGGTAATGTATCAACAACAGGGTCTATCTGGTATCAACAACAGGGTCTATCTGGTATCAACAACAGGGTATATCTGGTATCAACAACAGGGTCTATATGGTATCAACAACATGGTCTATATGGTAACGTATCAACAACAGGGTCTATCTGGTAACGTATCAACAACGGGGTCTATCTGGTATCAACAACAGGGTCTATCTGGTATCAACAACAGCGTCTATCTGGTATCAACAACAGGGTCTGTCTGGTATCAACAACAGGGTCTATCTGGTATCAACAACACGGTCTATTTGGTAACGTAACAACAACAGGGTCTATCTGGTATCAACAACAGGGTCTATATGGTAACGTATCAACAACAGGGTCTATCTGGTATCAACAACAGTGTATAAAAGGTATCAACAACAGGGTCTATATGGTAACGTATCAACAACAGGGTCTATCTGGTATCAACAACAGGGTCTATATGGTAACGTATTGACAACATGGTCTATATGGTAACGTATCAACAACAGGGTCTATCTGGTATCAACAACAAGGTCTATCTGGTATCAACAACAGGGTCTATCTGGTAACATTTCAACAACAGGGTCTATCTGGTAACGTATCAACGGCAGGGTCTTTCTGGTAACGTCTCAACAACAGGGTCCATATGGTAACGTATCAACAACAGGGTCTATCTGGGTATCAACAACAGGGTCTATCTGGTATCAACAACAGGTCTATATGGTCAACAGGGTCTGGTATCAACAACAGGGTCTATCTGGTATCATCAACAACAGGGTCTATCTGGTATCAACAACAGGGTCTATGGTAACGTATCAACAACAGGGTCTATCTGGGTATCAACAACAGGGTCTATCTGGTATCAACAACAGGGTCTATCTGGTAACGTATCAACAACAGGGTCTATCTGGTATCAACAACAGGTCTATATGGTATAGGGTCAATCAACAACAGGGTCTATCTGGTATCAACAACAGGGTCTATATGGTGGTATCAACAACAGGGTCTATCTGGTAACGTATCAACAACAGGGTCTATCTGGTATCAACAACAGGGTCTATCTGGTATCAACAACAGGGTCTATATGGTAACGTATCAACAACAGGGTCTATCTGGTATCAACAACAGGGTGGTAACGTATCAACAACAGGGTCTATATGGTATCATTGACAACAGGGTCTATCTGGTATCAAGGGTCTTTTTGGTAATCAGGGTCTATCTAACGTATCAACAACAGGGTCTATCTGGTAACGTATCAACAACAGGGTCTATCTGGTATGGTATCAACAACAGGGTCTATCTGGTATCAACAACAGGGTCTATCTGGTATCAACAACAAGGGTCTATCTGGTATCAACAGGGTCTATCTGGTATCAACAACAGGGTCTAGTCTATCTGGTATCAACAACAGGGTCTATGGTAACGTATCAACAACAGGGTCTATCTGGTATCAACAACAGGGTCTATCTGGTATCAACAACAGGGTCTATATGGTAACGTATCAACAACAGGGTCTATCTGGTATCAACAACAGGGTCTATATGGTAACGTATCAACAACAGGGTCTATCTGGTATCAACAACAGGGTCTATCTGGTATCAACAACAGGGTCTATCTGGTATCAACAACAGGGTCTATCTGGCATCATCAACAGGGTCTATCTGGTAACGTATCAACAACAGTGTGTATCTGGTATCAACAACAGGGTCTATCTGGTATCAACAACAGGGTCTGTCTGGTATCAACAACAGGGTAATGTATCAACAACAGGGTCTATATGGTAACGTATCAACAACAGGGTCTATCTGGTATCAACAACAGGGTCTATATGGTAACGTATCAACAACAGGGTCTATCTGGTATCAACAACAGTGTCTAAAAGGTATCAACAACAGGGTCTATATGGTAACGTATCAACAACAGGGTCTATCTGGTATCAACAACAGGGTCTATATGGTAACGTATTGACAACAGGGTCTATATGGTAACGTATCAACAACAGGGTCTATCTGGTATCAACAACAAGGTCTATCTGGTATCAACAACAGGGTCTATCTGGTATCAACAACAGGGTCTATCTGGTATCAACAACAGGGTCTATCTGGTATCAACAACAGGGTCTATATGGTAACGTATCAACAACAGGGTCTATCTGGTATCAACAACAGGGTCTATCTGGTATCAACAACAGGGTCTATCTGGTATCAACAACAGGGTCTATCTGGTATCATCAACAGGGTCTATCAACAGGGTCTATCTGGTATCAACAACAGGGTCTATCTGGTATCAACAACAGGGTCTATCTGGTATCAACAACAGGGTCTATCTGGTATCAACAACAGGGTCTATCTGGTATCATCAACAGGGTCTATCTGGTAACGTATCAACAACAGGGTCTATCTGGTATCAACAACAGGGTCTATCTGGTATCAACAACAGGGTCTATCTGGTATCAACAACAGGGTCTATCTGGTATCATCAACAGGGTCTATCTGGTAACGTATCAACAACAGGGTCTATATGGTAACGTATCAACAACAGGGTCTATCTGGTATCAACAACAAGGTCTATCTGGTATCAACAACAGGGTATATCTGGTATCAACAACAGGGTCTATCTGGTATCAACAACATGGTCTATCTGGTATCAACAACAGGGTCTATATGGTAACGTATCAACAACAGGGTCTATATGGTAACGTATCGACAACAGGGTCTATATGGTAACGTATTAACAACAGGGTCTATATGGTATCAACAACAGGGTCTATCTGGTATCAACAACAGGGTCTATATGGTAACGTATCAACAACAGGGTCTATCTGGTATCAACAACAGGGTCTATCTGGTATCAACAACAGGGTCTATCTGGTATCAACAACAGGGTCTATCTGGTATCATCAACAGGGTCTATCTGGTAACGTATCAACAACAGGGTCTATCTGGTATCAACAACAGGGTCTATATGGTATCAACAACAACAGGGTCTATCTGGTATCAACAACAGGGTCTATATGGTCTAACGTATCAACAACAGGGTCTATCTGGTATCAACAACAGGGTCTATCTGGTATCAACAACAGGGTCTATCTGGTATCAACAACAGGGTCTATATCATGGTCTATCTGGTAACGTATCAACAACAGGGTCTATCTGGTATCAACAACAGGGTCTATCTGGTATGGTATCAACAACAGGGTCTATCTGTATCAACAACAGGGTCTATATCAACAACAGGGGTATCAACAACAGGGTCTATCTGGTATCAACAACAGGGTCTGTCTGGTATCAACAACAGGGTCTATCTGGTATCAACAACAGGGTCTATCTGGTATCAACAACAGGGTCTATCTGGTATCAACAACAGGGTCTATCTGGTATCAACAACAGGGTCTATCTGGTATCAACAACAGGGTCTATCTGGTATCAACAACAGGGTCTATCTGGTATCAACAACAGGGTCTGTATGGTATCAACAACAGGGTCTATCTGGTATCAACAACAGGGTCTATCTGTTATCATCAACAGGGTCTATCTGGTATCAACAACAGGGTCTATCTGGTATCATCAACAGGGTCTATATGGTATCAACAACAGGGTCTATATGGTAACGTATCAACAACAGGGTCTATCTGGTATCAACAACAGGGTCTATCTGGTATCAACAACAGGGTCTATCTGGTATCAACAACAGGGTCTATCTGGTATCAACAACAGGGTCTATCTGGTATCATCAACAGGGTCTATCTGGTAACGTATCAACAACAGGGTCTATCTGGTATCAACAACAGGGTCTATCTGGTATCAACAACAGGGTCTATCTGGTATCATCAACAGGGTCTATCTGGTAACGTATCAACAACAGGGTCTATATGGTAACGTATCGACAACAGGGTCTATATGGTAACGTATCAACAACAGGGTCTATCTGGTATCAACAACAAGGTCTATCTGGTATCATCAACAGGGTCTTTCTGGTATCAACAACAGGGTCTATCTGGTATCAACAACATGGTCTATCTGGTATCAACAACAGGGTCTATATGGTAATGTATCAACAACAGGGTCTATATGGTAACGTATCAACAACAGGGTCTATATGGTAACGTATCAACAACAGGGTCTATATGGTGGTATCAACAACAGGGTCTATATGGTATCAACAACAGGGTCTATCTGGTATCAACAACAGGGTCTATCTGGTATCAACAACAGGGTCTATCTGGTATCAACAACAGGGTCTATCTGGTATCAACAACAGGGTCTATCTGGTATCATCAACAGGGTCTATCTGGTATCAACAACAGGGTCTATCTGGTATCATCAACAGGGTCTATCTGGTATCAACAACAGGGTCTATCTGGTATCAACAACAGGGTCTATCTGGTATCAACAACAGGGTCTATCTGGTATCAACAACAGGGTCTATCTATCATCAACAGGGTCTATCTGGTATCAACAACAGGGTCTATCTGGTATCAACAACAGGGTCTATCTGGTATCAACAACAGGGTCTATATGGTAACGTATCAACAACAGGGTCTATCTGGTATCAACAACAGGGTCTATCTGGTATCAACAACAGGGTATATCTGGTATCAACAACAGGGTCTATATGGTATCAACAACATGGTCTATATGGTAACGTATCAACAACAGGGTCTATCTGGTATCAACAACAGGGTCTATCTGGTATCAACAACAGGGTCTATCTGGTATCAACAACAGGTCTATCTGGTATCAACAACAGGGTCTGTCTGGTATCAACAACAGGGTCTATCTGGTATCAACAACAGGGTCTATTTGGTATAACAACAACAGGGTCTATCTGGTATCAACAACAGGGTCTATATGGTAACGTATCAACAACAGGGTCTATCTGGTATCAACATGGTCTATGGTATCAACAGCAGGGTCTATCTGGTATCAACAACAGGGTCTATCTGGTCAACAACAAGGTCTATCTGGTATCAACAACAGGGTCTATCTATCAACAACAGGGTCTATGGTAACGTATCAACAACAGGGTCTATCTGGTAACGTATTAACAACAGGGTCTATCTGGTATCAACAACAGGGTCTATCTGGTATCAACAACAGGGTCTATCTGGTAATATCAACAACAGGGTCTATCTGGTATCAACAACAGGGTCTATCTGGTATCAACAACAGGGTCTATCTGGTATCAACAACAGGGTCTATCTGGTAACAATCAACAACAGGGTCTATCTATCAACAACATGGTCTATCTGGTATCAACAACAGGGTCTATCTGGTATCAACAACAGGGTCTATCTGGTATCAACAACAGGGTCTATCTGGTATCAACAACAGGGTCTATCTGGTATCAACAACAGGGTCTATCTGGGTATCAACAACAGGGTCTATCTGGTATCAACAACAGGGTCTATCTGGTATCAACAACAGGGTCTATATGGTATCAACAACGTCTATCTGGTATCAACAACAGGGTCTATCTGGTAATCTGGTATCAACAACAGGGTCTATCTGGTATCAACAACAGGGTCTGTATGGGTATCAGCAACAGGTCTATCTGGTATCAACAACAGGGTCTATCTGGTATCAACAACAGGGTCTATCTGTATCAACAACAGGGTCTATCTGGTATCAACAACAGGGTCTATCTGGTATCAACAACAGGGTCTATCTGGTATCAACAACAGGGTCTATCTGGTATCAACAACAGGGTCTATCTGGTATAACGTCTATCTGGTATCAACAACAGGGTCTATCTGGTATCATCAACAGGGTCTATCTGGTATCAACAACAGGGTCTATCTGGTATCAACAGGGTCTATCTGGTATCAACAACAGGGTCTATCTGGTATCAACAACAGGGTCTATCTGGTATCAACAGGTCTACAGGGTCTATCTGGTATCATCAACAGGGTCTATCTGGTATCAACAACAGGGTCTATCTGGGTATCAACAACAGGGTCTATCTGGTATCAACAACAGGGTCTATCTGGGTATCAACAACAGGGTCTATCTGGTATCAACAACAGGTCTATCTGGTATCAACAACAGGGTCTATCTGGTATCAACAACAGGGTCTATCTGGTATCAACAACAGGGTCTATATGGTATCTGGTATCAACAACAGGGTCTATCTGGTATCAACAACAGGGTCTATCTGGTATCAACAACAGGGTCTATCTGGTATCAACAACAGGGTCTATCTGGTATCAACAACAGGGTCTATATGGTAACGTATCAACAACAGGGTCTATCTGGTAACGTATCAACAACAGGGTCTATCTGGTATCAACAACAGGGTCTATCTGGTATGGTACAGGGTCTATCTGGTATCATCAACAGGGTCGTATCTGGTATCAACAACAGGGTCTATCTGGTATCAACAACAGGGTCTATCTGGTATCAACAACGGGTCTAAATCAATCAACAACAGGGTCTATCTGGTATCATCAACAGGGTCTATATCAACAACAGGGTCTATCTGGTATCAACAACAGGGTCTATCTGGTATCAACAACAGGGTATCAACAAAGGGTCTATCTGGTATCAACAACAGGGTCTATCTGGTATCAACAACAGGGTCTATCTGGTATCAACAACAGGGTCTATATGGTAACGTATCAACAACAGGGTCTATATGGTATCAACAGGGTCTATCTGGTATCAACAACAGGGTCTATCTGGTATCAACAACAGGGTCTATCTGGTATCAACAACAGGGTCTATCTGGTATCAACAACAGGGTCTATCTGGTATCAACAACAGGGTCTATCTGGTATCAACAACAGGGTCTATCTGGTATCAACAACAGGGTCTATCTGGTAACGTATCAACAACAGGGTCTATCTGGTATCAACAACGTATCAACAACAGGGTCTATGGTAACGTATCAACAACAGGGTCTATATGGGTATCAACAACAGGGTCTATGGGTATCAACAACAGGGTCTATCTGGTATCAACAACAGGGTCTATCTGGTATCAACAACAGGGTCTATCTGGTATCAACAACAGGGTCTATCTGGTAACGATCAACAACAGGGTCTATCTGGTATCAACAACAGGGTCTATCTGGTATCAACAACAGGGTCTATATGGTAATCAACAACAGGGTCTATCTGGTATCAACAACAGGGTCTATCTGGTATCAACAACAGGGTCTATCTGGTATCAACAACAGGGTCTATATCAACAACAGGGTAATGGTATCATCAACAACAGGGTCTATCTGGTATCAACAACAGGGTCTATCTGGTATCAACAGGGTTATCTGGTATCAACAACAGGGTCTATATGTAACGTATCAACAACAGGGTCTATCTGGTATCAACAACAGGGTCTATCTGGTAACGTATCAACAACAGGGTCTATCTGGTATCAAAATATGGTAGCATTATCAACAACAGGGTCTATATGGTAACGTATCAACAACAGGGTCTATCTGGTATCAACAACAGGGTCTATCTGGTATCAACAACAGGGTCTATCTGGTATCAACAACAGGGTCTATATGGTAACGTATCAACAACAGGGTCTATCTGGTATCAACAACAGGGTCTATCTGGTAACGTATCAACAACAGGGTCTATCTGGTATCAACAACAGGGTCTAGCAACAGGGTCTATCTGGTATCAACAACAGGGTCTATCTGGTATCAACAACAGGGTCTATCTGGTATCAACAACAGGGTCTATCTGGTAACGTATCAACAACAGGGTCTATCTGGTATCAACAACAGGGTCTATCTGGTATCATCAACAGGGTCTAATGTATCAACAACAGGGTCTATCTGGTATCAACAACAGGGTCTATCTGGTATCAACAACAGGGTCTATCTGGTCAACAACAGGGTCTATCTGGTATCAACAACAGGGTCTATATGGTAGCGTATCAACAACAGGGTCTATCTGGTATCAACAACAGGGTCTATCTGGTATCAACAACAGGGTCTATCTGGTATCAACAACAGGGTCTATCTGGTATCAACAACAGGGTCTATATGGTAACGTATCAACAACAGGGTCTATCTGGTATCAACAACAGGGTCTATATGGTCAACAAAGGTGTATCTGGTATCAACAACAGGGTCTATCTGGTATCAACAACAGGGTCTATCTGGTATCAACAACAGGGTCTATCTGGTATCAACAACAGGGTCTATCTGGTAACGTAACAACAGGGTCTATCTGGTATCAACAACAGGGTCTATCTGGTATCAACAACAGGGTCTATCTGGTATCAACAACAGGGTCTATCTGGTATCAACAACAGGGTCTATCTGTAACGTATCAACAACAGGGTCTATCTGGTATCAACAACAGGGTCTATATGGTAACGTATCAACAACAGGGTCTATCTGGTATCAACAACAGGGTCTAAAAGGTATCAACAACAGGGTCTATCTGGTATCAACAACAGGGTCTATCTGGTATCAACAACAGGGTCTATCTGGTATCAACAACAGGGTCTATCTGGTATCAACAACAGGGTCTATATGGTAACGTATCTGGTATCAACAACAGGGTCTATATGGTAAGCGTATCAACAACAGGGTCTATCTGGTACAACAGGGTCTATCTGGTATCAACAACAGGGTCTATCTGGTATCAACAACAGGGTCTATATCAACAACAGGGTCTGTCTGGTATCAACAACAGGGTCTATCTGGTATCAACAACAGGGTCTATCTGGTATCAACAACAGGGTCTATCTGGTATCAACAACAGGGTCTATCTGGTATCAACAACAGGGTCTATCTGGTATCAACAACAGGTCTATCTGGTATCAACAACAGGGTCTATCTGGTATCAACAACAGGGTCTATCTGGTATCAACAACAGGTCTATCTGGTATCAACAACAGGGTCTATCTGGTATCAACAACAGGGTCTATCTGGTATCAACAACAGGGTCTATCTGGTATCAACAACAGGGTCTGTATCTGGTATCAACAACAGGGTCTATCTGGTATCAACAACAGGGTCTATCTGGTATCAACAACAGGGTCTATCTGGTATCAACAACAGGGTCTATCTGGTATCAACAACAGGGTCTATCTGGTATCAACAACAGGGTCTATCTGGTATAACAACAGGGTCTATCTGGTATCAACAACAGGGTCTATCTGGTATGGTCTATCTGGTAACGTATCAACAACAGGGTCTATCTGGTATCAACAACAGGGTCTATCTGGTATCAACAACAGGGTCTATCTGGTATCAACAACAGGGTCTATCTGGTATCAACAACAGGGTCTATCTGGTATCAACAACAGGGTCTATCTGGTATCAACAACAGGGTCTATCTGGTATCAACAACAGGGTCTATCTGTTATCAACAACAGGGTCTATATCTGGTATCAACAACAGGGTCTATCTGTAACGTATCAACAACAGGGTCTATCTGGTATCAACAACAGGGTCTATCTGGTATCAACAACAGGGTCTATCTGGTATCAACAACAGGGTCTATCTGGTATCAACAACAGGGTCTATCTGGTATCAACAACAGGGTCTATCTGGTATCAACAACAGGGTCTATCTGGTATCAACAACAGGGTCTATCTGGTATCAACAACAGGGTCTATCTGGGTATCAACAACAGGGTCTATCTGGTATCAACAACAGGGTCTATCTGGTATCAACAACAGGGTCTATCTGGTATCAACAACAGGGTCTATCTGGTATCAACAACAGGGTCTATCTGGTATCATCAACAGGGTCTATCTGGTAACGTATCAACAACAGGGTCTATATGGTAACGTATCAACAACAGGGTCTATCTGGTATCAACAACAGGGTCTATCTGGTATCAACAACAGGGTCTATCTGGTATCAACAACAGGGTCTATCTGGTATCAACAACAGGGTCTATCTGGTATCATCAACAGGGTCTATCTGGTATCAACAACAGGGTCTATCTGGTATCAACAACAGGGTCTATATGGTAACGTATCAACAACAGGGTCTATCTGGTATCAACAACAGGGTCTATCTGGTATCAACAACAGGGTCTATCTGGTATCAACAACAGGGTCTATCTGGTATCAACAACAGGGTCTATGTATCAACAACAGGGTCTATATGGGTATCAACAACAGGGTCTATCTGGTATCAACAACAGGGTCTATCTGGTATCAACAACAGGGTCTATCTGGTATCAACAACAGGGTCTATCTGGTATCAACAACAGGGTCTATCTGGTAACGTATCAACAACAGGGTCTATCTGGTATCAACAACAGGGTCTATCTGGTATCAACAACAGGGTCTATCTGGTATCAACAACAGGGTCTATCTGGTATCAACAACAGGGTCTATCTGGTAGCATTATCAACAACAGGGTCTATCTGGTATCAACAACAGGGTCTATCTGGTATCAACAACAGGGTCTATCTGGTATCAACAACAGGGTCTATCTGGTATCAACAACAGGGTCTATCTGGTATCAACAATCTGGTATCAACAACAGGGTCTATCTGGTATCAACAACAGGGTCTATCTGGTATCAATCACAACAGGGTCTATCTGGTAACGTATCAACAGGGTCTATCTGGGTATCAACAACAGGGTCTATCTGGTATCAACAACAGGGTCTATCTGGTATCAACAACAGGGTCTATCTGGTATATCAACAACAGGGTCTATCTGGTATCAACAACAGGGTCTATCTGGTATCAACAACAGGGTCTATCTGGTATCAACAACAGGGTCTATCTGGTATCATCAACAGGGTCTATCTGGTATCAACAACAGGGTCTATCTGGTATCAACAACAGGGTCTATCTGGTAATGTATCAACAACAGGGTCTATCTGGTATCAACAACAGGGTCTATCTGGTATCAACAACAGGGTCTATCTGGTATCAACAACAGGGTCTATCTGGTATCAACAACAGGGTCTATCTGGTATCAACAACAGGGTCTATCTGGTAACGTATCAACAACAGGGTCTATATGGTATCAACAACAGGGTCTATCTGGTATCAACAACAGGGTCTATCTGGTATCAACAACAGGGTCTGTCTGGTATCAACAACAGGGTCTATCTGGTATGGTCTAACGATCAACAACAGGGTCTATCTGGTATCAACAACAGGGTCTATATGGTAACGTATCAACAACAGGGTCTATCTGGTATCAACAACAGTGTATAAAAGGTAACAACAACAGGGTCTATATGGTAACGTATCAACAACAGGGTCTATCTGGTATCAACAACAGGGTCTATATGGTAACGTATTGACAACATGGTCTATATGGTAACGTATCAACAACAGGGTCTATCTGGTATCAATAACAAGGTCTATCTGGTATCAACAACAGGGTCTATCTGGTATCAACAACAGGGTCTATCTGGTATCAACAACAGGGTCTATCTGGTATCAACAACAGGGTCTATATGGTAACGTATCAACAACAGGGTCTATATGGTAACGTATCAACAACAGGGTCTATATGGTAACGTATCAACAACAGGGTCTATCTGGTATCAACAACAGGGTCTATCTGGTATCAACAACAGGGTCTATCTGGTACCGTATCAACAACAGGGTCTATCTGGTATCAACAACAGGGTCTATCTGGTATCATCAACAGGGTCTATCTGGTAACATTATCAACAACAGGGTCTATCTGGTATCAACAACAGGGTCTATCTGGTAACTTATCAACAACAGGGTCTATCTGGTATCATCAACAACAGGGTCTATAT
The DNA here is from genome assembly GCF_034236695.1 of Oncorhynchus nerka. Classification (NCBI taxonomy): domain Eukaryota; kingdom Metazoa; phylum Chordata; class Actinopteri; order Salmoniformes; family Salmonidae; genus Oncorhynchus; species Oncorhynchus nerka. The sequence continues at coordinate 94,178,123 of NC_088399.1, read as the reverse complement.
GGTAACGTATCAACAACAGGGTCTATCTGGTATCAACAACAGGGTCTATCTGGTATCAACAACAGGGTCTATCTGGTATCAACAACAGGGTCTATCTGGTATCAACAACAGGGTCTATCTGGTATCAACAACAGGGTCTATATGGTAACGTATCAACAACAGGGTCTATATGGTAACGTATCAACAACAGGGTCTATATGGTAACGTATTAACAACAGGGTCTATATGGTATCAACAACAGGGTCTATCTGGTATCAACAACAGGGTCTATCTGGTATCAACAACAGGGTCTATCTGGTATCAACAACAGGGTCTATCTGGTATCAACAACAGGGTCTATCTGGTATCAACAACAGGGTCTATCTGGTATCATCAACAGGGTCTATCTGGTAACGTATCAACAACAGGGTCTATCTGGTATCAACAACAGGGTCTGTCTGGTATCAACTACAGGGTCTATCTGGTATCAACAACAGGGTCTATCTGGTATCATCAACATGGTCTATCTGGTATCAACAACAGGGTCTATATGGTAACGTATCAACAACAGGGTCTATCTGGTATCAACAACAGGGTCTATCTGGTATCAACAACAGGGTCTATCTGGTATCAACAACAGGGTCTATCTGGTATCAACAACATGGTCTATCTGTAACGTATCAACAACAGGGTCTATCTGGTATCGTATCAACAACAGGGTCTATCTGGTATCAACAACAGGGTCTATCTGGTATCAACAACAGGGTCTGTCTGGTATCAACAACAGGGTCTATCTGGTATCAACAACAGGGTCTATCATCATCAACAGGGTCTATCTGGTATCAACAACAGGGTCTATCTGGTATCATCAACAGGGTCTATCTGGTATCAACAACAGGGTCTATATCTAACGTATCAACAACAGGGTCTATCTGGTATCAACAACAGGGTCTATCTGGTATCAACAACAGGTCTATCTGGTATCAACAACAGGGTCTATCTGGTATCAACAACAGGGTCTATCTGGTATCATCAACAGGGTCTATCTGGGTATCAACAACAGGGTCTATCTGGTAGCGTATCAACAACAGGGTCTATCTGGTATCAACAACAGGGTCTATATGGTGGTATCAACAACAGGGTCTGTCTTGTAAGGTATCAACAACAGGGTCTATCTGGAATCAACAACAGGGTTTATATGGTAACGTATCAACAACAGGGTCTATCTGGCATCAACAACAGGGTCTATATTTTAACGTATCAACAACAGGGGGTCTCAACAACAGGGTCTATATGGTACCGTATTGACAACAGGGTCTATCTGGTATCAACAACAGGGTCTATCTGGTAACAACAACAGGGTCTATCTGGTATCAACAACATGGTCTATCTGGTATCAACAACAGGGTCTATATGGTAACGTATCAACAACAGGGTCTATATGGTAACGTATTAACAACAGGGTCTATATGTTATCAACAACAGGGTCTATCTGGTATCAACAACATGGTCTATATGGTATCAACAACAGGGTCTATATGGTAACGTATCAACAACAGGGTCTATCTGGTATCAACAACAGGGTCTATCTGGTATCAACAACATGGTCTATCTGGTATCAACAACAGGGTCTATATGGTAACGTATCAACAACAGGGTCTATCTGGCATCATCAACAGGGTCTATCTGGTAACGTATCAACAACAGGGTCTATCTGGTATCAACAACAGGGTATATCTGGTATCAACAACAGGGTCTATATGGTATCAACAACAGGGTCTATATCTGGTATCAACAACAGGGTCTATCTGGTATCAACAACAGGGTCTATATGGTACGTATTGACAACAGGGTCTATCTGGTATCAACAACAGGGTCTATCTGGTATCAACAACAGGGTCTATCTGGTATCAACAACATGGTCTATCTGGTATCAGGGTCTATATGGTAACGTATCAACAACAGGGTCTATATGGTATCATTATTAACAACAGGGTCTATATGTTATCAACAACAGGGTCTATCTGGTATCAACAACAGGGTCTATATGGTATCAACAACAGGGTCTATATGGTATCAACAACAGGGTCTATCTGGTATCAACAACAGGGTCTATCTGGTATCAACAACAGGGTCTATCTGGTATCAACAACAGGGTCTATCTGGTAAAGCATTATCAACAACAGGGTCTATCTGGTATCATCAACAGGGTCTATCTGGTAACGTATCAACAACAGGGTCTATCTGGTATCAACAACAGGGTCTATATGGTATCAACAACAGGGTCTATATGGTAACGTATCAACAACAGGGTCTATCTGGTATCAACAACAGGGTCTATCTGGTATCAACAACAGGTCTATATCAACAACAGGGTCTATCTGGTATCAACAACAGGGTCTATCTGGTATCATCAACAGGGTCTATCTGGTAACGTATCAACAACAGGGTCTATCTGGTATCAACAACAGGGTCTATCTGGTATCATCAACAGGGTCTATATGGTAACGTATCAACAACAGGGTCTATCTGGTAACGTATCAACAACAGGGTCTATCTGGTATCAACAACAGGGTCTATCTGGTATCAACAACAGGGTCTGTCTGGTATCAACAACAGGGTCTATCTGGTATCAACAACAGGGTCTATCTGTTATCAACAACAGGGTCTATCTGGTATCAACAACAGCGTCTATCTGGTATCAACAACAGGGTCTATCTGGTATCAACAACAGGGTCTATCTGGTATCATCAACAGGGTCTATCTGGTAACGTATCAACAACAGGGTCTATCTGGTATCAACAACAGGGTCTATCTGGTATCAACAACAGGGTCTATCTGTTATCAACAACAGGGTCTATCTGGTATCAACAACAGGGTCTATATGGTATCAACAACAGGGTCTATATGGTAACGTATCAACAACAGGGTCTATATGGTAACGTATTGACAACATGGTCTATATGGTAACGTATCAACAACAGGGTCTATCTGGTATCAACAACAAGGTCTATCTGGTATCAACAACAGGGTCTATCTGGTATCAACAACAGGGTCTATCTGGTATCAACAACAGGGTCTATCTGGTATCAACAACAGGGTCTATATGGTAACGTATCAACAACAGGGTCTATATGGTAAAGTATTAACAACAGGGTCTATATGGTATCAACAACAGGGTCTATCTGGTATCAACAACAGGGTCTATATGGTAACGTATCAACAACAGGGTCTATCTGGTATCAACAACAGGGTCTATCTGGTATCATCAACAGGGTCTATCTGGTAACGTATCAACAACAGGGTCTATCTGGTATCAACAACAGGGTCTATCTGGTAACGTATCAACAACAGGGTCTATATGGTAACGTATCGACAACAGGGTCTATATGGTAACGTATCAACAACAGGGTCTATCTGGTATCAACAACAAGGTCTATCTGGTATCAACAACAGGGTATATCTGGTATCAACAACAGGGTCTATCTGGTATCAACAACATGGTCTATCTGGTATCAACAACAGGGTCTATATGGTAACGTATTAACAACAGGGTTTATATGGTATCAACAACAGGGTCTATCTGGTATCAACAACAGGGTCTATCTGGTATCAACAACAGGGTCTATCTGGTATCAACAACAGGGTCTATCTGGTATCAACAACAGGGTCTATATGGTAACGTATCAACAACAGGGTCTATCTGGTATCAACAACAGGGTCTATATGGTAACGTATTAACAACAGGGTCTATATGGTATCAACAACAGGGTCTATCTGGTATCAACAACAGGGTCTATATGGTAACGTATCAACAACAGGGTCTATCTGGTATCAACAACAGGGTCTATCTGGTATCAACAACAGGGTCTATCTGGTATCAACAACAGGGTCTATCTGGTATCATCAACAGGGTCTATCTGGTAACGTATCAACAACAGGGTCTATCTGGTATCAACAACAGGGTCTATCTGGTATCAACTACAGGGTCTATCTGGTATCAACAACAGGGTCTATCTGGTATCATCAACATGGTCTATCTGGTATCAACAACAGGGTCTATATGGTAACGTATCAACAACAGGGTCTATCTGGTATCAACAACAGGGTCTATCTGGTATCAACAACAGGGTATATCTGGTATCAACAACAGGGTCTATATGGTATCAACAACATGGTCTATATGGTAACGTATCAACAACAGGGTCTATCTGGTAACGTATCAACAACAGGGTCTATCTGGTATCAACAACAGGGTCTATCTGGTATCAACAACAGGGTCTGTCTGGTATCAACAACAGGGTCTATCTGGTATCAACAACAGGGTCTATCTGTTATCATCAACAGGGTCTATCTGGTATCAACAACAGGGTCTATCTGGTATCATCAACAGGGTCTATATGGTATCAACAACAGGGTCTATATGGTAACGTATCAACAACAGGGTCTATCTGGCATCATCAACAGGGTCTATCTGGTAACGTATCAACAACAGGGTCTATCTGGTATCAACAACAGGGTCTATATGGTATCAACAACAGGGTCTATATGGTAACGTATCAACAACAGGGTCTATCTGGTATCAACAACAGGGTCTATCTGGTATCATCAACAGGGTCTATCTGGTAACGTATCAACAACAGGGTCTATCTGGTATCAACAACAGGGTCTATCTGGTATCATCAACAGGGTCTATATGGTAACGTATGAACAACAGGGTCTATCTGGTAACGTATCAACAACAGGGTCTATCTGGTATCAACAACAGGGTCTATCTGGTATCAACAACAGGGTCTGTCTGGTATCAACAACAGGGTCTATCTGGTATCAACAACAGGGTATATCTGTTATCAACAACAGGGTCTATCTGGTATCAACAACAGGGTCTATCTGGTATCAACAACAGCGTCTATCTGGTATCAACAACAGGGTCTATCTGGTATCAACAACAGGGTCTATCTGGTATCATCAACAGGGTCTATCTGGTAACGTATCAACAACAGGGTCTATCTGGTATCAACAACAGGGTCTATCTGGTATCAACAACAGGGTCTATCTGTTATCAACAACAGGGTCTATCTGGTATCAACAACAGGGTCTATATGGTATCAACAACAGGGTCTATATGGTAACGTATCAACAACAGGGTCTATCTGGTATCAACAACAGGGTCTATCTGGTATCAACAACAGCGATTATCTGGTATCAACAACAGGGTCTATCTGGTATCAACAACAGGGTCTATCTGGTATCATCAACAGGGTCTATCTGGTAACGTATCAACAACAGGGTCTATCTGGTATCAACAACAGGGTCTATCTGGTATCATCAACAGGGTCTATATGGTAACGTATCAACAACAGGGTCTATCTGGTAACGTATCAACAACAGGGTCTATCTGGTATCAACAACAGGGTCTATCTGGTAATGTATCAACAACAGGGTCTATCTGGTATCAACAACAGGGTCTATCTGGTAACGTATCAACAACAGGGTCTATCTGGTATCAACAACAGGGTCTATCTGTTATCAACAACAGGGTCTATCTGGTATCAACAACAGGGTCTATATGGTATCAACAACAGGGTCTATATGGTAACGTATCAACAACAGGGTCTATCTGGTATCAACAATAGGGTCTATCTGGTATCAACAACAGCGATTATCTGGTATCAACAACAGGGTCTATCTGGTATCAACAACAGGGTCTATCTGGAATCATCAACAGGGTCTATCTGGTAACGTATCAACAACAGGGTCTATCTGGTATCAACAACAGGGTCTATATGGTATCAACAACAGGGTCTATATGGTAACGTATCAACAACAGGGTCTATCTGGTATCAACAACAGGGTCTATCTGGTATCAACAACAGCGATTATCTGGTATCAACAACAGGGTCTATCTGGTATCAACAACAGGGTCTATCTGGTATCATCAACAGGGTCTATCTGGTAACGTATCAACAACAGGGTCTATCTGGTATCAACAACAGGGTCTATCTGGTATCATCAACAGGGTCTATATGGTAACGTATCAACAACAGGGTCTATCTGGTAACGTATCAACAACAGGGTCTATCTGGTATCAACAACAGGGTCTATCTGGTAATGTATCAACAACAGGGTCTATCTGGTATCAACAACAGGGTCTATCTGGTAACGTATCAACAACAGGGTCTATCTGGTATCAACAACAGGGTCTATCTGGTAACGTATCAACAACAGGGTCTATCTGGTAACGTATCAACAACAGGGTCTATCTGGTATCAACAACAGGGTCTATCTGGTATCAACAACAGCGATTATCTGGTATCAACAACAGGGTCTATCTGGTATCAACAACAGGGTCTATCTGGTATCATCAACAGGGTCTATCTGGTAACGTATCAACAACAGGGTCTATCTGGTATCAACAACAGGGTCTATCTGGTATCATCAACAGGGTCTATATGGTAACGTATCAACAACAGGGTCTATCTGGTAACGTATCAACAACAGGGTCTATCTGGTATCAACAACAGGGTCTATCTGGTAATGTATCAACAACAGGGTCTATCTGGTATCAACAACAGGGTCTATCTGGTAACGTATCAACAACAGGGTCTATCTGGTATCAACAACAGGGTCTATCTGGTAACGTATCAACAACAGGGTCTATCTGGTAACGTATCAACAACAGGGTCTATATGGTAACGTATCAACAACAGGGTCTATCTGGTTATGTATCATCAACAGAGTCTATCTGGTATCAACAACAGGGTCTATATGGTAACGTATCAACAACAAGGTCTATATGGTAACGTATCAACAACAGGGTCTATATGGTAACGTATCAACAACAGTGTCAATATGGTAACATACCAACAACAGGGTCTATCTGGTAACGTATCAACAACAAGGTCTATCTGGTATCAACAACACGGTCTATTTGGTAACGTAACAACAACAGGGTCTATCTGGTATCAACAACAGGGTCTATATGGTAACGTATCAACAACAGGGTCTATCTGGTATCAACAACAGTGTCTAAAAGGTATCAACAACAGGATCTATATGGTAACGTATCAACAACAGGGTCTATCTGGTATCATCAACAGGGTCTATCTGGTAACGTATCAACAACAGGGTCTATCTGGTATCAACAACAGGGTCTATCTGGTATCAACAACAGGGTCTATCTGTTATCAACAACAGGGTCTATATGGTAACGTATCAACAACAGGGTCTATATGGTAACGTATCAACAACAGGGTCTATATGGTAACGTATCAACAACAGGGTCTATCTGGTATCAACAACAGGGTCTATCTGGTATCAACAACAGCGATTATCTGGTATCAACAACAGGGTCTATCTGGTATCAACAACAGGGTCTATCTGGTAACGTATCAACAACAGGGTCTATCTGGTATCAACAACAGGGTCTATCTGGTATCATCAACAGGGTCTATCTGGTAACGTATCAACAACAGGGTCTATCTGGTATCAACAACAGGGTCTGTCTGGTATCAACAACAGGGTCTATCTGGTATCAACAACAGGGTCTATCTGGTATCATCAACAGGGTCTATCTGGTATCAACAACAGGGTCTATCTGGTATCATCAACAGGGTCTATATGGTATCAACAACAGGGTCTGTCTGGTAACGTATCAACAACAGGGTCTATCTGGTATCAACAACAGGGTCTGTCTGGTATCAACAACAGGGTCTATCTGGTATCAACAACAGGGTCTACCTGGTATCATCAACAGGGTCTATCTGGTATCAACAACAGGGTCTATCTGGTATCATCAACAGGGTCTATATGGTATCAACAACAGGGTCTATATGGTAACGTATCAACAACAGGGTCTATCTGGTATCAACAACAGCGTCTATCTGGTATCAACAACAGGGTCTCTCTGATATCAACAACAGGGTCTATCTGGTATCAACAACAGGGTCTATCTGGTAATGTATCAACAACAGGGTCTATCTGGTATCAACAACAGGGTCTATCTGGTATCAACAACAGGGTCTATCTGGTAACGTATCAACAACAGGGTCTATCTGGTATCAACAACAGGGTCTATCTGGTAATGTATCAACAACAGGGTCTATCTGGTATCAACAACAGGGTCTATCTGGTAACGTATCAACAACAGGGTCTATCTGGTATCAACAACAGGGTCTATCTGGTATCAACAACAGGGTCTATCTGGTATCAACAACAGCGTCTATCTGGTATCAACAACAGGGTCTATCTGGTATCAACAACAGGGTCTATCTGGTATCATCAACAGGGTCTATCTGGTAACGTATCAACAACAGGGTCTATCTGGTAATGTATCAACAACAGGGTCTATCTGGTATCAACAACAGGGTCTATCTGTTATCATCAACAGGGTCTATCTGGTATCAACAACAGGGTCTATCTGGTAATGTATCAACAACAGGGTCTATCTGGTATCAACAACAGGGTCTATCTGGTAACGTATCAACAACAGGGTCTATCTGGTATCAACAACAGGGTCTATCTGGTATCAACAACAGGGTCTATCTGATATCAACAACAGGGTCTATCTGGTATCATCAACAGGGTCTATCTGGTAATGTATCAACAACAGGGTCTATCTGGTATCAACAACAGGGTCTATCTGGTATCAACAACAGGGTCTATCTGGTAACGTATCAACAACAGGGTCTATCTGGTATCAACAACAGGGTCTATCTGGTATCATCAACAGGGTCTATCTGGTAACGTATCAACAACAGGGTCTGTCTGGTATCAACAACAGGGTCTATCTGGTATCAACAACAGGGTCTATCTGGTATCATCAACAGGGTCTATCTGGTATCAACAACAGGGTCTATCTGGTATCATCAACAGGGTCTATATGGTATCAACAACAGGGTCTGTCTGGTAACGTATCAACAACAGGGTCTATCTGGTATCAACAACAGGGTCTATCTGGTATCAACAACAGGGTCTATCTGGTATCATCAACAGGGTCTATATGGTATCAACAACAGGGTCTATATGGTAACGTATCAACAACAGGGTCTATCTGGTATCAACAACAGGGTCTATCTGGTATCAACAACAGGGTCTCTCTGATATCAACAACAGGGTCTATCTGGTATCATCAACAGGGTCTATCTGGTAATGTATCAACAACAGGGTCTATCTGGTATCAACAACAGGGTCTATCTGGTATCAACAACAGGGTCTATCTGGTAACGTATCAACAACAGGGTCTATCTGGTATCAACAACAGGGTCTATCTGGTAATGTATCAACAACAGGGTCTATCTGGTATCAACAACAGGGTCTATCTGGTAATGTATCAACAACAGGGTCTATCTGGTATCAACAACAGGGTCTATCTGGTAACGTATCAACAACAGGGTCTATCTGGTATCAACAACAGGGTCTATCTGATATCAACAACAGGGTCTATCTGGTATCATCAACAGGGTCTATCTGGTAATGTATCAACAACAGGGTCTATCTGGTATCAACAACAGGGTCTATCTGGTATCAACAACAGGGTCTATCTGGTAACGTATCAACAACAGGGTCTATCTGGTATCAACAACAGGGTCTATCTGGTATCATCAACAGGGTCTATCTGGTAACGTATCAACAACAGGGTCTGTCTGGTATCAACAACAGGGTCTATCTGGTATCAACAACAGGGTCTATCTGGTATCATCAACAGGGTCTATCTGGTATCAACAACAGGGTCTATCTGGTATCATCAACAGGGTCTATATGGTATCAACAACAGGGTCTGTCTGGTAACGTATCAACAACAGGGTCTATCTGGTATCAACAACAGGGTCTATCTGGTATCAACAACAGGGTCTATCTGGTATCATCAACAGGGTCTATATGGTATCAACAACAGGGTCTATATGGTAACGTATCAACAACAGGGTCTATCTGGTATCAACAACAGCGTCTATCTGGTATCAACAACAGGGTCTCTCTGATATCAACAACAGGGTCTATCTGGTATCATCAACAGGGTCTATCTGGTAATGTATCAACAACAGGGTCTATCTGGTATCAACAACAGGGTCTATCTGGTATCAACAACAGGGTCTATCTGGTAACGTATCAACAACAGGGTCTATCTGGTATCAACAACAGGGTCTATCTGGTAATGTATCAACAACAGGGTCTATCTGGTATCAACAACAGGGTCTATCTGGTAATGTATCAACAACAGGGTCTATCTGGTATCAACAACAGGGTCTATCTGGTAACGTATCAACAACAGGGTCTATCTGGTATCAACAACAGGGTCTATCTGGTATCAACAACAGGGTCTATCTGGTATCAACAACAGCGTCTATCTGGTATCAACAACAGGGTCTATCTGGTATCAACAACAGGGTCTATCTGGTATCATCAACAGGGTCTATCTGGTAACGTATCAACAACAGGGTCTATCTGGTAATGTATCAACAACAGGGTCTATCTGGTATCAACAACAGGGTCTATCTGGTAACGTATCAACAACAGGGTCTATCTGGTATCAACAACAGGGTCTATCTGTTATCATCAACAGGGTCTATCTGGTATCAACAACAGGGTCTATCTGGTAATGTATCAACAACAGGGTCTATCTGGTATCAACAACAGGGTCTATCTGGTAACGTATCAACAACAGCGTCTATCTGGTATCAACAACAGGGTCTATCTGGTATCAACAACAGGGTCTATCTGATATCAACAACAGGGTCTATCTGGTATCATCAACAGGGTCTATCTGGTAATGTATCAACAACAGGGTCTATCTGGTATCAACAACAGGGTCTATCTGGTATCAACAACAGGGTCTATCTGGTAACGTATCAACAACAGGGTCTATCTGGTATCAACAACAGGGTCTATCTGGTAATGTATCAACAACAGGGTCTATCTGGTATCAACAACAGGGTCTATCTGGTAACGTATCAACAACAGGGTCTATCTGGTATCAACAACAGGGTCTATCTGGTATCAACAACAGGGTCTATCTGGTAACGTATCAACAACAGGGTCTATCTGGTATCAACAACAGGGTCTATCTGGTATCAACAACAGGGTCTATCTGGTATCAACAACAGGGTCTATCTGGTATCAACAACAGGGTCTATCTGGCCTACTCTATGTGTATTGTCCTTATGCTGCCAGGTCACTTAAATTCCAAGGCCATATTTGAAGTTCGTTCAGGTCCCCGGTCGTTGGGAGATGCCTTCATGACTGGTCACTAGGGGCAACGGTATTACCATCATGTCGGCTTGCGGCTAGCTAGGGCATTTAACCCAACTCCTCTGAATCAGAGAGGGGGGGCTGCCTTAATGGACTTCCATATCTCCGGTGCCCGGGGGGACAGTGGGTTAACAGCCTTTCTGCAGGTGTGCCAAGCTTGTAGCGTCATACCCAAGAAGACTGTAACCGCTGCTTAAGGTCCTTCAACGAAGTACTGATTTTAGGGTCGGAATAATTCTAAACACCTGTTTTTTTTTTGTCATTATGGGGTATTTATGTACATTATATGTGTGTAGAACAATAAAAATATGTTTTTATTTATAAGGCTGTAACGTAACAAAATGTGGGAAAAGTCAAGGCGTCTGAAAACCTGCATGTACTGTATATATGTATATATGTATATATATATATATATATATATACTGTATTCCTGATAACACCGACTGTCTTGCATAATGAAGAGAGCTCAACCAGACTGGAGGCCATTTAAAGTCTGCCTCTGTGGAGGTGGTCTATAGGGAGTCTCTGTGTTGGGGAGGGGGTGGGGGGAGGGGGTGTATAGAGGGCATGAGGTAGTCTTTAGGAGGTCTGTGTGTGTGGGGGGGATGTATAGAGGGCATGAGGTAGTCTTTAGGAGGTCTGTGTGTGTGTGTGTGTGTGGTGGGGGGATGTATAGAGGGCATGAGGTAGTCTTTAGGAGGTCTGTGTGTGTGTGTGTGGTGGGGGGATGTATAGAGGGCATGAGGTAGTCTTTAGGAGGTCTGTGTGTGGGGGGTGGTATAGAGGGCATGAGGTAGTCTTTAGGAGGTCTGTGTGTGGGGGGTGGTATAGAGGGCATGAGGTAGTCTTTAGGAGGTCTGTGTGTGTGTGTGGGGGATGTATAGAGGGCATGAGGTAGTCTTTAGGAGGTATGTGTGTGTGTGGGGGGGTATATAGAGGGCATGAGGTAGTCTTTAGGAGGTATGTGTGTGTGGGGGGGGGTATATAGAGGGCATGAGGTAGTCTTTAGGAGGTATGTGTGTGTGTGGGGGGGGTATAGAGGGCATGAGGTAGTCTTTAGGAGGTCTGTGTGTGGGGGTGCATAGAGGGCATGAGGTAGTCTTTAGGAGGTCTGTGTGTGTGTGGGGGAGTGTAGAGGGCATGAGGTAGTCTTTAGGAGGTCTGTGTTTGGGGGGTGGTATAGAGGGCATGAGGTAGTCTTTAGGAGGTCTGTGTGTGTGTGGGGGGGGGTGTATAGAGGGCATGAGGTAGTCTTTGGGAGGTCTGTGTGTGGGGGGGGTGGTATAGAGGGCATGAGGTAGTCTTTAGGAGGTCTGTGTGTGTGTGTGGGGGGATGTATAGAGGGCATGAGGTAGTCTTTAGGAGGTCTGTGTGTGTGTGGGGGGGGGTATATAGAGGGCATGAGGTAGTCTTTAGGAAGTGTGTGTGTGGGCGGGATGTATAGAGGGCATGAGGTAGTCTTTAGGAGGTCTGTGTGTGTGTGGGGGTGGTATAGAGGGCATGAGGTAGTCTTTAGGAGGTCTGGGGGGGTGCATAGAGGGCATGAGGTAGTCTTTAGGAGGTCTGTGTGTGTGTGTGAGGGGGGATGTATAGAGGGCATGAGGTAGTCTTTAGGAGGTCTGTGTGTGGGGGTGGTATAGGGGCATGAGGTAGTCTTTAGGAGGTCTGTGTGTGTGGGCTGGTATATAGAGGGCATGAGGTAGTCTTTAGGAGGTCTGTGTGTGTGGGGGGGTGTATAGAGGGCATGAGGTAGTCTTTAGGAGGTCTGTGTGTGGGGGGTGGTATAGAGGGCATGAGGTAGTCTTTAGGAGGTCTGTGTGTGTGGGGGGGGTATATAGAGGGCATGAGGTAGTCTTTAGGAAGTCTGTGTGTGTGGGGGCGGGATGTATAGAGGGCATGAGGTAGTCTTTAGGAGGTCTGTGTGTGTGTGTGAGGGGGGATGTATAGAGGGCATGAGGTAGTCTTTAGGAGGTCTGTTTGTGTGGGGGGGGTATATAGAGGGCATGAGGTAGTCTTTAGGAGGTCTGTGTGTGTGTGGGGGGTATATAGAGGGCATGAGGTAGTCTTTAGGAGGTCTGTGTGTGTGTGGGGGGATGTATAGAGGGTATGAGGTAGTCTTTAGGAGGTCTGTGTGTGTGTGGGGGGTGGTATAGAGGGCATGAGGTAGTCTTTAGGAGGTCTGTGTGTGTGGGGGGTGTATAGAGGGCATGAGGTAGTCTTTGGGAGGTCTGTGTGTGTGGGGGGGGTGTATAGAGGGCATGAGGTAGTCTTTAGGAGGTCTGTGTGTGTGTGTGGGGGGGTATATAGAGGGCATGAGGTAGTCTTTAGGAAGTGTGTGTGGGGGCGGGATGTATAGAGGGCACGAGGTAGTCTTTAGGAGGTCTGTGTGTGGGGGGGGTGCATAGAGGGCATGAGGTAGTCTTTAGGAGGTCTGTGTGTGTGTGTGAGGGGGATGTATAGAGGGCATGAGGTAGTCTTTAGGAGGTCTGTGTGTGGGGGGTGGTATAGAGGGCATGAGGTAGTCTTTAGGAGGTCTGTGTGTGTGTGGGGGGTATATAGAGGGCATGAGGTAGTCTTTAGGAGGTATGTGTGTGTGTGGGGGGGGTATATAGAGGGCATGAGGTAGTCTTTAGGAGGTATGTGTGTGTGTGGGGGGTATATAGAGGGCATGAGGTAGTCTTTAGGAGGTCTGTGTGTGTGGGGGTGCATAGAGGGCATGAGGTAGTCTTTAGGAGGTCTGTGTGTGTGTGGGGGTGTATAGAGGGCATGAGGTAGTCTTTAGGAGGTCTGTGTGTGGGGGGGTGGTATAGAGGGCATGAGGTAGTCTTTAGGAGGTCTGTGTGTGTGTGGGGGGGGTGTATAGAGGGCATGAGGTAGTCTTTGGGAGGTCTGTGTGGGGGGTGGTATAGAGGGCATGAGGTAGTCTTTAGGAGGTCTGTGTGTGTGTGTGGGGGGATGTATAGAGGGCATGAGGTAGTCTTTAGGAGGTCTGTGTGTGTGTGGGGGGTATATAGAGGGCATGAGGTAGTCTTTAGGAAGTGTGTGTGGGGGCGGGATGTATAGAGGGCATGAGGTAGTCTTTAGGAGGTCTGTGTGGGGGTGCATAGAGGGCATGAGGTAGTCTTTAGGAGGTCTGTGTGTGTGTGAGGGGGATGTATAGAGGGCATGAGGTAGTCTTTAGGAGGTCTGTGTGTGTGTGGGGGGTGGTATAGAGGGCATGAGGTAGTCTTTAGGAGGTCTGTGTGTGGGGGGGCATAGAGGGCATGAGGTAGTCTTTAGGAGGTCTGTGTGTGTGTGTGAGGGGGGATGTATAGAGGGCATGAGGTAGTCTTTAGGAGGTCTGTGTGTGGGGGTGGTATAGAGGGCATGAGGTAGTCTTTAGGAGGTCTGTGTGTGTGTGGGGGGGTATATAGAGGGCATGAGGTAGTCTTTAGGAGGTCTGTGTGTGTGGGGGGGTGTATAGAGGGCATGAGGTAGTCTTTAGGAGGTCTGTGTGTGGGGGGGTGGTATAGAGGGCATGAGGTAGTCTTTAGGAGGTCTGTGTGTGTGTGGGGGAGGGGTATATAGAGGGCATGAGGTAGTCTTTAGGAAGTCTGTGTGTGTGGGGGCGGGATGTATAGAGGGCATGAGGTAGTCTTTAGGAGGTCTGTGTGTGTGTGTGAGGGGGGATGTATAGAGGGCATGAGGTAGTCTTTAGGAGGTCTGTTTGTGTGGGGTATATAGAGGGCATGAGGTAGTCTTTAGGAGGTCTGTGTGTGTGGGGGGGTATATAGAGGGCATGAGGTAGTCTTTAGGAGGTCTGTGTGTGTGGGGGGATGTATAGAGGGTATGAGGTAGTCTTTAGGAGGTCTGTGTGTGTGTGGGGGTGGTATAGAGGGCATGAGGTAGTCTTTAGGAGGTCTGTGTGTGTGGGGGGTGTGTAGAGGGCATGAGGTAGTCTTTGGGAGGTCTGTGTGTGTGTGTGGGGGGGGTGTATAGAGGGCATGAGGTAGTCTTTAGGAGGTCTGTGTGTGTGTGTGGGGGGTATATAGAGGGCATGAGGTAGTCTTTAGGAAGTGTGTGTGGGGGCGGGATGTATAGAGGGCACGAGGTAGTCTTTAGGAGGTCTGTGTGTGTGGGGGGGGTGGTATAGAGGGCATGAGGTAGTCTTTAGAGGTCTGTGTGTGGGGGGGGGGGGGTGCATAGAGGGCATGAGGTAGTCTTTAGGAGGTCTGTGTGTGTGTGTGAGGGGGGATGTATAGAGGGCATGAGGTAGTCTTTAGGAGGTCTGTGTGTGGGGGGTGGTATAGAGGGCATGAGGTAGTCTTTAGGAGGTCTGTGTGTGTGTGGGGGGTATATAGAGGGCATGAGGTAGTCTTTAGGAGGTCTGTGTGTGTGTGGGGGGGTATATAGAGGGCATGAGGTAGTCTTTAGGAGGTCTGTGTGTGTGGGGGGATGTATAGAGGGCATGAGGTAGTCTTTAGAGGTCTGTGTGTGGGGGGTGGTATAGAGGGCATGAGGTAGTCTTTAGGAGGTCTGTGTGTGTGTGGGGGGTATATAGAGGGCATGAGGTAGTCTTTAGGAAGTCTGTGTGTGTGTGGGGCGGGATGTATAGAGGGCATGAGGTAGTCTTTAGGAGGTCTGTGTGTGTGTGTGTGAGGGGGGATGTATAGAGGGGAGGTAGTCTTTAGGAGGTCTGTTTGTGTGGGGGGTATATAGAGGGCAAGAGGTAGTCTTTAGGAGGTCTGTGTGTGTGTGGGGGGTATATAGAGGGCATGAGGTAGTCTTTAGGAGGTCTGTGTGTGTGTGTGTGTGGGGAGGGGGATGTGTAGAGGGTATGAGGTAGTCTTTAGGAGGTCTGTGTGTGTGTGGGGGTGGTATAGAGGGCATGAGGTAGTCTTTAGGAGGTCTGTGTGTGTGGGGGGGGTGTATAGAGGGCATGAGGTAGTCTTTGGGAGGTCTGTGTGTGTGGGGGGGGGTGTATAGAGGGCATGAGGTAGTCTTTAGGAGGTCTGTGTGTGTGTGTGTGGGGGGTATATAGAGGGCATGAGGTAGTCTTTAGGAGGTCTGTGTGTGTGTGGGGGGGATGTATAGAGGGCATGAGGTAGTCTTTAGGAGGTCTGTGTGTGTGTGTGTGTGGTGGGGGGGATGTATAGAGGGCATGAGGTAGTCTTTAGGAGGTCTGTGAGTGTGTGTGTGGTGGGGGGATGTATAGAGGGCATGGGAGGTAGTCTTTAGGAGGTCTGTGTGTGGGGGGGGTATATAGAGGGCATGAGGTAGTCTTTAGTAGGTATGTGTGTGTGTGTGGGGGGTATATAGAGGGCATGAGGTAGTCTTTAAGGAGGTCTGTGTGTGTGTGGGGGGGTATATAGAGGGCATGAGGTAGTCTTTAGTAGGTCTGTGTGTGTGTGTGGGGGGTATATAGAGGGCATGAGGTAGTCTTTAGGAGGTATGTGTTTGTGTGTGGGGGGTATATAGAGGGCATGAGGTAGTCTTTAGGAGGTCTGTGTGTGGGGGGGTGCATAGAGGGCATGAGGTAGTCTTTAGGAGGTCTGTGTGTGTGTGTGTGGGGGGTGTATAGAGGGCATGAGGTAGTCTTTAGGAGGTCTGTGTGTGGGGGGGTGGTATAGAGGGCATGAGGTAGTCTTTAGGAGGTCTGTGTGTGTGTGGGGGGGGTGTATAGAGGGCATGAGGTAGTCTTTAGGAGGTCTGTGTGTGTGTGGGGGGGTGTATAGAGGGCATGAGGTAGTCTTTAGGAGGTCTGTGTGTGGGGGTGGTGTATAGAGGGCATGAGGTAGTCTTTAGGAGGTCTGTGTGTGGGGGGTGTATAGAGGGCATGAGGTAGTCTTTAGGAAGTCTGTGTGTGTGTGGGGGGCATGTATAGAGGGCATGAGGTAGTCTTTAGGAGGTCTGTGTGTGGGGGGTGGTGTATAGACGGCATGAGGTAGTCGTTAGGAGGTCTGTGTGTGGGGGGGGTGTATAGAGGGCATGAGGTAGTCTTTTGGAGGTCTGTGTGTGGGGGGGTGTATAGAGGGCATGAGGTAGTCTTTAGGAGGTCTGTGTGTGTGGGGGGATGTATAGAGGGCATGAGGTAGTCTTTAGGAGGTCTGTGTGTGTGGGGGGTGGTATAGAGGGCATGAGGTAGTCTTTAGGAGGTCTGTGTGTGGGGGGGTGTATAGAGGGCATGAGGGTAGTCTTTAGGAGGTCTGTGTGTGTGTGTGTGGGGGTGTATAGAGGGCATGAGGTAGTCTTTAGGAGGTCTGTGTGTGTGTGTGTGTGGGGAGGGGATGTATAGAGGGTATGAGGTAGTCTTTAGGAGGTCTGTGTGTGTGTGGGGGGTGGTATAAGAGGGCATGAGGTAGTCTTTAGGAGGTCTGTGTGTGGGGGGGGTGTATAGAGGGCATGAGGTAGTCTTTGGGAGGTCTGTGTGTGTGTGGGGGGGTGTATAGAGGGCATGAGGTAGTCTTTAGGAGGTCTGTGTGTGTGTGTGGGGGGGGTATATAGAGGGCATGAGGTAGTCTTTAGGAGGTCTGTGTGTGTGTGTGGGGGGGTATATAGAGGGCATGAGGTAGTCTTTAGGAAGTCTGTGTGTGTGTGGGGGGGGATGTATAGAGGGCATGAGGTAGTCTATAGGAGGTCTGTGTGTGTGTGGGGGGATGTAGAGGGCATGAGGTAGTCTTTAGGAGGTCTGTGTGTGTGGGGGGTGCATAGAGGGCATGAGGTAGTCTTTAGGAGGTCTGTTTGTGTGGGGGGTATATAGAGGGCATGAGGTAGTCTTTAGGAGGTATGTGTGTGTGTGGGGGGGTATATAGAGGGCATGAGGTAGTCTTTAGGAAGTCTGTGTGTGTGGTGGGGGTGCATAGAGGGCATGAGGTAGTCTTTAGGAGGTCTGTGTGTGTGGGGTGGTATAGAGGGCATGAGGTAGTCTTTAGGAGGTCTGTGTGTGGGGGCGGGATGTATAGAGGGCATTAGGTAGTCTTTAGGAGGTCTGTGTGTGTGGGGGTGGTATAGAGGGCATGAGGGAGTCTTTAGGAGGTCTGTGTGTGGGGGGGGTGTATAGAGGGCATGAGGTAGTCTTTAGGAGGTCTGTGTGTGTGTGTGTGGGGGGGGTGTATAGAGGGCATGAGGTAGTCTTTAGGAGGTCTGTGTGTGGGGGGGGGTGTATAGAGGGCATGAGGTAGTCTTTAGGAGGTCTGTGTGTGTGTGGGGGGGGATGTATAGAGGGCATGAGGTAGTCTTTAGGAGGTCTGTGTGTGTGTGAGGGGGGGTGTATAGAGGGCGTGAGGTAGTCTTTAGGAGGGTCTGTGTGTGTGTGTTGTGTGTGTGTGTGGGGGGGGGATGTATAGAGGGCATGAGGTAGTCTTTAGGAGGTCTGTGTGTGTGTGTGTGTGGTGGGGGGGATGTATAGAGGGCATGAGGTAGTCTTTAGGAGGTCTGTGAGTGTGTGTGTGGTGGGGGGCTGTATAGAGGGCATGAGGTAGTCTTTAGGAGGTATGTGTGTGTGTGTGGGGGGTATATAGAGGGCATGAGGTAGTCTTTAAGGAGGTCTGTGTGTGTGTGGGGGGTATATAGAGGGCATGAGGTAGTCTTTAGTAGGTCTGTGTGTGTGTGGGGGGGGTATATAGAGGGCATGAGGTAGTCTTTAGGAGGTATGTGTTTGTGTGGGGGGGGTATATAGAGGGCATGAGGTAGTCTTTAGGAGGTCTGTGTGTGGGGGGGTGCATAGGGCATGAGGTAGTCTTTAGGAGGTCTGTGTGTGTGTGTGTGTGGGGGGGGGGTGTATAGAGGGCATGAGGTAGTCTTTAGGAGGTCTGTGTGTGGGGGGTGGTATAGAGGGCATGAGGTAGTCTTTAGGAGGTCTGTGTGTGTGTGGGGGGGTGTATAGAGGGCATGAGGGGGGTAGTCTTTAGGAGGTCTGTGTGTGTGTGGGGGGATGTATAGAGGGCATGAGGTAGTCTTTAGGAGGTCTGTGTGTGGGGGGGTGGTGTATAGAGGGCATGAGGTAGTCTTTAGGAGGTCTGTGTGTGGGGGGGGTGTATAGAGGGCATGAGGTAGTCTTTAGGAAGTCTGTGTGTGGGGGGCATGTATAGAGGGCATGAGGTAGTCTTTAGGAGGTCTGTGTGTGGGGGTGGTGTATAGACGGCATGAGGGTAGTCTTTAGGAGGTCTGTGTGTGGGGGGTGTATAGAGGGCATGAGGTAGTCTTTTGGAAGTCTGTGTGTGGGGGGGTGTATAGAGGGCATGAGGTAGTCTTTAGGAGGTCTGTGTGTGGGGGGGGTGTATAGAGGGCATGAGGTAGTCTTTAGGAGGTTTGTGTGTGTGGGGGGGATGTATAGAGGGCATGAGGTAGTCTTTGGGAGGTCTGTGTGTGTGGGGGGTGTATAGAGGGCATGAGGTAGTCTTTAGGGAGGTCTGTGTGTGTGTGTGGGGGGGGGTATAGAGGGCATGAGGTAGTCTTTAGGAGGTCTCTGTGTGTGTGTGGGGGGGTATATAGAGGGCATGAGGTAGTCTATAGGAGGTCTGTGTGTGTGGGGGGGATGTATAGAGGGCATGAGGTAGTCTTTAGGAGGTCTGTGTGTGGGGGGGTGCATAGAGGGCATGAGGTAGTCTTTAGGAGGTCTGTTTGTGTGGGGGGTATATAGAGGGCATGAGGTAGTCTTTAGGAGGTATGTGTGTGTGTGTGGGGGGTATATAGAGGGCATGAGGTAGTCTTTAGGAAGTCTGTGTGTGTGGTGGGGGTGCATAGAGGGCATGAGGTAGTCTTTAGGAGGTCTGTGTGTGTGTGGGGGGGTGTATAGAGGGCATGAGGTAGTCTTTAGGAGGTCTGTGTGTGGGGGCGGGATGTATATAGGGCATTAGGTAGTCTTTAGGAGGTCTGTGTGTGTGGGGTGGTATAGGGCATGAGGTAGTCTTTAGGAGGTCTGTGTGTGGGGGGGGTGTATAGAGGGCATGAGGTAGTCATTAGGAGGTCTGTGTGTGTGTGTGTGGGGGGTGTATAGAGGGCATGAGGTAGTCTTTAGGAGGTCTGTGTGTGGGGGGTGTATAGAGGGCATGAGGTAGTCTTTAGGAGGTATGTGTGTGTGTGTGGGGGGTATATAGAGGGCATGAGGTAGTCTTTAAGGAGGTCTGTGTGTGTGTGGGGGGGGTATATAGAGGGCATGAGGTAGTCTTTAGTAGGTCTGTGTGTGTGTGTGGGGGTATATAGAGGGCATGAGGTAGTCTTTAGGAGGTATGTGTTTGTGTGGGGGGGTATATAGAGGGCATGAGGTAGTCTTTAGGAGGTCTGTGTGTGGGGGGGTGCATAGAGGGCATGAGGTAGTCTTTAGGAGGTCTGTGTGTGTGTGTGTGGGGGGGTGTATAGAGGGCATGAGGTAGTCTTTAGGAGGTCTGTGTGTGGGGGGGTGGTATAGAGGGCATGAGGTAGTCTTTAGGAGGTCTGTGTGTGTGTGGGGGGGTGTATAGAGGGCATGAGGTAGTCTTTAGGAGGTCTGTGTGTGTGTGGGGGGGATGTATAGAGGGCATGAGGTAGTCTTTAGGAGGGTCTGTGTGTGTGTGGGGGGGGTGTATAGAGGGCATGAGGTAGTCTTTAGGAGGTCTGTGTGTGGGGGGGGGGTGTATAGAGGGCATGAGGTAGTCTTTAGGAGGTCTGTGTGTGGGGGGGTGTATAGAGGGCATGAGGTAGTCTTTAGGAGGTCTGTGTGTGTGTGGGGGGGGGTGTATAGAGGGCATGAGGTAGTCTTTAGGAGGTCTGTGTGTGGGGGGGGGTGTATAGAGGGCATGAGGTAGTCTTTGGGAGGTCTGTGTGTGTGGGGGGGGGTGTATAGAGGGCATGAGGTAGTCTTTAGGAGGTCTGTGTGTGTGTGGGGGGTATATAGGGCATGAGGTAGTCTTTAGGAGGTCTGTGTGTGTGTGGGGGGTATATAGAGGGCATGAGGTAGTCTATAGGAGGTCTGTGTGTGTGGGGGGATGTATAGAGGGCATGAGGTAGTCTTTAGGAGGTCTGTGTGTGGGGGGGGTGCATAGAGGGCATGAGGTAGTCTTTAGGAGGTCTGTTTGTGTGGGGGGGTATATAGAGGGCATGAGGTAGTCTTTAGGAAGTCTGTGTGTGGGGGTGGTATAGGGCATGAGGTAGTCTTTAGGAGGTCTGTGTGTGGGGGGGTGTATAGAGAGCATGAGGTAGTCTTTAGGAGGTCTGTGTGTGTGTGTGGGGGGGGGTATATAGAGGGCATGAGGGTAGTCTATAGGAAGTCTGTGTGTGTGGGGGGGTGCATAGAGGGCATGAGGTAGTCTTTAGGAGGTCTGTGTGTGTGTGGGGGGTGTATAGAGGGCATGAGGTAGTCTTTGGGAGGTCTGTGTGTGGGGGGCGGGATGTATAGAGGGCATGAGGTAGTCTTTAGGAAGTCTGTGTGTGTGGGGGTGGTATAGAGGGCATGAGGTAGTCTTTAGGAGGTCTGTGTGTGGGGGGTGTATAGAGGGCATGAGGTAGTCTTTGGAGGTCTGTGTGTGTGTGTGGGGGGGGGTGTATAGAGGGCATGAGGTAGTCTTTAGGAGGTCTGTGTGTGGGGGGTGTATAGGGGGCATGAGGTAGTCTTTAGGAGGTCTGTGTGTGTGTGTGGGGGGATGTATAGAGGGCATGAGGTAGTCTTTAGGAGGTCTGTGTGTGTGTGAGGGGGTGTATAGAGGGGCGTGAGAGGTAGTCTTTAGGAGGGTCTGTGTGTGTGTTGTGTGTGTGTGTGGGGGGTGTATAGAGGGCATGGGGTAGTCTTTAGGAGGGTCTGTGTGTGTGTGTGTGTGGTGGGGGGATGTATAGAGGGCATGAGGTAGTCTTTAGGAGGTCTGTGAGTGTGTGTGTGGTGGGGGATGTATAGGGCATGAGGTAGTCTTTAGGAGGTCTGTGTGTGGGGGGTATATAGAGGGCATGAGGTAGTCTTTAGTAGGTATGTGTGTGTGTGTGGGGGGGGTATATAGAGGGCATGAGGTAGTCTTTAAGGAGGTCTGTGTGTGTGGGGGGGTATATAGAGGGCATGAGGTAGTCTTTAGTAGGTCTGTGTGTGTGTGTGTGGGGGGTATATAGAGGGCATGAGGTAGTCTTTAGGAGGTATGTGTGTTGTGTGGGGGGTATAGAGGGCATGAGGTAGTCTTTAGGAGGTCTGTGTGTGGGGGGTGCATAGAGGGCATGAGGTAGTCTTTAGGAGGTCTGTGTGTGTGTGTGGGGGGTGTATAGAGGGCATGAGGTAGTCTTTAGGAGGTCTGTGTGTGGGGTGGTATAGGGGCATGAGGTAGTCTTTAGGAGGTCTGTGTGTGTGTGGGGGGGTGTATAGAGGGCATGAGGTAGTCTTTAGGAGGTCTGTGTGTGTGTGGGGGGGATGTATAGAGGGCATGAGGTAGTCTTTAGGAGGTCTGTGTGTGGGGGTGGTGTATAGAGGGCATGAGGTAGTCTTTAGGAGGTCTGTGTGTGGGGGGTGTATAGAGGGCATGAGGGTAGTCTTTAGGAGGTCTGTGTGTGTGTGGGGGGATGTATAGAGGGCATGAGGTAGTCTTTAGGAGGTCTGTGTGTGTGTGTGTGTGTGGTGGGGGGGATGTATAGAGGGCATGAGGTAGTCTTTAGGAGGTCTGTGTGTGTGTGTGGTGGGGGGATGTATAGAGGGCATGAGGTAGTCTTTAGGAGGTCTGTGTGTGGGGGGGGTATATAGAGGGCATGAGGTAGTCTTTAGGAGGTCTGTTTGTGTGTGTGGGGGGGGTATAGAGGGCATGAGGTAGTCTTTAGGAGGTATGTGTGTGTGTGGGGGGTATATAGAGGGCATGAGGTAGTCTTTAGGAAGTCTGTGTGTGTGGGGGGATGTATAGAGGGCATGAGGTAGTCTTTAGGAGGTCTGTGTGTGTGTGTGTGGGGGAGGTGTATAGAGGGCATGAGGTAGTCTTTAAGAGGTCTGTTTGTGTGTGTGTGTGGGGGAGGGGGATGGGGGGGTATAGAGGGCATTAGGTAGTCTTTAGAGGTCTGTGTGTGTGGGGGTGGTATAGGGCATGAGGTAGTCTTTAGGAGGTCTGTGTGTGGGGAGGGGGTATATAGAGGGCATGAGGTAGTCTTTAGGAGGTCTGTGTGTGTGTGGGGGGGTGTATAGAGGGCATGAGGTAGTCTTTAGGGAGGTCTGTGTGTGTGTGGGGGGGTGTATAGAGGGCATGAGGTAGTCTTTAGGAGGTCTGTGTGTGTGAGGGGGTGTATACAGGGCGTGAGGTAGTCTTTAGGAGGGTCTGTGTGTGTGTGTGTGTGTGTGTGGGGGGTTTATAGAGGGCATGAGGTAGTCTTTAGGAGGTTTGTGTGTGTGTGTGTGGGGGGGGTGTATAGAGGGCATAAACCTGACCCTGCTGATATGGCAGAACCTCCCCCTTCTCCCTCTCCCCATCACTTCTTCCCCCTAACCTTTTCTGGGGTAATCAGGGTGACATGAAGGATATTTCCTCCCTGTGTGCCTACTGTGCCATGGTACCAGATGTGTGCCCGTAGAATACAGCTAGCCTGCCATCTGTCATGCGTGTTTCTGTGTGTTTCTGTGTGTTTCTGTGTGTTTCTGTGTGTTTCTGTGTGTGTTTCTGTATGTGTTTCTGTGTATTTCTGTGTGTGTTTCTGTGTGTGTTTCTGTGTGTTTCTGTGTGTGTTTCTGTGTGTTTCTGTGTGTTTCTGTGTGTTTCTCTGTGTGTTTCTGTGTGTTTCTGTGTATGTTTCTGTGTGTGTTTCTGTGTGTGTTTCTGTGTGTTTCTGTGTGTTTCTGTGTGTGTTTCTGTGTGTGTTTCTGTGTGTTTCTGTGTGTTTCTGTGTGTGTTTCTGTGTTTTTCTGTGTGTGTTTCTGTGTGTTTCTGTGTGTGTTTCTGTGTGTGTTTCTGTGTGTTTCTGTGTGTGTTTCTCTGTGTGTTTTTGTGTGTTTCTGTGTGTTTCTGAGTGTTTCTGAGTGTTTCTGTGTGTGTCCTTGATCATTTGAAGTGTTTTAATCGTTCTTGAATGTCTTTCTGTGTTTTGGTGTGTCTTGTGTCTTGGTGTGTGTGTGTATTGGTGTGTGTATTGGTGTGTCTTGTGCCTTGGTGTGTATTGTGTCTTGGTGTGTATTGTGTCTTGGTGTGTATTGTGTCTTGGTGTGTGTGTGTATTGGTGTGTATTGTGTCTTTGTGTGTGTGTGTATTGTGTCTAAGTGTGTATTGTGTCTTGGTGTGTATTGTGTCTTGTGTGTGTATTCGGTGTGTTGTGTCTTGGTGTATATTGTGTCTTGGTGTGTAATTGTGTCTTGGTGTGTATGTATGTATATTGTGTCTTGGTGTGTATTGTGTCCTGGTGTGTATGTGTGTGTATTGTGTCTTGGTGTGTATGTGTGTGTATTGTGTCTTGGTGTGTAAGTGTGTGTATTGTGTCTTGTTGTGTGAATTGTCTCTTGGTGTGTCTTGTGTATTGGTGTGTGTGTATTGTGCCTTCGTGTGTATTGTGTATAGGTGTGTATTTTGTATTGTGTATAGGTGCCTGTGTGTTTATTGTATCTTGGTGTGTGTGTCTGTGTGTCTCGTGTCTTCATCACGGCTCAAGACAAGCCCCAGACGCAGACAGTTCGAATAACGGACGTTTATTATATAAACGGGACAGGCAAAGGACAGGTAATGGTCAGGGCAGAGTCCGTAAGGTACAGAGCAGCAGGCAGAGGTCTGTAGTCCAGGGCAGAGGTCATGGTCAGGGCAGAGGTCATGGTCAGGGCAGAGGTCATGGTCAGGGCAGAGTACGTAAGGTACAGAGCAGCAGGCAGAGAAAGAAAAACACACTGGTAGGCTTGACGAGACAAGACAAACAGGCAACACAGGTAGAAATACACTGGGGATAATGGGGAAGATGGGTGACACTAAGACACGTGAAACAGATCAGGGTCTTGGTGTGTATTGGTGTGTATTGTGTGCATTGTGTCTTAGTGTGTATTGTGTCTTGGTGTGTATTGTGTGTATTGTGTCTTGGTGTGTATTGTGTCTTGGTGTGTATTGTGTCTTGGTGTGTATTGTGTGTATTATGTCTTGGTGTGTATTGGTGTGTATTGTGTCTTGGTGTGTATTGTGTGTATTATGTCTTGGTGTGTATTGGTGTGTATTGTGTGCATTGTATCTTGGTGTGTATTGTGTCTTGGTGTGTATTGTGTGTATTGTGTCCTGGTGTGTATTGCTTGTTTTGTGTTTTGGTGTGTACTGTGTCCTGGTGTGTATTGCTTGTATTGTGTTTTGGTGTGTACTGTGTCTTGGTGTGTATTGCTTGTATTGTGTTGTGGTGTGTACTGTGTCTTGGTGTGTATTGCTTGTATTGTTTCGGTGTGTACTGTGTCTTGGTGTGCGCTGTGTCGTGGTGTGTATTGTTTCTTGGTGTGCATTGTGTGTATTGTGTCTTGGTGTGTATTTGTATTGATGTGTATTGTGTGTATTGTGTCTTGGTGTGTATTGTGTCTTGGTGTGTATTGTGTCTTGGTGTGTATTCTGTCTTGGTGTGTACTGTGTCTTGGTGTGTATTGTGTGTATTGTGTGTTGTGTGTATTTTTTCTTGGTGTGTATTGTGTCTTGGTGTGTATTGTGTCTTGGTGTGTATTGTATTGTTTCTTGGTGTGTGTTGTTTCTTGGTGTGTATTGTGTCTTGGTGTGTATTGTGTGTATTTTTCTTGTGTGTATTGTGTCTTGGTGTGTATTGTGTGTATTTTTCTTGGTGTGTGTTGTGTCTTGGTGTGTATTTCTGTCTTGTGTCTTGGTGTGTACTGTGTCTTGGTGTGTATTGTGTCTTGGTGTGTATTGTGTGTGTTGTGTCTTGGTGTGTATTGTTTCTTGGTGTGTGTTGTGTCTTGGTGTGTATTGTGTGTGTTGTGTCTTGGTGTGTATTGTTTCTTGGTGTGTGTTGTGTCTTGGTGTGTATTGTGTCTTGGTGTGTATTGTGTCTTGGTGTGTATTGTTTCTTGGTGTGTATTGTGTCTTGGTGTGTATTGTGTCTTGGTGTGTATTGTGTCTTGGTGTGTATTGTGTCTTAGTGTGTATTGTGTCTTGGTGTGTATTGTGTGTATTGTGTCTTGGTGTGTATTGTGTCTTGGTGTGTATTGTGTCTTGGTGTGTATTGTGTGTATTGTGTCTTGGTGTGTATTGTGTCTTGGTGTTATTGTGTGTATTGTGTCTTGGTGTGTATTGTGTGTATTGTGTCTTGGTGTGTATTGTGTCTTGGTGTGTATTGTGTGTATTGTTTCTTGGTGTGTATTGTGTCTTGGTGTGTATTGTGTCTTGGTGTGTATTGTGTATTGTTGTGTATTGTGTCTTGGTGTGTATTGTGCCTTGGTGTGTATTGTGTGTATTGTGTCTTGGTGTGTATTGTGTCTTGGTGTGTATTGTGTGTATTGTTTCTTGGTGTGTATTGTGTCTTGGTGTGTATTGTGTCTCGGTGTGTATTGTGTATTGTTGTGTATTGTGTATTGGTGTGTATTGTGTGTATTGTTTCTTGGTGTGTATTGTGTCTTGGTGTGTATTGTGCCTTGGTGTGTATTGTGTGTGTTGTGTCTTGGTGTGTATTGTGTCTTTATGTCTTTGTGTGTGTGTGTGTGTGTGTGTGTGTGTGTGTGTGTGTGTGTGTGTGTGTGTGTGTGTGTGTGTGTGTGTGTGTGTGTTGTGTGTTGTGTCTTGGTGTGTATTGTGTCTTTGTGACTTTGTGTCTTTGTGTGTGTGTGTGTGTGTGTGTGTGTGTGTGTGTGTGTATTGTGTCTTGCTGTGTGTGACTGTGCTCCTACCACATATAATTGTGATCTGGAGCAAGTTAACTCTCCACCCTCCTTGTCCCCAGATAAATAAGGACAAATAGTCTCACGCATCATTCCTTCATCGCCTCCCTGGGGCTGTTGGCTCTCTTCTTCCCTGTCTCCGTCTGCTTCCCAAATGGCATCCTATGTCCTATGTAGTGCGTTACTACCCTATGGACCCTGGTCTAAAGTAGTGCACTAAATAGGGAATAAGGTCCAATTTGGGACACACTCTCCCACTCTCCCTCAGACAGACTGTGTCTAACATATAGGCTGTTCCCAGCTCATCGCAGACACTATGCACTAATGAAAACAGACACCCTGCCACAGTCCACAATGTGTTGTGTTTCAGTGTGTTTGTTTTCTGTGTGTGTTTGAGTTAGTTTTATATGTGCGTGTCTGTCTGTGTGTGTGTGTGTGTGTGTGTGTGTGTGTGTGTGTGTGTGTGTGTGTGTGTGTGTGTGTGTGTGTGTGTGTGTGTGTGTGTGTGTGTGTGTGTGTGTTGTGTGTGTGTGCCTCCCATGTCCATGTTAGATTTGGAACGGGATCTTTGTTTCCCTGGAAAGAGAGCACGAGGATGGTACTGGACGGACATTGAGAACCGTTGAGGAATGGGAATGGGTCAATACTGTAACTGGGAATGGATAGAGGAGACTGCTGCCATGGAAACCAGTTGCTAGGGAAACGGTCTTGTCTATTCCCAAATACAGAAATCCAACCGACTGCTGAGTGTGCAGATGTTAGGCGATGAAGAATAACAGAGAGAAAATATATTTTTACAGGGTGGAGGCAGGGAGGGAGTTAGGGTATGAGAGACAGGTTAAGGCCTTGGTCAGACAGATAGACATAGAGACTGGTTTGGCTGTCTCTAGTGTGAACTGTTTAAACCCTGTTCCCATAGGTAGATATTTTCCACACACAAACATGTTTCATATCAGTGTGTGTCTGTCTATATAGAACAGACAGCTATGAACAGCCAAGAGCAACACACAGTGATACAGCTATCCTCGTGTTATTCTGCTATACAGAACATGACAACAATCCTAATGTTACCCTGCTATAACATCACAACACTCCTCATGTTACCCTGCTATAACATCACAGCACTCCTCATGTTACCCTGCTGTACAGAACATCACAACACTCCTAATGTTACCCTGCTATAACATCACAACACTCCTAATGTTACCCTGCTATACAGAACGTCACAACACTCCTAATGTTACCCTGCTATAACATCACAACACTCCTAATGTTACCCTGCTATAACATCACAACACTCCTAATGTTACCCTGCTATAACATCACAACACTCCTAATGTTACCCTGCTATAACATCACAACACTCCTCATGTTACCCTATAAACATATAACATCACAACACTCCTCATGTTACCCTGCTATAACATCACAACACTCCTAATGTTACCCTGCTATAACATGACAACACTCCTAATGTTACCCTGCTATAACATGTCCTACCCTGCTATAACATGACAACACTCTTAATGTTACCCTGCTATAACATCACAACACTCCTAATGTTACCCTGCTATAACATGACAACACTCTTAATGTTACCCTGCTATAACATCACAACACTCCTAATGTTACCCTGCTATAACATGACAACACTCTCTAATGTTACCCTGCTATAACATCACAACACTCCTAATGTTACCCTGCTATAACATCACAACACTCCTAATGTTACCCTGCTATAACATCACAACACTCCTAATGTTACCCTGCTATAACATCACAACACTCCTCATGTTACCCTGCTATAACATCACAACACTCCTAATGTTACCCTGCTATAACATCACAACACTCCTAATGTTACCCTGCTATAACATCACAACACTCCTAATGTTACCCTGCTATAACATCACAACACTCTAATGTTACCCTGCTATAACATCACAACACTCCTAATGTTACCCTGCTATAACATCACAACACTCCTAATGTTACCCTGCTATAACATCACAACACTCCTAATGTTACCCTGCTATAACATGACAACACTCCTAATGTTACCCTGCTATAACATGACAACACTCCTAATGTTACCCTGCTATAACATCACAACACTCCTAATGTTACCCTGCTATAACATCACAACACTCCTCATGTTACCCTGCTGTACAGAACATCACAACACTCCTAATGTTACCCTGCTATAACATGACAACACTCCTTATGTTACCCTGCTATAACATCACAACACTGCTCATGTTACCCTGCTATAACATCACAACACTCCTAATGTTACCCTGCTATAACATCACAACACTGCTAATGTTACCCTGCTATAACATCACAACACTCCTCATGTTACCCTGCTATAACATGACAACACTCCTAATGTTACCCTGCTATAACATCACAACACCTCTAATGTTACCCTGCTATAACATCACAACACTCCTCATGTTACCCTGCTATAACATGACAACACTCCTAATGTTACCCTGCTATAACATCACAACACTCCTAATGTTACCCTGCTATAACATCACAACACCTCTAATGTTACCCTTCTATAACATCACAACACTCCTCATGTTACCCTGCTATACAGAACGTCACAACACTCCTAATGTTACCCTGCTATAACATCACAACACTCCTAATGTTACCCTGCTATAACATGACAACACTCCTAATGTTACCCTGCTATAACATCACAACACCTCTAATGTTACCCTGCTATAACATGACAACACTCCTCATGTTACCCTGCTATAACATCACAACACTCCTCATGTTACCCTGCTATAACATCACAACACTCCTAATGTTACCCTGCTATAACATGACAACACTCCTCATGTTACCCTGCTGTACAGAACATCACAACACTCCTAATGTTACCCTGCTATAACATGACAACACTCCTTATGTTACCCTGCTATAACATCACAACACTCCTCATGTTACCCTGCTATAACATCACAACACTCCTAATGTTACCCTGCTATAACATCACAACACTCCTAATGTTACCCTGCTATAACATGACAACACTCCTAATGTTACCCTGTTATAACATCACAACACTCCTAATGTTACCCTGCTATACAGAACATCACAACACTCCTAATGTTACCCTGCTATAACATCACAGCACTCCTAATGTTACCCTGCAATAACATCACAACACTCCTAATGTTACCCTGCTATAACATCACAACACTCCTAATGTTACCCTGCTATACAGAACATCACAACACCTCTAATGTTACCCTTCTATAACATCACAACACTCCTAATGTTACCTTGCTATAACATGACAACACTCCTAATGTTACCCTGCTATAACATCACAACACTCCTAATGTTACCCTGCTATAACATGACAACACTCCTAATGTTACCCTGCTATAACACCACAACACTCCTAATGTTACCCTGCTATAACATCACAACACTCCTAATGTTACCCTGCTATAACATCACAACACTCCTAATGTTACCCTGCTATAACATGACAACACTCCTCATGTTACCCTGCTGTACAGAACATCACAACACTCCTAATGTTACCCTGCTATAACATGACAACACTCCTAATGTTACCCTGCTGTACAGAACATGACAACACTCCTAATGTTACCCTGCTATAACATGACAACACTCCTAATGTTACCCTGCTATACAGAACATCACAACACTGCTAATGTTACCCTGCTATAACATCACAACACCTCTAATGTTACCCTGCTATAACATCACAACACTCCTAATGTTACCCTGCTATAACATCACAACACTCCTAATGTTACCCTGCTGTACAGAACATCACAACACTGCTAATGTTACCCTGCTATAACATCACAACACTCCTAATGTTACCCTGCTATAACATGACAACACTCCTAATGTTACCCTGCTATAACATGACAACACTCCTAATGTTACCCTGCTATAACATCACAACACTCCTAATGTTACCCTGCTATAACATCACAACACTCCTCATGTTACCCTGCTATAACATGACAACACTCCTAATGTTACCCTGCTATAACATCACAACACTCCTAATGTTACCCTGCTATAACATCACAACACCTCTAATGTTACCCTGCTATAACATCACAACACTCCTCATGTTACCCTGCTATACAGAACGTCACAACACTCCTAATGTTACCCTGCTATAACATCACAACACTCCTAATGTTACCCTGCTATAACATGACAACACTCCTAATGTTACCCTGCTATAACATCACAACACCTCTAATGTTACCCTGCTATAACATGACAACACTCCTCATGTTACCCTGCTATAACATCACAACACTCCTCATGTTACCCTGCTATAACATCACAACACTCCTAATGTTACCCTGCTATAACATGACAACACTCCTCATGTTACCCTGCTATAACATGACAACACTCCTAATGTTACCCTGCAATAACATCACAACACCTCTAATGTTACCCTGCTATAACATCACACCACTGCTAATGTTACCCTGCTATAACATCACAACACTCCTAATGTTACCCTGCTATAACATCACAACACTCCTAATGTTACCCTGCTATAACATCACAACACCTCTAATGTTACCCTGCTATAACATTTACATTTACATTTAAGTCATTTAGCAGAACATCACAACACTCCTAATGTTACCCTGCTATAACATGACAACACTCCTAATGTTACCCTGCTATAACATCACAACACTCCTAATGTTACCCTGCTGTACAGAACATCACAACACTCCTAATGTTACCCTGCAATAACATCACATGAGATCATTAACTATCAGCTCTTGGAATATCCAGGGCCTATACTCTTCACATTTTGGTTATAAAACAACAAATCCAGAATTGATTAAAAACATCAAGGGACAGGACATCATAATCCTACTGGAAACATGGTGTCGTGGAGACATAGACACTCAGTGTCCCTCAGGCTATAGAGAAAGTTTACTACCATCAATCAAACATAAAAATGTTAAACGGGGCCGAGACTCAGGTGGAATCATCATTTGGCATAAGCAGGACTTAGCACTGAATGAAATGAAAAAAGGTACCACTCACATTTGGCTAAAACTTAACAAAGGTACAATCTATTGTGACAATGATGTATACATATGTGCAGCTTATGCTCCTCCTTCAGATTCATCATATTATGATGATCAGTTTTTTGACAATCTCCAGACAGAAATCATTACATTTCAGGCGCAGGGTAAAGTGCTTCTTTGTGGAGATTTCAATGCAAGAACAGGTTCTGAGCCTGACTACACTGATGCGGGAGGTAACCACCACATATTTGGACACCCCTCCTTGTACAGTAGCCCTATTATAAATAATAGAAACAGTCCTGACCAAATACTGAACAAAAATCGAGCCTTAGGCCTGTACATGCTTAATGGTAGAATCAGAGGGGACTCTTTAGGTCAGTTTACTTACTGCTCAGCTCTTGGGACAAGTGTAGTCGATTATGCCATCACTGACATTGACCCCTCCTCCATTAGTGCATTCACTGTCAGACCACAGACACCATTGTCAGATCACAGTCAGATCAACGTGTTTCTGAAGAAATTAACCGGCAATATTCATTCAAAAAAACAGCCCAATAAACTTTACAACATAAACCAATCATACAGATGGGCTCCAAACAGTGCAGAGACATTCATTGAAACATTGAACTCAAATGAAATGATGAACTCTATACAGTTTTTCAATAACTCACAGTACCAAAACAATAAAGATGGTGTCAATTCAGCTACCCAAAACATCAATTGCATATTCCAAAAAGCAGCATCGAAAGCAAATTTGAGAAAACCAAAGCAATGCAACATCAGAAGCAAAAATCAAAATGTTTCTGACAAATGGTTTGATAATAAATGTAAAACAATTAGAAAACACCTAAGACAAATGTCAAACAAAAAACATAAGCAGCAAAACAATCACAAGCTACGATATGAATACTTTGAAACTCTGAAACACTATAAACAAACACTGAAATGCAAGAAATTGAATTATACCAACAAGACACTTGATGAAATTGAAAACGCAATTGACCAAAATCAGTTCTGGGACATGTGGAACAATTTAAGCACAACAAAGCCACAAGAATTAGTCATACAAGATGTAGGAATTTGGAAAACTTATTTTGATAATCTATACAAAACATCCCACAAAAGCGACTTACAACAGAACCAATTAGAAATTAAAGAAAAATTGAACATCCTTGAATCAGTCATTAAAAACAACCAAAATCCATTAGATTACCCAATAACCCAACAAGAACTAAATGAAAAGCTAAAATCTATTAAATCCAAAAATGGCTTGTGGTGTAGACAACATCAGAAATGAAATGCTGAAAAACAGCACACCTGAGTTGCAAAATGCTGTGCATAAATTGTTCAACATGGTTTTAACTTCTGGCTGCTTCCCTGATGTCTGGAACCAGGGGCTCATCTCCCTATCCACAAAGTGGAGACAAATCAGACCCCAATAATTACAGGGGAATTTGCGTCAACAGTAACTTGGGAAAGATTTTCTGTAGCATTTTGAATTCAAGAATTCAAACCTTTCTTCAAAAAAAAATGTAATAAGTAAATGTCAAATTGGCTTTCTTCTAACCAGACTACTGACCATATATACACCTTACACACACTAATTAATAAACACGTCCACCAAAAAAGAGGGCAAAATCTTTGCTTGCTTTATTGACTTTAAAAAAAGCATTTGATTCGATTTGCACGACAGGGCTATTCTACAAAATTCTACAAAGTGGGCTTGGTGGTAAGGTGTATGACTTAATAAAATGTATGTACACAGAAAACAAGTGTGCAATAAAAATCAAAACCAAAGAACAGAATTTTTCACAATGTCGAGGTGTGAGACAAGGCTGGAATTTGAGTCCAAATCTTTTCAACATTTATATCAATGAATTAGCAGACATGTTGGACCAATCTCCAGCCCCAGGACTCACTATTTGACACAGAGGTGAAATACCTGCTATATGCTGATGACTTGGTACTTCTATCTGCAAAGAAGGTCTTCAACAAAACATGAATATTCTGGAGCAATATTGCCATAATTGGGCCCTGACAGAAATTTCCAAAAAACTAAAATCATGATTTTCCAAAAAAAACAGAGATGTCAAACACAAATGTAAATTCACCTGAACAACACCTTAATTGACATGACAACAAATGTACACCTACCTTGGTCTGACCATATCTTCTGAAACTTTAATATGGCAGTGAATGCACTCAAAAAAAAGCCCATACAGAGCAATGTAACCAATAAAAATGAAATTATTCAAAATCAACATCCCAATTAAAATTTGGACTAAAATATTTGACAGTGTAATCCTACCAAATGGAAGTCAGAGCAGAGCCACTCAATTTTTAAAATGTGGGACAAACATCCAATTGAAGCCCTACATGCAGAATCGGAAAATACAAGTCCAGAGA
>NC_088399.1:94113674-94138674 GCF_034236695.1 Oncorhynchus nerka | reverse complement strand
GTGTCTACAGTGTGTGTCTACAGTTTGTGTGTGTACAGTGTGTGTGTCTACAGTGTGTGTCTACAGTGTGTGTCTACAGTGTGTGTGTCTACAGTGTGTGTCTACAGTGTGTGTGTACAGTGTGTGTCTACAGTGTGTGTCTACAGTGTGTGTGTACAGTGTGTGTCTACAGTGTGTGTGTACAGTGTGTGTACAGTGTGTGTCTACAGTGTGTGTGTCTACAGTGTGTGTACAGTGTGTGTGTCTACAGTGTGTGTCTACAGTGTGTGTGTACAGTGTGTGTGTCTACAGTGTGTGTCTACAGTGTGTGTCTACAGTGTGTGTGTGTGTCTACAGTGTGTGTGTCTACAGTGTGTGTACAGTGTGTGTGTACAGTGTGTGTCTACAGTGTGTGTGTCTACAGTGTGTGTCTACAGTGTGTGTCTACAGTGTGTGTCTACAGTGTGTGTCTACAGTGTGTGTGTACAGTGTGTGTGTGTCTACAGTGTGTGTCTACAGTGTGTGTGTCTACAGTGTGTGTGTACAGTGTGTGTGTCTACAGTGTGTGTCTACAGTGTGTCTAGAGTGTGTGTGTACAGTGTGTGTCTACAGTGTGTGTACAGTGTGTGTGTCTACAGTGTGTGTGTACAGTGTGTGTCTACAGTGTGTGTACAGTGTGTGTCTACAGTGTGTGTGTACAGTGTGTGTGTACAGTGTGTGTCTACAGTGTGTGTACAGTGTGTGTCTACAGTGTGTGTGTACAGTGTGTGTCTACAGTGTGTGTGTGTGTCTACAGTGTGTGTACAGTGTGTGTCTACAGTGTGTGTCTACAGTGTGTGTCTACAGTGTGTGTGTCTACAGTGTGTGTACAGTGTGTGTCTACAGTGTGTGTGTACAGTGTGTGTCTACAGTGTGTGTCTACAGTGTGTGTGTCTACAGTGTGTGTGTCTACAGTGTGTGTCTACAGTGTGTGTCTACAGTGTGTGTACAGTGTGTGTCTACAGTGTGTGTGTCTACAGTGTGTGTACAGTGTGTGTCTACAGTGTGTGTGTCTACAGTGTGTGTGTACAGTGTGTGTCTACAGTGTGTGTGTCTACAGTGTGTGTACAGTGTGTGTCTACAGTGTGTGTACAGTGTGTGTACAGTGTGTGTGTCTACAGTGTGTGTGTACAGTGTGTGTGTGTGTGTCTGTGTGTGTCTACAGTGTGTGTCTACAGTGTGTCTACAGTGTGTGTCTACAGTGTGTGTCTACAGTGTGTGTACAGTGTGTGTGTCTACAGTGTGTGTCTACAGTGTGTGTCTACAGTGTGTGTCTACAGTGTGTGTCTACAGTGTGTGTGTACAGTGTGTGTCTACAGTGTGTGTCTACAGTGTGTGTCTACAGTGTGTGTGTACAGTGTGTGTCTACAGTGTGTGTCTACAGTGTGTGTCTACAGTGTGTGTCTACAGTGTGTGTGTACAGTGTGTGTCTACAGTGTGTGTGTACAGTGTGTGTCTACAGTGTGTGTACAGTGTGTGTGTACAGTGTGTGTGTCTACAGTGTGTGTACAGTGTGTGTGTCTACAGTGTGTGTCTACAGTGTGTGTCTACAGTGTGTGTGTACAGTGTGTGTCTACAGTGTGTGTGTACAGTGTGTGTGTACAGTGTGTGTGTACAGTGTGTGTGTCTACAGTGTGTGTGTCTACAGTGTGTGTCTACAGTGTGTGTCTACAGTGTGTGTCTACAGTGTGTGTCTACAGTGTGTGTCTACAGTGTGTGTCTACAGTGTGTGTGTCTACAGTGTGTGTGTACAGTGTGTGTCTACAGTGTGTGTCTACAGTGTGTGTGTACAGTGTGTGTGTACAGTGTGTGTCTACAGTGTGTGTGTGTCTACAGTGTGTGTCTACAGTGTGTGTGTCTACAGTGTGTGTGTACAGTGTGTGTGTACAGTGTGTGTGTCTACAGTGTGTGTCTACAGTGTGTGTCTACAGTGTGTGTGTACAGTGTGTGTGTCTACAGTGTGTGTGTGTGTGTCTACAGTGTGTGTCTACAGTGTGTGTACAGTGTGTGTGTCTACAGTGTGTGTGTACAGTGTGTGTCTACAGTGTGTGTGTCTACAGTGTGTGTGTACAGTGTGTGTGTGTACAGTGTTTGTGTACAGTGTGTGTGTCTACAGTGTGTGTCTACAGTGTGTGTCTACAGTGTGTGTGTACAGTGTGTGTCTACAGTGTGTGTGTCTACAGTGTGTGTCTACAGTGTGTGTCTACAGTGTGTGTGTACAGTGTGTGTCTACAGTGTGTGTGTCTACAGTGTGTGTACAGTGTGTGTGTACAGTGTGTGTGTCTACAGTGTGTGTACAGTGTGTGTGTCTACAGTGTGTGTGTCTACAGTGTGTGTACAGTGTGTGTGTACAGTGTGTGTGTACAGTGTGTGTCTACAGTGTGTGTGTCTACAGTGTGTGTCTACAGTGTGTGTACAGTGTGTGTACAGTGTGTGTGTCTACAGTGTGTGTCTACAGTGTGTGTCTACAGTGTGTGTCTACAGTGTGTGTCTACAGTGTGTGTACAGTGTGTGTCTACAGTGTGTGTCTACAGTGTGTGTGTACAGTGTGTGTGTACAGTGTGTGTGTACAGTGTGTGTGTCTACAGTGTGTGTCTACAGTGTGTGTCTACAGTGTGTGTGTACAGTGTGTGTCTACAGTGTGTGTCTACAGTGTGTGTGTACAGTGTGTGTGTCTACAGTGTGTGTGTACAGTGTGTGTCTACAGTGTGTGTGTGTACAGTGTGTGTGTACAGTGTGTGTGTACAGTGTGTGTGTACAGTGTGTGTGTCTACAGTGTGTGTGTACAGTGTGTGTCTACAGTGTGTGTGTCTACAGTGTGTGTCTACAGTGTGTGTGTACAGTGTGTGTCTACAGTGTGTGTCTACAGTGTGTGTGTACAGTGTGTGTCTACAGTGTGTGTGTACAGTGTGTGTACAGTGTGTGTGTCTACAGTGTGTGTGTACAGTGTGTGTCTACAGTGTGTGTCTACAGTGTGTGTCTACAGTGTGTGTGTCTACAGTGTGTGTGTCTACAGTGTGTGTGTACAGTGTGTGTCTACAGTGTGTGTACAGTGTGTGTCTACAGTGTGTGTACAGTGTGTGTGTCTACAGTGTGTGTGTACAGTGTGTGTCTACAGTGTGTGTCTACAGTGTGTGTCTACAGTGTGTGTGTACAGTGTGTGTCTACAGTGTGTGTACAGTGTGTGTCTACAGTGTGTGTCTACAGTGTGTGTACAGTGTGTGTCTACAGTGTGTGTGTCTACAGTGTGTGTGTGTACAGTGTGTCTACAGTGTGTGTGTCTACAGTGTGTGTCTACAGTGTGTGTGTGTGTCTACAGTGTGTGTCTACAGTGTGTGTGTACAGTGTGTGTGTCTACAGTGTGTGTCTACAGTGTGTGTCTACAGTGTGTGTCTACAGTGTGTGTGTACAGTGTGTGTCTACAGTGTGTGTCTACAGTGTGTGTGTCTACAGTGTGTGTCTACAGTGTGTGTGTCTACAGTGTGTGTCTACAGTGTGTGTCTACAGTGTGTGTACAGTGTGTGTGTACAGTGTGTGTGTCTACAGTGTGTGTCTACAGTGTGTGTCTACAGTGTGTGTCTACAGTGTGTGTGTACAGTGTGTGTCTACAGTGTGTGTGTCTACAGTGTGTGTCTACAGTGTGTGTGTACAGTGTGTGTCTACAGTGTGTGTCTACAGTGTGTGTCTACAGTGTGTGTGTCTACAGTGTGTGTCTACAGTGTGTGTGTCTACAGTGTGTGTCTACAGTGTGTGTCTACAGTGTGTGTCTACAGTGTGTGTCTACAGTGTGTGTGTCTACAGTGTGTGTCTACAGTGTGTGTCTACAGTGTGTGTACAGTGTGTGTCTACAGTGTGTGTCTACAGTGTGTGTGTCTACAGTGTGTGTCTACAGTGTGTGTGTCTACAGTGTGTGTGTCTACAGTGTGTGTGTACAGTGTGTGTGTGTCTACAGTGTGTGTGTACAGTGTGTGTCTACAGTGTGTGTCTACAGTGTGTGTGTGTACAGTGTGTGTCTACAGTGTGTGTCTACAGTGTGTGTCTACAGTGTGTGTCTACAGTGTGTCTACAGTGTGTGTGTCTACAGTGTGTACAGTGTGTGTCTACAGTGTGTGTGTCTACAGTGTGTGTCTACAGTGTGTGTGTACAGTGTGTGTCTACAGTGTGTGTCTACAGTGTGTGTCTACAGTGTGTGTCTACAGTGTGTGTCTACAGTGTGTGTCTACAGTGTGTGTGTACAGTGTGTGTGTCTACAGTGTGTGTGTACAGTGTGTGTGTCTACAGTGTGTGTGTCTACAGTGTGTGTCTACAGTGTGTGTGTCTACAGTGTGTGTCTACAGTGTGTGTCTACAGTGTGTGTGTCTACAGTGTGTGTCTACAGTGTGTGTGTACAGTGTGTGTGTCTACAGTGTGTGTGTACAGTGTGTGTGTCTACAGTGTGTGTCTACAGTGTGTGTCTACAGTGTGTGTCTACAGTGTGTGTCTACAGTGTGTGTGTACAGTGTGTGTCTACAGTGTGTGTACAGTGTGTGTACAGTGTGTGTGTGTACAGTGTGTGTGTACAGTGTGTGTACAGTGTGTGTGTCTACAGTGTGTGTACAGTGTGTGTGTACAGTGTGTGTGTCTACAGTGTGTGTCTACAGTGTGTGTCTACAGTGTGTGTGTCTACAGTGTGTGTCTACAGTGTGTGTGTCTACAGTGTGTGTGTCTACAGTGTGTGTGTACAGTGTGTGTCTACAGTGTGTGTGTACAGTGTGTGTGTCTACAGTGTGTGTACAGTGTGTGTCTACAGTGTGTGTCTACAGTGTGTGTCTACAGTGTGTGTGTACAGTGTGTGTCTACAGTGTGTGTCTACAGTGTGTGTCTACAGTGTGTGTGTGTCTACAGTGTGTGTCTACAGTGTGTGTCTACAGTGTGTGTACAGTGTGTGTGTCTACAGTGTGTGTCTACAGTGTGTGTACAGTGTGTGTGTGTGTCTACAGTGTGTGTCTACAGTGTGTGTCTACAGTGTGTGTCTACAGTGTGTGTCTACAGTGTGTGTCTACAGTGTGTGTCTACAGTGTGTGTGTACAGTGTGTGTCTACAGTGTGTGTGTACAGTGTGTGTCTACAGTGTGTGTGTCTACAGTGTGTGTACAGTGTGTGTGTACAGTGTGTGTGTCTACAGTGTGTGTCTACAGTGTGTGTCTACAGTGTGTGTACAGTGTGTGTGTCTACAGTGTGTGTCTACAGTGTGTCTACAGTGTGTGTGTCTACAGTGTGTGTCTACAGTGTGTGTGTACAGTGTGTGTCTACAGTGTGTGTGTCTACAGTGTGTGTCTACAGTGTGTGTGTGTCTACAGTGTGTGTCTACAGTGTGTGTCTACAGTGTGTGTGTCTACAGTGTGTGTCTACAGTGTGTGTCTACAGTGTGTGTCTACAGTGTGTGTGTACAGTGTGTGTACAGTGTGTGTCTACAGTGTGTGTGTACAGTGTGTGTGTCTACAGTGTGTGTGTCTACAGTGTGTGTCTACAGTGTGTGTCTACAGTGTGTGTGTCTACAGTGTGTGTCTACAGTGTGTGTGTCTACAGTGTGTGTGTACAGTGTGTGTCTACAGTGTGTGTGTCTACAGTGTGTGTCTACAGTGTGTGTCTACAGTGTGTGTCTACAGTGTGTGTCTACAGTGTGTGTACAGTGTGTGTCTACAGTGTGTGTCTACAGTGTGTGTCTACAGTGTGTGTCTACAGTGTGTGTGTCTACAGTGTGTGTGTACAGTGTGTGTCTACAGTGTGTGTGTCTACAGTGTGTGTCTACAGTGTGTGTGTCTACAGTGTGTGTCTACAGTGTGTGTCTACAGTGTGTGTGTACAGTGTGTGTCTACAGTGTGTGTGTACAGTGTGTGTGTGTCTACAGTGTGTGTCTACAGTGTGTGTCTACAGTGTGTGTCTACAGTGTGTGTGTCTACAGTGTGTGTGTACAGTGTGTGTCTACAGTGTGTGTGTCTACAGTGTGTGTCTACAGTGTGTGTGTACAGTGTGTGTGTCTACAGTGTGTGTGTCTACAGTGTGTGTGTACAGTGTGTGTCTACAGTGTGTGTGTCTAGAGTGTGTGTACAGTGTGTGTCTACAGTGTGTGTCTACAGTGTGTGTCTACAGTGTGTGTGTGTACAGTGTGTGTCTACAGTGTGTGTGTCTACAGTGTGTGTACAGTGTGTGTGTACAGTGTGTGTCTACAGTGTGTGTCTACAGTGTGTGTGTCTACAGTGTGTGTACAGTGTGTGTCTACAGTGTGTGTCTACAGTGTGTGTCTACAGTGTGTGTGTCTACAGTGTGTGTGTACAGTGTGTGTGTGTGTCTAGTGTGTGTGTGTCTACAGTGTGTGTCTACAGTGTGTGTCTACAGTGTGTGTGTCTACAGTGTGTGTGTACAGTGTGTGTCTACAGTGTGTGTGTCTACAGTGTGTGTACAGTGTGTGTGTACAGTGTGTGTCTACAGTGTGTGTACAGTGTGTGTGTCTACAGTGTGTGTCTACAGTGTGTGTCTAGAGTGTGTGTGTACAGTGTGTGTCTACAGTGTGTGTGTCTACAGTGTGTGTGTACAGTGTGTGTGTGTACAGTGTGTGTCTACAGTGTGTGTCTACAGTGTGTGTCTACAGTGTGTGTCTACAGTGTGTGTGTGTCTACAGTGTGTGTGTACAGTGTGTGTCTACAGTGTGTGTCTACAGTGTGTGTCTACAGTGTGTGTGTCTACAGTGTGTGTCTACAGTGTGTGTCTACAGTGTGTGTCTACAGTGTGTGTGTACAGTGTGTGTGTCTACAGTGTGTGTGTCTACAGTGTGTGTACAGTGTGTGTGTACAGTGTGTGTGTCTACAGTGTGTGTGTACAGTGTGTGTACAGTGTGTCTACAGTGTGTGTCTACAGTGTGTGTCTACAGTGTGTGTGTCTACAGTGTGTGTCTACAGTGTGTGTCTACAGTGTGTGTCTACAGTGTGTGTGTACAGTGTGTGTCTACAGTGTGTGTGTACAGTGTGTGTCTACAGTGTGTGTCTACAGTGTGTGTGTACAGTGTGTGTGTCTAGTGTGTGTGTACAGTGTGTGTCTACAGTGTGTGTGTCTACAGTGTGTGTCTACAGTGTGTGTCTACAGTGTGTGTGTGTGTGTACAGTGTGTGTCTACAGTGTGTGTGTCACAGTGTGTGTACAGTGTGTGTCTACAGTGTGTGTCTACAGTGTGTGTCTACAGTGTGTGTGTACAGTGTGTGTGTCTACAGTGTGTGTCTACAGTGTGTGTCTACAGTGTGTGTGTGTCTACAGTGTGTGTCTACAGTGTGTGTCTACAGTGTGTGTACAGTGTGTGTGTCTACAGTGTGTGTACAGTGTGTGTCTACAGTGTGTGTCTACAGTGTGTGTCTACAGTGTGTGTGTCTACAGTACAGTGTGTGTACAGTGTGTCTACAGTGTGTGTCTACAGTGTGTGTGTACAGTGTGTGTGTACAGTGTGTGTCTACAGTGTGTGTCTACAGTGTGTGTCTACAGTGTGTGTGTACAGTGTGTGTCTACAGTGTGTGTACAGTGTGTGTGTCTACAGTGTGTGTCTACAGTGTGTGTGTCTACAGTGTGTGTCTACAGTGTGTGTGTCTACAGTGTGTGTCTACAGTGTGTGTCTACAGTGTGTGTGTCTACAGTGTGTGTGTACAGTGTGTGTGTGTGTGTGTCTACAGTGTGTGTCTACAGTGTGTGTCTACAGTGTGTGTCTACAGTGTGTGTCTACAGTGTGTGTCTACAGTGTGTGTCTACAGTGTGTGTGTACAGTGTGTGTGTCAGTGTGTGTGTCTACAGTGTGTGTCTACAGTGTGTGTCTACAGTGTGTGTCTACAGTGTGTGTCTACAGTGTGTGTCTACAGTGTGTGTGTGTCTACAGTGTGTGTCTACAGTGTGTGTGTCTACAGTGTGTGTACAGTGTGTGTACAGTGTGTGTACAGTGTGTGTCTACAGTGTGTGTCTACAGTGTGTGTCTACAGTGTGTGTCTACAGTGTGTGTGTACAGTGTGTGTCTACAGTGTGTGTACAGTGTGTGTGTACAGTGTGTGTGTCTACAGTGTGTGTCTACAGTGTGTGTCTACAGTGTGTGTCTACAGTGTGTGTCTACAGTGTGTGTACAGTGTGTGTCTACAGTGTGTGTACAGTGTGTGTGTACAGTGTGTGTACAGTGTGTGTCTACAGTGTGTGTACAGTGTGTGTCTACAGTGTGTGTCTACAGTGTGTGTCTACAGTGTGTGTCTACAGTGTGTACAGTGTGTGTGTCTACAGTGTGTGTCTACAGTGTGTGTCTACAGTGTGTGTGTACAGTGTGTGTCTACAGTGTGTGTACAGTGTGTGTGTACAGTGTGTGTGTCTACAGTGTGTGTCTACAGTGTGTGTCTACAGTGTGTGTGTCTACAGTGTGTGTGTACAGTGTGTGTCTACAGTGTGTGTCTACAGTGTGTGTCTACAGTGTGTGTCTACAGTGTGTGTCTACAGTGTGTGTCTACAGTGTGTGTCTACAGTGTGTGTCTACAGTGTGTCTACAGTGTGTGTCTACAGTGTGTGTGTACAGTGTGTGTGTACAGTGTGTGTGTACAGTGTGTGTCTACAGTGTGTGTACAGTGTGTGTCTACAGTGTGTGTCTACAGTGTGTGTGTACAGTGTGTGTGTCTACAGTGTGTGTCTACAGTGTGTGTGTCTACAGTGTGTGTACAGTGTGTGTCTACAGTGTGTGTCTACAGTGTGTGTGTCTACAGTGTGTGTGTCTACAGTGTGTGTCTACAGTGTGTGTCTACAGTGTGTGTGTACAGTGTGTGTGTACAGTGTGTGTGTCTACAGTGTGTGTCTACAGTGTGTGTCTACAGTGTGTGTCTACAGTGTGTGTGTCTACAGTGTGTGTCTACAGTGTGTGTGTCTACAGTGTGTGTGTACAGTGTGTGTGTACAGTGTGTGTCTACAGTGTGTGTCTACAGTGTGTGTGTACAGTGTGTGTCTACAGTGTGTGTACAGTGTGTGTGTCTACAGTGTGTGTGTACAGTGTGTGTCTACAGTGTGTGTGTCTACAGTGTGTGTGTACAGTGTGTGTGTACAGTGTGTGTGTACAGTGTGTGTGTCTACAGTGTGTGTGTACAGTGTGTGTCTACAGTGTGTGTACAGTGTGTGTCTACAGTGTGTGTCTACAGTGTGTGTCTACAGTGTGTGTGTACAGTGTGTGTACAGTGTGTGTACAGTGTGTGTGTACAGTGTGTGTCTACAGTGTGTGTCTACAGTGTGTGTCTACAGTGTGTGTCTACAGTGTGTGTCTACAGTGTGTGTCTACAGTGTGTGTGTACAGTGTGTGTCTACAGTGTGTGTGTGTCTACAGTGTGTGTGTCTACAGTGTGTGTCTACAGTGTGTGTCTACAGTGTGTGTCTACAGTGTGTGTGTCTACAGTGTGTCTACAGTGTGTGTCTACAGTGTGTGTGTCTACAGTGTGTGTCTACAGTGTGTGTGTACAGTGTGTGTGTACAGTGTGTGTACAGTGTGTGTGTACAGTGTGTGTCTACAGTGTGTGTACAGTGTGTGTCTACAGTGTGTGTCTACAGTGTGTGTGTCTACAGTGTGTGTGTCTACAGTGTGTGTCTACAGTGTGTGTGTCTACAGTGTGTGTGTACAGTGTGTGTGTCTACAGTGTGTGTCTACAGTGTGTGTGTACAGTGTGTGTGTACAGTGTGTGTCTACAGTGTGTGTGTCTACAGTGTGTGTGTACAGTGTGTGTCTACAGTGTGTGTGTCTACA
Source organism: Oncorhynchus nerka (assembly GCF_034236695.1). NCBI lineage: Eukaryota > Metazoa > Chordata > Actinopteri > Salmoniformes > Salmonidae > Oncorhynchus > Oncorhynchus nerka. Next base: position 94,128,880 of record NC_088399.1, on the reverse strand, counting down.
GTGTGTGTACAGTGTGTGTGTGTGTGTGTGTGTGTCTACAGTGTGTGTCTACAGTGTGTGTCTACAGTGTGTGTGTCTACAGTGAGTGTGTACAGTGTGTGTCTACAGTGTGTGTGTGTCTACAGTGTGTGTGTACAGTGTGTGTGTACAGTGTGTGTCTACAGTGTGTGTGTACAGTGTGTGTGTCTACAGTGTGTGTGTGTCTACAGTGTGTGTCTACAGTGTGTGTCTACAGTGTGTGTCTACAGTGTGTGTGTCTACAGTGTGTGTGTACAGTGTGTGTCTACAGTGTGTACAGTGTGTGTCTACAGTGTGTGTGTCTACAGTGTGTGTGTCTACAGTGTGTACAGTGTGTGTGTCTACAGTGTGTGTGTACAGTGTGTGTCTACAGTGTGTGTGTCTACAGTGTGTGTGTGTCTACAGTGTGTGTCTACAGTGTGTGTCTACAGTGTGTCTACAGTGTGTGTGTCTACAGTGTGTGTGTACAGTGTGTGTCTACAGTGTGTGTGTCTACAGTGTGTGTGTACAGTGTGTGTGTACAGTGTGTGTCTACAGTGTGTGTCTACAGTGTGTGTACAGTGTGTGTCTACAGTGTGTGTCTACAGTGTGTGTCTACAGTGTGTGTCTACAGTGTGTGTCTACAGTGTGTGTCTACAGTGTGTGTCTACAGTGTGTGTACAGTGTGTGTCTACAGTGTGTGTCTACAGTGTGTGTCTACAGTGTGTGTCTACAGTGTGTGTGTCTACAGTGTGTGTCTACAGTGTGTGTGTCTACAGTGTGTGTGTCTACAGTGTGTGTACAGTGTGTGTGTCTACAGTGTGTGTACAGTGTGTGTCTACAGTGTGTGTGTACAGTGTGTGTGTACAGTGTGTGTACAGTGTGTGTCTACAGTGTGTGTCTACAGTGTGTGTCTAGAGTGTGTGTGTGTGTCTACAGTGTGTGTCTACAGTGTGTGTCTACAGTGTGTGTCTACAGTGTGTGTGTCTACAGTGTGTGTCTACAGTGTGTGTCTACAGTGTGTGTGTACAGTGTGTGTGTACAGTGTGTGTCTACAGTGTGTGTCTACAGTGTGTGTCTACAGTGTGTGTCTACAGTGTGTGTACAGTGTGTGTCTACAGTGTGTGTACAGTGTGTGTGTGTACAGTGTGTGTGTACAGTGTGTGTACAGTGTGTGTGTCTACAGTGTGTGTACAGTGTGTGTGTCTACAGTGTGTGTCTACAGTGTGTGTCTACAGTGTGTGTCTACAGTGTGTGTCTACAGTGTGTGTGTGTGTCTACAGTGTGTGTCTACAGTGTGTGTCTACAGTGTGTGTGTGTCTACAGTGTGTGTCTACAGTGTGTGTCTACAGTGTGTGTGTACAGTGTGTGTCTACAGTGTGTGTGTACAGTGTGTGTCTACAGTGTGTGTGTCTACAGTGTGTGTGTCTACAGTGTGTGTGTACAGTGTGTGTGTCTACAGTGTGTGTGTCTACAGTGTGTGTCTACAGTGTGTGTCTACAGTGTGTGTCTACAGTGTGTGTCTACAGTGTGTGTGTACAGTGTGTGTGTCTACAGTGTGTGTGTACAGTGTGTGTGTCTACAGTGTGTGTCTACAGTGTGTGTCTACAGTGTGTGTCTACAGTGTGTGTGTACAGTGTGTGTGTGTACAGTGTGTGTCTACAGTGTGTGTCTACAGTGTGTGTCTACAGTGTGTGTCTACAGTGTGTGTGTACAGTGTGTGTGTACAGTGTGTACAGTGTGTGTGTACAGTGTGTGTCTACAGTGTGTGTGTCTACAGTGTGTGTCTACAGTGTGTGTGTGTACAGTGTGTCTACAGTGTGTGTCTACAGTGTGTGTCTACAGTGTGTGTCTACAGTGTGTGTCTACAGTGTGTGTGTCTACAGTGTGTGTCTACAGTGTGTGTCTACAGTGTGTGTACAGTGTGTGTACAGTGTGTGTCTACAGTGTGTGTACAGTGTGTACAGTGTGTGTCTACAGTGTGTGTCTACAGTGTGTGTCTACAGTGTGTGTGTACAGTGTGTGTACAGTGTGTGTCTACAGTGTGTGTCTACAGTGTGTGTCTACAGTGTGTGTCTACAGTGTGTGTCTACAGTGTGTGTGTACAGTGTGTGTCTACAGTGTGTGTGTACAGTGTGTGTCTACAGTGTGTGTCTACAGTGTGTGTCTACAGTGTGTGTGTACAGTGTGTGTCTACAGTGTGTGTCTACAGTGTGTGTGTACAGTGTGTGTCTACAGTGTGTGTGTCTACAGTGTGTGTCTACAGTGTGTGTGTGTACAGTGTGTGTACAGTGTGTGTGTCTACAGTGTGTGTGTACAGTGTGTGTCTACAGTGTGTGTACAGTGTGTGTCTACAGTGTGTGTGTCTACAGTGTGTGTACAGTGTGTGTCTACAGTGTGTGTGTGTGTCTACAGTGTGTGTCTACAGTGTGTGTCTACAGTGTGTGTCTACAGTGTGTGTGTGTACAGTGTGTGTCTACAGTGTGTGTCTACAGTACAGTGTGTGTACAGTGTGTCTACAGTGTGTGTCTACAGTGTGTGTGTGTGTCTACAGTGTGTGTCTACAGTGTGTGTCTACAGTGTGTGTCTACAGTGTGTGTCTACAGTGTGTGTGTACAGTGTGTGTCTACAGTGTGTGTGTACAGTGTGTGTCTACAGTGTGTGTCTACAGTGTGTGTCTACAGTGTGTGTCTACAGTGTGTGTCTACAGTGTGTGTGTGTCTACAGTGTGTGTCTACAGTGTGTGTCTACAGTGTGTGTCTACAGTGTGTGTCTACAGTGTGTGTGTACAGTGTGTGTCTACAGTGTGTGTGTCTACAGTGTGTGTCTACAGTGTGTGTGTCTACAGTGTGTGTCTACAGTGTGTGTCTACAGTGTGTGTCTACAGTGTGTGTCTACAGTGTGTGTCTACAGTGTGTGTGTGTACAGTGTGTCTACAGTGTGTGTCTACAGTGTGTGTACAGTGTGTGTGTACAGTGTGTGTCTACAGTGTGTGTCTACAGTGTGTGTGTACAGTGTGTGTCTACAGTGTGTGTGTCTACAGTGTGTGTACAGTGTGTGTCTACAGTGTGTGTGTCTACAGTGTGTGTGTACAGTGTGTGTGTCTACAGTGTGTGTACAGTGTGTGTACAGTGTGTGTGTCTACAGTGTGTGTGTACAGTGTGTGTCTACAGTGTGTGTGTCTACAGTGTGTGTCTACAGTGTGTGTGTGTGTGTCTACAGTGTGTGTGTCTACAGTGTGTGTCTACAGTGTGTGTCTACAGTGTGTGTCTACAGTGTGTGTGTGTGTGTGTACAGTGTGTGTCTACAGTGTGTGTCTACAGTGTGTGTGTCTACAGTGTGTGTGTACAGTGTGTGTCTACAGTGTGTGTCTACAGTGTGTGTCTACAGTGTGTGTCTACAGTGTGTGTCTACAGTGTGTACAGTGTGTGTCTACAGTGTGTGTCTACAGTGTGTGTCTACAGTGTGTGTCTACAGTGTGTGTGTACAGTGTGTGTGTCTACAGTGTGTGTCTACAGTGTGTGTCTACAGTGTGTGTCTACAGTGTGTACAGTGTGTGTGTCTACAGTGTGTGTCTACAGTGTGTGTCTACAGTGTGTGTGTGTGTCTACAGTGTGTGTCTACAGTGTGTGTGTACAGTGTGTGTCTACAGTGTGTGTCTACAGTGTGTGTCTACAGTGTGTGTGTCTACAGTGTGTGTCTACAGTGTGTGTGTGTCTACAGTGTGTCTACAGTGTGTGTCTACAGTGTGTGTCTACAGTGTGTGTGTACAGTGTGTGTGTACAGTGTGTGTCTACAGTGTGTGTCTACAGTGTGTGTCTACAGTGTGTGTCTACAGTGTGTGTGTCTACAGTGTGTGTCTACAGTGTGTGTCTACAGTGTGTGTGTACAGTGTGTGTGTCTACAGTGTGTGTGTACAGTGTGTGTGTCTACAGTGTGTGTCTACAGTGTGTGTGTCTACAGTGTGTGTGTACAGTGTGTGTGTACAGTGTGTGTGTACAGTGTGTGTACAGTGTGTGTCTACAGTGTGTGTGTACAGTGTGTGTCTACAGTGTGTGTACAGTGTGTGTCTACAGTGTGTGTGTACAGTGTGTGTCTACAGTGTGTGTGTCTACAGTGTGTGTGTACAGTGTGTGTGTACAGTGTGTGTCTACAGTGTGTGTCTACAGTGTGTGTCTACAGTGTGTGTGTCTACAGTGTGTGTACAGTGTGTGTCTACAGTGTGTGTGTCTACAGTGTGTGTGTACAGTGTGTGTGTCTACAGTGTGTGTCTACAGTGTGTGTGTACAGTGTGTGTGTCTACAGTGTGTGTCTACAGTGTGTGTCTACAGTGTGTGTACAGTGTGTGTGTACAGTGTGTCTACAGTGTGTGTCTACAGTGTGTGTGTCTACAGTGTGTGTGTCTACAGTGTGTGTCTACAGTGTGTGTCTACAGTGTGTGTCTACAGTGTGTGTCTACAGTGTGTGTCTACAGTGTGTGTGTCTACAGTGTGTGTACAGTGTGTGTGTACAGTGTGTGTCTACAGTGTGTGTACAGTGTGTGTGTACAGTGTGTGTCTACAGTGTGTGTACAGTGTGTGTCTACAGTGTGTGTGTCTACAGTGTGTGTGTCTACAGTGTGTGTGTCTACAGTGTGTGTCTACAGTATGTGTACAGTGTGTGTGTACAGTGTGTGTGTCTACAGTGTGTGTGTACAGTGTGTGTCTACAGTGTGTGTGTACAGTGTGTGTGTCTACAGTGTGTGTCTACAGTGTGTGTGTACAGTGTGTGTACAGTGTGTGTGTCTACAGTGTGTGTGTCTACAGTGTGTGTGTACAGTGTGTGTCTACAGTGTGTGTGTCTACAGTGTGTGTGTACAGTGTGTCTACAGTGTGTGTCTACAGTGTGTGTGTCTACAGTGTGTGTGTGTGTCTACAGTGTGTGTCTACAGTGTGTGTACAGTGTGTGTCTACAGTGTGTGTCTACAGTGTGTGTCTACAGTGTGTGTCTACAGTGTGTGTACAGTGTGTGTCTACAGTGTGTGTGTACAGTGTGTGTCTACAGTGTGTGTACAGTGTGTGTCTACAGTGTGTGTCTACAGTGTGTGTAGAGTGTGTGTGTACAGTGTGTGTCTACAGTGTGTGTACAGTGTGTGTGTGTACAGTGTGTGTGTACAGTGTGTGTCTACAGTTTGTGTCTACAGTGAGTGTCTACAGTGTGTGTCTACAGTGTGTGTACAGTGTGTGTCTACAGTGTGTGTGTCTACAGTGTGTGTGTACAGTGTGTGTCTACAGTGTGTGTCTACAGTGTGTGTCTACAGTGTGTGTCTACAGTGTGTGTGTGTGTCTACAGTGTGTGTCTACAGTGTGTGTCTACAGTGTGTCTACAGTGTGTGTCTACAGTGTGTGTGTACAGTGTGTGTCTACAGTGTGTGTCTACAGTGTGTGTGTGTGTCTACAGTGTGTGTCTACAGTGTGTGTCTACAGTGTGTGTGTACAGTGTGTGTGTACAGTGTGTGTGTCTACAGTGTGTGTCTACAGTGTGTGTCTAGAGTGTGTCTACAGGGTGTGTCTACAGTGTGTGTGTACAGTGCGTGTCTACAGTGTGTGTCTACAGTGTGTGTGTACAGTGTGTGTCTACAGTGTGTGTCTACAGTGTGTGTGTACAGTGTGTGTCTACAGTGTGTGTGTACAGTGTGTGTCTACAGTGTGTGTGTACAGTGTGTGTCTACAGTGTGTGTCTACAGTGTGTGTACAGTGTGTGTCTACAGTGTGTGTCTACAGTGTGTGTGTACAGTGTGTGTCTACAGTGTGTGTACAGTGTGTGTCTACAGTGTGTGTGTCTACAGTGTGTGTGTGTGTCTACAGTGTGTGTCTACAGTGTGTGTCTACAGTGTGTGTCTACAGTGTGTGTCTACAGTGTGTGTGTCTACAGTGTGTGTGTACAGTGTGTGTGTCTACAGTGTGTGTCTACAGTGTGTGTCTACAGTGTGTGTCTACAGTGTGTGTCTACAGTGTGTGTGTACAGTGTGTGTCTACAGTGTGTGTCTACAGTGTGTGTGTACAGTGTGTGTGTACAGTGTGTGTCTACAGTGTGTGTACAGTGTGTGTCTACAGTGTGTGTGTACAGTGTGTGTCTACAGTGTGTGTCTACAGTGTGTGTCTACAGTACAGTGTGTGTCTACAGTGTGTGTCTACAGTGTGTGTCTACACAGTGTGTGTCTACAGTGTGTACAGTGTGTGTCTACAGTGTGTGTCTACAGTGTGTGTGTACAGTGTGTGTCTACAGTGTGTGTCTACAGTGTGTGTCTACAGTGTGTGTGTCTACAGTGTGTGTGTACAGTGTGTGTGTCTACAGTGTGTGTCTACAGTGTGTGTGTCTACAGTGTGTGTCTACAGTGTGTGTCTACAGTGTGTGTCTACAGTGTGTGTCTACAGTGTGTGTGTACAGTGTGTGTCTACAGTGTGTGTGTACAGTGTGTGTGTACAGTGTTTGTGTACAGTGTGTGTGTCTACAGTGTGTGTCTACAGTGTGTGTCTACAGTGTGTGTGTCTACAGTGTGTGTCTACAGTGTGTGTCTACAGTGTGTGTGTCTACAGTGTGTGTGTACAGTGTGTGTGTACAGTGTGTGTCTACAGTGTGTGTGTGTGTGTCTACAGTGTGTGTCTACAGTGTGTGTCTACAGTGTGTGTGTACAGTGTGTGTCTACAGTGTGTGTGTCTACAGTGTGTGTCTACAGTGTGTGTCTACAGTGTGTGTGTACAGTGTGTGTCTACAGTGTGTGTCTACAGTGTGTGTCTACAGTGTGTGTCTACAGTGTGTGTCTACAGTGTGTGTCTACAGTGTGTGTCTACAGTGTGTGTGTGTCTACAGTGTGTGTACAGTGTGTGTCTACAGTGTGTGTCTACAGTGTGTGTGTACAGTGTGTGTGTCTACAGTGTGTGTCTACAGTGTGTGTCTACAGTGTGTGTCTACAGTGTGTGTGTCTACAGTGTGTGTCTACAGTGTGTGTGTACAGTGTGTGTGTGTACAGTGTGTGTGTACAGTGTGTGTACAGTGTGTGTGTCTACAGTGTGTGTACAGTGTGTGTGTGTACAGTGTGTGTGTCTACAGTGTGTGTGTACAGTGTGTGTGTCTACAGTGTGTGTGTCTACAGTGTGTGTCTACAGTGTGTGTGTACAGTGTGTGTACAGTGTGTGTCTACAGTGTGTGTCTACAGTGTGTGTCTACAGTGTGTGTCTACAGTGTGTGTGTCTACAGTGTGTGTGTACAGTGTGTGTGTACAGTGTGTGTCTACAGTGTGTGTGTACAGTGTGTGTCTACAGTGTGTGTGTCTACAGTGTGTGTGTACAGTGTGTGTCTACAGTGTGTGTCTACAGTGTGTGTGTACAGTGTGTGTGTGTGTACAGTGTGTGTGTCTACAGTGTGTGTGTACAGTGTGTGTGTCTACAGTGTGTGTGTACAGTTTGTGTCTACAGTGAGTGTCTACAGTGTGTGTCTACAGTGTGTGTACAGTGTGTGTCTACAGTGTGTGTGTCTACAGTGAGTGTGTACAGTGTGTGTCTACAGTGTGTGTCTACAGTGTGTCTACAGTGTGTGTCTACAATGTGTGTCTAGAGCGTGTGTGTACAGTGTGTGTCTACAGTGTGTGTCTACAGTGTGTCTACAGTGTGTGTCTACAGTGTGTGTGTACAGTGTGTCTACAGTGTGTGTCTACAGTGTGTGTGTGTGTCTACAGTGTGTGTCTACAGTGTGTGTCTACAGTGTGTGTGTACAGTGTGTGTGTACAGTGTGTGTGTCTACAGTGTGTGTCTACAGTGTGTGTCTACAGTGTGTGTCTACAGTGTGTCTACAGTGTGTGTCTACAGTGTGTGTCTACAGTGTGTGTCTACAGTGTGTGTGTACAGTGTGTGTCTACAGTGTGTGTGTCTACAGTGTGTGTCTACAGTGTGTGTCTACAGTGTGTGTCTACAGTGTGTGTCTACAGTGTGTGTGTGTGTGTGTACAGTGTGTGTGTCTACAGTGTGTGTCTACAGTGTGTGTGTACAGTGTGTGTCTACAGTCTACAGTGTGTCTACAGTGTGTGTGTGTGTGTCTACAGTGTGTGTCTACAGTGTGTGTGTCTACAGTGTGTGTCTACAGTGTGTACAGTGTGTGTACAGTGTGTGTCTACAGTGTGTGTCTAGTGTGTGTCTACAGTGTGTGTACAGTGTGTGTGTACAGTGTGTGTGTCTACAGTGTGTGCACAGTGTGTGTGTCTACAGTGTGTGTCTACAGTGTGTGTCTACAGTGTGTGTCTACAGTGTGTGTGTACAGTGTGTGTCTACAGTGTGTGTGTCTACAGTGTGTGTCTACAGTGTGTGTCTACAGTGTGTGTCTACAGTGTGTGTACAGTGTGTGTACAGTGTGTGTCTACAGTGTGTGTCTACAGTGTGTGTGTGTGTCTACAGTGTGTGTCTACAGTGTGTGTCTACAGTGTGTGTGTACAGTGTGTGTGTACAGTGTGTGTGTCTACAGTGTGTGTCTACAGTGTGTGTCTACAGTGTGTGTCTACAGTGTGTGTCTACAGTGTGTGTGTCTACAGTGTGTGTGTACAGTGTGTGTGTACAGTGTGTGTGTACAGTGTGTGTACAGTGTGTGTGTCTACAGTGTGTGTACAGTGTGTGTGTGTACAGTGTGTGTGTCTACAGTGTGTGTGTACAGTGTGTGTCTACAGTGTGTGTGTCTACAGTGTGTGTCTACAGTGTGTGTGTACAGTGTGTGTGTCTACAGTGTGTGTCTACAGTGTGTGTACAGTGTGTGTCTACAGTGTGTGTACAGTGTGTGTCTACAGTGTGTGTGTCTACAGTGTGTGTGTACAGTGTGTGTCTACAGTGTGTGTACAGTGTGTGTCTACAGTGTGTGTGTCTACAGTGTGTGTGTACAGTGTGTGTCTACAGTGTGTGTCTACAGTGTGTACAGTGTGTGTCTACAGTGTGTGTCTACAGTGTGTGTCTACAGTGTGTGTCTACAGTGTGTGTGTCTACAGTGTGTGTCTACAGTGTGTGTCTACAGTGTGTGTCTACAGTGTGTGTGTACAGTGTGTGTCTACAGTGTGTGTGTCTACAGTGTGTGTCTACAGTGTGTGTCTACAGTGTGTGTCTACAGTGTGTGTCTACAGTGTGTGTCTACAGTGTGTGTCTACAGTGTGTGTGTACAGTGTGTGTCTACAGTGTGTGTCTACAGTGTGTCTACAGTGTGTGTCTACAGTGTGTGTGTACAGTGTGTCTACAGTGTGTGTCTACAGTGTGTGTGTGTGTGTCTACAGTGTGTGTCTACAGTGTGTGTCTACAGTGTGTGTGTACAGTGTGTGTGTACAGTGTGTGTGTCTACAGTGTGTGTCTACAGTGTGTGTCTACAGTGTGTGTCTACAGGGTGTGTCTACAGTGTGTGTGTACAGTGCGTGTCTACAGTGTGTGTCTACAGTGTGTGTGTACAGTGTGTGTCTACATGTGTGTGTGTACAGTGTGTGTCTACAGTGTGTGTCTACAGTGTGTGTGTACAGTGTGTGTCTACATGTGTGTGTACAGTGTGTGTGTCTACAGTGTGTGTGTACAGTGTGTGTCTACAGTGTGTGTCTACAGTGTGTGTGTCTACAGTGTGTGTGTACAGTGTGTGTCTACAGTGTGTGTGTCTACAGTGTGTGTGTACAGTGTGTGTACAGTGTGTGTACAGTGTGTGTACAGTGTGTGTCTACAGTGTGTGTGTCTACAGTGTGTCTACAGTGTGTGTGTCTACAGTGTGTGTCTACAGTGTGTGTGTACAGTGTGTGTCTACATGTGTGTGTACAGTGTGTGTCTACAGTGTGTGTGTACAGTGTGTGTCTACAGTGTGTGTCTACAGTGTGTGTGTCTACAGTGTGTGTGTACAGTGTGTGTACAGTGTGTGTACAGTGTGTGTACAGTGTGTGTCTACAGTGTGTGTGTCTACAGTGTGTGTCTACAGTGTGTGTGTCTACAGTGTGTGTCTACAGTGTGTGTCTACAGTGTGTGTGTACAGTGTGTGTCTACAGTGTGTGTGTCTACAGTGTGTGTCTACAGTGTGTGTGTCTACAGTGTGTGTGTCTACAGTGTGTGTCTACAGTGTGTGTGTCTACAGTGTGTGTATACAGTGTGTGTCTACAGTGTGTGTGTACAGTGTGTGTGTACAGTGTCTATTTGTGTTTTTCCACTTACGGAGGCTGTCTCCCAAAGGTCGCTCTATTCCCTCTAAAGAGCACTACTTATGACCAGGGCTTATATTGAGGTGGTGCACAATATAGTGAATAGGGCCAGGGTGTAATTAGGGCCTCAGCCATGTGCTAATCCACTCTACAGGAAGAACCTATTAATCTGTCCTGGGAGATTAAACATACTCTCCTTTTATCTCTCTTGCACTGTATGGTCAAGGCTACAAGGGCCCAGTCAGCACCATTTATCAAGGGCTTATAGGTCTCCAGGGAAGTGTGTGTGTATCGCCTCAAGTGAACTTGAACTCTTGCACCTGTGGTCGGGCCATGTACTAGATCGTCTTTGACCTAATGTTCTCTTCGCTAAATCAGCTCGTGCTAATTTCCGTACAAAGCCTGTATATACTGTAGGAACACCCCTCGTCAATGTAACAGTATAACTTTAGACCGTCCAGGGTTAATTCTGCGTAGTTACAGGGTTAATTCTGTGTAGTTACAGGGTTTAATTCTGTGTAGTTACAGGGTTAATTCTGCGTAGTTACAGGGTTAATTCTGCATAGTTACAGGGTTTAATTCTGCTTAGTTACAGGGTTAATTCTGCATAGTTACAAGGTTAATTTTGCGTAGTTACAGGGTTAATTTTGCGTAGTTACAGGGTTAATTCTGCGTGGTTACAAGGTTAATTTTGCGTAGTTACAGGGTTAATTTTGCGTAGTTACAGGGTTAATTCTGCGTAGTTACAGGGTTAATTCTGCGTAGTTACAGGGTTAATTCTGCGTAGTTACAGGGTTAATTCTGCGTAGTTACAGGGTTTAATTCTGCGTAGTTACAGGGTTAATTCTGCATAGTTACAGGGTTAATTCTGCATAGTTACAGGGTTAATTCTGCGTAGTTACAGGGTTAATTCTGCGTAGTTACAGGGTTTAATTCTGCATAGTTACAGGGTTAATTCTGCATAGTTACAGGGTTAATTCTGCATAGTTACAGGGTTAATTCTGCATCGTTACAGGGTTAATTCTGCGTAGTTACAGGGTTTAATTCTGCATAGTTACAGGGTTAATTTTGCGTAGTTACTGGGTTAATTCTGCGTAGTTACAGGGTTAATTCTGCGTAGTTACAGGGTTAATTCTGCGTAGTTACAGGGTTAATTCTGCGTAGTTACAGGGTTAATTCTGCGTAGTTACAGGGTTAATTCTGCGTAGTTACAGTCTCTCTCTCTCTCTCTCTCTCTCTCTCTCTCAATTCATTTCAAGGGGCTTTATTGGCATGGGAAACATATGTTTACATTGCCAAAGCAAGTGAAAGAGAAAATAAACAAAAGTGAAATCAACGCAGTAGATTGCAGTAGATTTACAGTAAATATTACACTCACAACAGTTCCAAAAGAATAAAGACATGTTAAATGTCGTTATGTCTACATACAGTGTTGTAATGATGTGTAAATAGTTAAAGTACAAAATGGAAAATAAATAAACATAAATATGGGTTGTATTTACAATGGTGTTTGTTCTTCACTGGTAGCCCTTTTTCTTGTGGCAACAGGTCACACATCTTGCTGCTGTGATGGCACACTGTGGTGCACTGTGGTGCACTGTGGTGTTCCACCCAATAGATATGGGAGTTTATATTTTTTCAAATTCTTTGTGGGTCTATGTCATCTGAGGGAAATATGTGTCTCTAATATGTTCATACTATGCGTTTATCTTGGCCTGGTCGCAGTTGTAAATGAGAACTTGTTCTCAACTAGCCTACCTGGTTAAATAAAGGTTAAATAAATCAAATAAAAAAATAAAAAATTTGGCAGGAGGTTAGGAAGTGCAGTCAGTTTCCACCTCATTTTGTGGGCAGTGACCACATAGCCTGTCTTCTCTTGCGAGCCAGGTCTGCCTACGTCGGCCTTTCTCAATAGCAAGGCTATGCTCACTGAGTCTGTACATAGTCAAAGCTTTTTCTCTCTCTCTCTCAATCTCTTTCTTTCTCTCTCTCTCTCTCTCTCTCTCTCTCTCTCTCTCTCTCTCTCTCTCTCTCTCTCTCTCTCTCTCTGTCTCTCTCTCTCTCTCTTCCTCTCTCTCTTTCCTGTCTCTCTCTATATCTCTCTCTGTGTCTCTCTGTCTCTTTCCCCCTCTCTTCCTCTCTCTCTCTTTCCCTGTCTCTCTCCCTGTCTCTCTCTCTGTCTCTCTCTCTCTCTCTCTCTCTCTCTCTCTCTCTCTCTCTCTCTCTCTCTCTCTCTCTGTCTCTCTCTCTCCCTCTCTCTCTCTCTCTCTCTCTCTCTCTCCCTGTCTCTCTCTCTGTCTCTCTCTCTCTCTCTCTCTCTCTGTGTGTGTTTGTGTATGCGGTTGTTAGCTTACGTATGTGTGTATACCAACGCATGCCTGCTGTCTGTGTTATGCGAGACACAGCGGGAGACTATACACCCACTCTCTCCCATCCTTTTCCTTTACAGTCCCTTTAAACCCTCTGAAATACACAGAACATTCTCCCACTGTTGAATTTCCTCTTTTCAGAGAAACTCTTTGGTTCTGTTCTCTTAAAGCTTTCCATCCGTTCGTTTTTTTCCACCTCTCTTTTTCCTGGATGGCTGTGTATGTTCTTTCTGTAATTGACTGAGATTGGGCTGGTATATTTTGGTTTGTGTGTGTGTGTGTGTGTGTGTGTGTGTGTGTGTTAGGCTGACACAAAGCGAGACCCTTAGACAGCAGCTGAGTGAGAGGGGAGGGGGGATAGGGAGGGGGTGTAGTGAAAGCATTTGAGTTTCCATCCACATCCCCACCTTGTTATCATCTGAAAAGCCCAATTCTCTGTTTCCATGGTGACAGCCTCCTCTAGACTTCTCTCCTGTGCGTATGTGGTGTGTGTGTCTGTGTGTGTGTGTATGGCAGTCATGTGCATTTTCCTCCATGAATGAAAGTAATTATTTACTACCACACTCCCACTCCTCTATCTATCGTCCCTAGCAGTAGTAACTCCTGACCCGGTACCACTCCTCTATCTATCGTCCCTAGCAGTAGTAACTCCTGACCCGGTAACAGTCCTCTATCAATCGTCCCTAGCAGTAGTAACTCCTGACCCGGTACCACTCCTCTATCTATCGTCCCTAGCAGTAGTAACTCCTGACCCGGTACCACTCCTCTATCTATCGTCCCTAGCAGTAGTAACTCCTGACCCGGTACCACTCCTCTATCTATCGTCCCTAGCAGTAGTAACTCCTGACCCGGTACCACTCCTCTATCTATCGTCCCTAGCAGTAGTAACTCCTGACCCGGTACCACTCCTCTATCTATCGTCCCTAGCAGTAGTAACTCCTGACCCGGTACCACTCCTCTATCTATCGTCCCTAGCAGTAGTAACTCCTGACCCGGTACCACTCCTCTATCTATCGTCCCTAGCAGAATTAACTCCTGACCCGGTACCACTCCTCTATCTCTCGTCCCTAGCAGTAGTAACTCCTGACCCGGTACCACTCCTCTATCTCTCGTCCCTAGCAGTAGTAACTCCTGACCCGGTACCTCTCCTCTATCTATCGTCCCTAGCAGTAGTAACTCCTGACCCGGTACCACTCCTCTATCTCTCGTCCCTAGCAGTAGTAACTCCTGACCCGGTACCACTCCTCTATCTATCGTCCCTATCAGTAGTAACTCCTGACCCGGTACCACTCCTCTATCTATCGTCCCTAGCAGTAGTAACTCCTGACCCGGTAACACTCCTCTATCAATCGTCCCTAGCAGTAGTAACTCCTGACCCGGTACCACTCCTATATCTATCGTCCCTAGCAGTAGTAACTCCTGACCCGGTACCACTCCTCTATCTATCGTCCCTAGCAGTAGTAAATCTCTCAGGGCCATTTACTGACCCGGTACCACTCCTCTCTCTATCGTCCCTAGCAGTAGTAACTCCTGACCTGGTACCACTCCTCTCTCTATCGTCCCTAGCAGTAGTAACTCTCTCAGGGCCATTTACTGACCCGGTACCACTCCTCTCTCTATCGTCCCTAGCAGTAGTAACTCCTGACCCGGTACCACTCCTCTATCTATCGTCCCTAGCAGTAGTAACTCCTGACCCGGTACCACTCCTCTCTCTATCGTCCCTAGCAGTAGTAACTCTCTCAGGGCCATTTACTGACCTGGTACCACTCCTCTCTCTATCGTCCCTAGCAGTAGTAACTCCTGACCCGGTACCACTCCTCTATCTATCGTCCCTAGCAGTAGTAACTTCTGACCCGGTACCACTCCTCTATCTATCGTCCCTAGCAGTAGTAACTCCTGACCCGGTACCACTCCTCTATCTATCGTCCCTAGCAGTAGTAACTCCTGACCCGGTACCACTCCTCTATCTATCGTCCCTAGCAGTAGTAACTTCTGACCCGGTACCACTCCTCTATCTATCGTCCCTAGCAGTAGTAACTCCTGACCCGGTACCACTCCTCTATCTATCGTCCCTAGCAGTAGTAACTCCTGACCCGGTACCACTCCTCTATCTATCGTCCCTAGCAGTAGTAACTCCTGACCCGGTACCACTCCTCTATCTATCGTCCCTAGCAGTAGTAACTCCTGACCCGGTACCACTCCTCTATCTATCGTCCCTAGCAGTAGTAACTCCTGACCCGGTACCACTCCTCTATCTATCGTCCCTAGCAGTAGTAACTCCTGACCCGGTACCACTCCTCTATCTATCGTCCCTAGCAGTAGTAACTCCTGACCCGGTACCACTCCTCTATCTATCGTCCCTAGCAGTAGTAACTCTCTCAGGGCCATTTACTGACCCGGTACCACTCCTCTATCTATCGTCCCTAGCAGTAGTAACTCTCTCAGGGCCTGAAGGTATGGATTTGTTTACTAAGTCGTACTATTGTCTACTGCAGTGTATGTTTCCAGTGTACAATCTTAGAAAAAAAAGTTATTTGGCTGTCCCCGTAGGAGAACCAGGTTCCAAGTAGAACCCTGTTCGATTCCAAGTAGAATACTTTTAGGTACAATGTCAAACCTTTCGAAGGTCTGTACAGGGTTCTACCTGGAACCGAACAGGG